>NC_136010.1:7189068-7501568 GCF_048128805.1 Centroberyx gerrardi
TCGTCAGCCTCTAGATGCTGTTCTCGGGCCTGTTGTAAAGGTTTTGCCCCGGCCTGTCCAGCTTTACCACCCTGCTTTTCTCCCTCAGTGTTTCTCAGCCTATTTCTGGTCAGTCAGCATCACCTGTCTGCTGTGTTTTAACAGGGGGATTCTGCTGAAGTGGCTTTTAGGCTTTTATTCTGCAAAATATGACATTTTCTGCAAAAAAAGTAAAAAAAATCCAGATTTTCCTGTTGTATGAGAAACTTTTATGTTCCAATTCTTGTGTTAAATACCAACGTTTTTCATAGGTTTTATTCTTTAAATAAGTACGTATATTTATATAGATGCAGGGAAATTGCTGACTGTGAACTTTTCTCTCAGGCGATTTAATGTCATAGGATGTATTTTTTTTTGGTCCCTGAGAGGTCATGACTCAAAAAAATGACCTCAAGAAATCTTGGGGAATTTTAGAAGAATGCCTACATTTCTCCACAAAAGCAACCTTAACATCAATTTGGGTGGATTTCCTCTTTAATAAGCGTCGGCCCCCAGAGTGAGGTGAAATTTACCCAGTTTACTTACAGCTGAGAAAGTTTAAGAACCCATATTTTGAGGTTTTTAGGCTATTCCTGATCTTTGAACAGATCCCAGAGAGAAATTATACCCTTTAGGTGTGTGTGTGTGTGTGTGTGTGTGTGTGTGTGTGTGTGTGTTCTCGTCTAGACTGAAGGGAGCATGGGAAAGTTGTGCAGGGCAGACCACCAGCAGTCACAGTCTATAATTGACAGCTTGATATCCACAGTATTTGAAAGGATCTGGGTTCAATATTCAACCACGTATGTATTTATGTTTGAAAACGTTGTTTCTTAAATATCACTTCAATCAACATCTATACATGTGAATTCAATTCAGTTTAATGACAGTTGAATACAATTGCATTTGAGTGATTTGACTGGATAGAACAGACAATTCAGTACATTTAACCGATCATTCAAGGTAACAAGCACCATGCATTCTGGGTCAGGAAAAGGCAACTTAGCCAGGCATACTTGTGTGCCTGTTGCATTGTGGGACGGGCAGGAAGGGTTGACTGACTCAAACCAGGAACCTGACATGCTTTATGCACATTGCATTTCCCCTCTGCAATTTCAAGGGGTAGAGTTTTATCCTATGTTCAGACAATGATTTAGATGGCGCTGATGCATGTAAAGTAAATAGAAGGAGGTGAATGGGTGAGTGAAATGGGCGCAACTTTTGAGGAGAAAAGGTGTTCCGCTCGATTTGAAATTTTTCATCTTGAGCAAGAAATCTGCCCGACACAGTAAAGCGAAAGTCAATCCGCTTCAATCAGGACTCTATCCAGGCGGCTGTTATTTCTTCCCAAAATGGACGACAAACTTGTTGTAGTCACCACCTAGAGGGAAAAATGTCCATTGAGTATTTGTGCCTAATAACACTGGCCAGATACATCTCCTCAAATGTTTATAAAAGCTAAATTTCTCAAAGAAAAGGATTAAAATTCAAGCATGATAGAATAAAAAAATAAAATTCTGAAGCATAGTTTCAAGTAACGTTTGCTGCCTCATCATTCCTCACCTTTAAAAAAGAAGTCGAGAAATGTCAACCAAAACCACTAATCATAATGGCAGTTTTGCTAAATAGTTTTTCAAGTCAAAGTGATCAAACTCAATCGAGAAAAGCTAGGTGAAATGTAGAGGTAGAACCCACAGAAGCGTTGTTTACTCTCTGAAACCACGGTGAACAGTATAGAAAGAAAATGTCCAAACTTCGCTTTTGCTGCAGTTTGTCGACGATGTGATGAACGCCTTATTCTCCAGGCCTTCTGCCTACTGACATTGAAGGTCGTGGGTTGACATCTGAATCATATGGGAGTCATGGCAGTAGAACCAGCCTAAGGAACATGTGCTGCATGAGTCACACAGCTCCATAAGACACAGCCAGCAGGTCAGAGTTGGGTCAAGGTTATAGACTGGTAACTTTTCTTCAGTAGAAGTTACAGTAGTTAGTCAGTAATCTACTTTGCTGTGCGAGGAGTATTGTTAGACCCGATCTATGGTCTAGTTTCCCTTTCTTTGTCTCTCTTAGTGTCTCTTTATCACTCTGGCTCTCTCTCTCTTTCTCTAGATATCTCTCGCTCTCTGGCACTCTCCAGTAAATCCCCTCATTTCCTGTCTTGCTTCACTGTCTATTTGGTTTGTTGTTCCAGCTACTGTAGGCTTCATGTCTCAGCTCAGTTCCAAAATGGACAGAAGTAAAGCCTGCGCACACACACACACACACAAACTTTTTGTTTTAAAGAAATCCAAGTCCTGTAGATGCATCATCAGCTGTTTCTCAGTCTCACAGTTCGCTCTGAGCGGCCCAAACGGCTCGGTGATTTACGACAGGCCGGGTCGGCTGAAGAGGAGGCTGCGAGGGGTCGGCCAGTCAGTTGGACGGCCAAAATAGACGCCTCCCCCTCTGCTCCTCCCGCTGGGTCGATTTGTCTCTCTCAACCCAGACCTGTCGCTGTAAAGCAAATATGGAATCGCGCCGCCTGGAGACCCTGGGTCAGTCCGCGAGAGTCCCAGAGTCCCTGACTGTTTGACTTTTTCTGCTGTTCCCATACTGGGCCTACTACTGGTATGGTATAATATTAGCACCCACTGGGATACTGGACAGCTATGTATGTCACATGTGTGTCACCCACCACTATAATGATGACATTCCTGCCAAGCTGTCAGCACCCTTGGAAAGTGGGCCAGTACTAGTATAGGTGCTTCACTAGCATGCTTGTAGTATAAATGTACTATACTGAACTGTGTGTACAAATCATAAGAGAGAAACCAGTTTGGGTACGGCTCGGTACACTTATGCAGTGGGAGAACCATACGTGTTTTGGCCTGTTTAACTGTCCAGTGACCCATTAATTACAGATCAACAGACAAAACAAGAGTCAGAAATGGAAAGCATGCTAGGCTGTGGCTAGTGTTTTTCAGACTGGGCTACAGCCAAATTCTCCTCAAATCCTTTCCTTTCTGGATGGCTTGACACTGATACAGTTAGCTCTCTTAACACAGAATCGAAGCCTCGCTACAATACTAAATTGTAGCGAGGTAATGACATGTCATTACTGTACAGTAGTAACAACAACCCTGGGTCGATTTGTAGGGTCAAGCATTCTTAATTTGGAGATTAAAACAATCTTGATCTGCATCTTTATCCTAGTTGGTTAGTTAGTAAATCAGAGCAGCAGGAATGCTTTACCACTAGTATATGAAATGATGTGCAGCTTTTGCTGGCTCATTGATCTTAATCTGTAGTTTACCTGAACGACTGACGTTAGTCTAAATCGCCAGATTGTAATTTGATGACTGACTGGTAACACTAGGTATTAACTATCAGAGCATGTACAGTAACTACTATGTGGTATGTTAGTGAGACTTAAATGGAGAATGGAGGTAAACAAATGAATACCATAGAGAATAGCCACAACATCAGCTGATAAGCCATGAAATTACCATCAAGTCTGAATATGTCACCGTTTTGGAATGTGCTAGCTGGAAAGTTTTTCGAGCATCAGCTAAATGCCAAAAATGTGAATATACACTTGAATGAGTAACTTGACTTTTGAAATCTAGCTGCTATTGTTCTTCAGAAAACACTTGTCACATGGGGGGGGGGGAAGGTTTCTATACTTGTCCAGTTTTCTTAAAATGGCTTGTTGTTAGCATTGTTAGCATTCCTCAAACCAAGTGGCACAGTTAGCTGTGAGCTTGTCTGGCAAAGAAAAACAACAAAATAAATGTCAAAATGGCAAGGTATTCCCTTAAGGAAAAACAATAGAGCAAGTGCTCTTGTTATTGTTCAGCCCAGGATCCAATGACACTTGTAGTCTTTTGGCTTGAGACTCATGGAAACATTTACCCTTGTTTAGATTTACCACCAGAATCCGGCCTGCATCCCAAGGAGCCCATACAGTAGTTTAAGAAACACCAAAGCTACCAGATGCTCACTCATTACGTGAACTTATCCACCTCCAGTCCCGTCCAGCCCGGCTCTGACCCCTGCCTGCTTACTGAAGGAAATTCATCTCCAGCTATGTTAACTGCTTTGCAGAATGGTAATGAGGTGTGAGCAGCCTAAGCCGGAGCTTGAGACCGAACATGCTTCACGTTCTGAGGATGCTGCAGGCAGAAATAGAAGGTCGAGGCGCGAGGTGTGTTTGTTTCCATCGCCCGCTGGGATTAACAGCTTCTAAACACTCCGTTCCATTAAGGCTATTGTAATAAAGTACACTGACTCATGCACCAACACACACACATGCACACACACACACCTTTAAATCCACTCTAACACCGTCTAACACTGACACTGCTGCTTCCATATAAAGTAAGCCCAGTGTTACCTTCAGAACAGCAGGCTTGCTTTACTGGCTGTTTTTATAGGTCTAGAGCTGTGAATGTAGCCATCGGCATGTACTGTAAAGATATGTAGATGGAAGGGCAGATGCATATGTGAACCAAATACAACTTGCAAATACTTTTTATGGTGTGTATTATCCTACCTGAGGTGCCAGACAATTACCAGAGTACCAGAAACATTTTTATTGTCTGTGACTGACAGCTTGTATGACACCATAGACACATGTCCTGATCCGGTAAACCCCACCCATCTGGTCCTCCAAAGAGCTTAAAACAAATGCTAAGAATTATTTGCACATGCAATTTGATCCGGATCTGGTTGGCAAGAGCAGACAGGAAATCAACAAGACAGACAGACAGACAGGCAGACAGGTAGTCAAGTACATCTATTAATACCACCGGATTTTCCCACCAATTTAAACAATGCAGTTGCACTGCAGCTAGCATGTAAAAATATGATTTAAACAGGGATATTGACAGATATATAACTGTTACTCCTGATTGAAAAACAAATGCACAGTACAATACAGCAGTAATATCAGAAAGCAATTATGCGATTATCATCCTCCTGTAGGGTAAATACTTAGTTTTGAAGGACACACACACACACACACACACACACACACACACACACACAAACAGAGAGCGTTTTATGGATTTATTTTTTATTTAACGTTTATTTTACCAGGCATACCAGTTACGAGCAAATTCTTATTTACAATGGCAAAGAAGCAAAGGGGGAGAGGCAGAGAGTTGGGATTTAAATAAAATGTACTGTTTATAATATGTATGACTGAAAGAGAGGAAGAGATTGAGGGAGACAGGGAGAGAGAGAGAGAGAGAGAGAGAGAGAGAGAGAAAGAAAGAGAGAGAGAGATGAGGACAAGGGCAACAAGGCCTTGGCTGCGACCAGTTGAATCAACAGCTTCTCTCCTCTGGCTAGGACACGCTCGCTCCGCTCAAGCCTAATACCACAGACATGCTGTCACACACACACACACACACACACACACACACACACACACACACATTCCCTATCCTCCCTTCCCTCATTCTCCCTCTCTGTCTCTTTTTCTCTCTCTCTCCTTCTCTCTTTGTGACATTTGCACATTTGCCTTGTCACCCAGTAGAGTCAGTGCATTAACAAAGCCTGGAGGAGAGAGAGAGAGAGAGAGAGAGAGAGAGAGAGAGAGAGAGGGAGAGGGAGAGAGAGAAACATGAGGACAGAGGACGATAACTCCAGTACAACAGCAACAACACCAACACACATGTTTGTCCTCAGGCTTGTTCTCCACCGCAGAAGTCGAGGCGGAGGGCGCGCTGCTCTCAGATAAATTATGATGAATATGTTTTTTTTTGTCGTCGGGTAAAACTGCGACGGAGAACAGCTGATATTCTCTTCTCTGTTCTACTGGAGTATCATGATAACCGTCACTTGTAGAAAACACACAAGCATGCATGTGTACACATTATACACACACACACACACACACACACACACACTGGCAAATGCAAGTGACACACACACAGGTTGTGGCCTTTTGATGAACTGAGCTGAGTGCTGAAAACGCTCCGGAGGAATGTGCTGCATGGGTTCGGTCTCTCACAGTCTGGGTCAGAGAGAGAGAGACCTCACTCTGTCTCTCTCTCTCTCTCTCTCCCCCTCTCTCTCTCTCTCTCTTTGACGTGACCAGGTCGGACATACAGAGGAGATATTCTTGCCACTGTTTCGCAGCAGCTGCTGTCAGTATGATGTTTCACCCCACAGCGCCGCCTGTTCCGTTTCAACACATTTCCTTCCCTTCTCACGTCCTCGCCTCTTCCTCCTCCTCCTCTGGTCCTCGCATCACCTTCTCGTCTCCCCCTGTCCTTCTGCCTGGACATTTTTTTTTTTCCTGTTCTGTTTTGTTTCTTCACTCCTCCTTCTTCTCTCTTCTCTCCTGTCTTCTCTCTTCTCTCGTCTTCTCTCTTCTTCTCTCCTACTTGTGGAATAGTTCACTCCTTCTCCTTCTCTCTTCTTCTCTTCTCTTCTCTTCTCGTCTCGTCTCTTCTCTTCTCCTCTCCTTCTTCTACTTGTGGAATAGTTCACTCCTCCTCTCTTCTTCTCTCCTCTTCTCTTCTCTTCTCTTCTCTTCTCGTCTCGTCTCTTGTCTTCTCCTCTCCTTCTTCTACTTGTGGAATAGTTTACTAAAACATCTTAAAACTTTACCCACTATGAGTTTCTTCAAAAGCCAGCTGAAGAAATGGCAATTAGGTAGTTTTGGTTTCACCATTCTACCTTAGGTCCTTGTATTTTCATTTAGACTTTTTTTTTTTCTTTTGCCAGTATGTAAATAGTGTAAATGTGAATTGTGTTTTCTTTATATTCTTACATAGGATTCATGATTATGTAAATGCTGACCTCTACTGTATAGTACTGCCTGAGGGACATTTCTCTGTCCTCCACTGTCTGAACATTTCTTCCTTCTGCCTCTTTTTTCCTTCTTGAACACCAAAGGACTACAATGGAAATAAGGCCAAGGCTTTCTGTGTCATCTTTGATGGTTTTTATTCATTTTTCAAGTATATACCTTGTCTCTCTCTCTCTCTCTCTCTCTTTTGGAGCTGAAATCTGTATATTTTATTTAAAAAATCGCATTCAAATAAAACCAATCAACTTTTCCTTACTCACATCATACGGTCCTCTACTTCAGTTTATCCACAAAATTTGTCTTGTGAGAGGAAGAGCGAGGCAGTCGTGGTTTTGCTGGCACAGTGACAGCAGTGAGCCTCTATTTTACATCGTGTCATATAATAGCTTTTATCATTTTAGCAGCTTGTTCCCCCTCTGGGAAGTCTGCTTGTGACTTTCTGATGTGGATGAGTGTGCACAGAAACAAATTGGTGGTTTTTGTTCCTCCTCAATTATTGGAGGTGACCTAATTCCTAACCTAAATACCTAACCTAAATAAGTAAGCTTGATAATATATTTGTATAATATATTGCCCCATAGAAGTAGAGAAACAAGTCTGATCTATTTAATCAGTGCTTTAAGAGTTTATCTCCATCTCAGTACATGGACATTAACAGCAGGGACTGTATGTGTATATTTACAGCCTCCTAACAGTGTGGTCTGATAATGGAGCAGGCATGACAGCGCTCTCTGGCCCATGGGAGAGAGTATCAGTGTCCCGAAGAAACCAATATCTCCAATTTCTATTATTTCCTGTAACTGACAGCTAACATTGTCTCCCACATGCAGAAAATGTCCCATGACCCTGGTACCAAGCCAAAGGATTGATAAAATACAGTGTATCAATGGGGAAATTGACTGAAAAGGTGATGTTTGTTTTTTAGATTTTTAGGACACTAAAGATATGTAGATCTAAACAGATAATTCCAATAACAATGTAAATGGATGTGAACACTTCCACTCCAACCGACTGTCCAAATAGCTGCCATAATGTATCATTTTGTTTTATTTTAAAAAAACTTTATATTTATTGACAAGACAACGTTCAAAGACAACACACATTCTTCTTATTACTGCAGTTTTACAATATGTAATGGAAAGAAAATTAAAGTTTGTACACAGTCACAACCACTCCCCCCTCATCTCTCCAGCCTCCCTCTCCCCCTCTACACACACACACACACACACACACACACACACACACACACACACACACGCACACTCATTCTCTGAACTGATGTATCGTTTTGTTTTGGTTGGCAATGCCTTGTCAGCGTCGCAGATCCTATTCCACAATGGCATCAGGTTAATTATGGCTATGTTATTGAGCTTGTGTGTGTGTGTGTGTGTGTGTGTGTGTGCCAGAGAAAGAGAAACAGAGAGAGAGACAGAGAGAAAGAATGTGTGCATAGTGTGAAAGATGCTACAGGGGGGGAAAAAATGGAAATAGATTTTGTCATTATCTGCATTTACTGCAAGGTTTGTTTCTCTCTCAATTTCTCCTCGTCACCTCCTCTCTCCTTCTCCCTCTCTCCTCTCTCTCTCTCTCTCTCTCTCCCTCTCTCTCTCTCCCTCTCTCTCTCTCTCTCTCTCTCTCTCCTTCTCCCTCTCCCTCTCCCTCTCTCCCTCTCCCTCTCTCTCTCTCTCTCTCTCTCTCACTCTCTCTCTCCTTCTCCCTCTCCCTCTCTCCCTCTCTCTCTCTCACTCTCTCTCTCTCTCCTTCTCCCTCTCCCTCTCTCTCTCTCTCACTCTCTCTCTCTCTCTCTCTCTCTCCTTCTCCCTCTCTCTCTCTCTCTCTCTCTCTCTCTCTCTCACTCTCTCTCTCCTTCTCTCTCTCTCCCTCTCCCTCTCTCTCTCTCTCTCTCTCCCTCTCTCTCACCTCTCCTCATGTTGGGTCACGCTGCCCCTCTCAGACAAACATAGCGCGGTGCTGCGCGTGAGAGAGAGAGAGAGAGAGAGAGAGAGAGAGAGAGAGAGAGAGAGGGAGAGAGAGAGCAAACACAGAGAGAGACAGAGACAGAAACCAGAGAGAGGAGAGAGAGAGAGAGAAAGAAAGAGAGAGAGAGAGAGCAAGAGAAACTGCAGACCAGTGAGACTCTGCCAAGGACTCTCATCCAGCAGGCTTAGAGCTGTCCTCTCTCACTCCGCTGTGAGAGACTGCCTGAGCAGAATGGATTTTCCTGCGGTCCGCCAGCCTCTTCACACAGCCGGTCACTCTGCACTCTGTTGTTATTCCTTTTGGATTATTTCAGAAATCGCCACCACCGTCGTGATGAATGGGAATGGCAACACACAGAAAGGAAGATGGTAATGTGACACTGCGAGACACTTTTATTCCTGACTTCCATCCTGTTGCCAGGATCCAGGATTGTCTGTTTTGTTTGCAGTTATTTCAAAAGCTGTCATCCCTAAGCTGTATTTGAACCTCAAATCTATCCTTACAGCTGAACATTTAACTTTTTAATTGAGAGTGTTGTATCTTCTGTATCTTCTCCTCTACTCTGACACGTGCAGATCTGTTACTAACCTGTGTGTTGAAGCAGGTTAAAGCACTTGGCATTGAGTTGATTTGTGCAAAAATGTGCAGTTTTTGGCATACTTCTGTCAGATTCTGAGCTTGAATTTATATACGAGCAGCAGCCTACTTTCACATGTCGGTGTGAGTGTGTTGGGTGTCCTGCGGGGTTTCAGGTTCCTGGCATTCGTTTCATAATAGTTTTGGTGTGATTCTCCCTGTGGTATGCCGGTCTGAGAGCTTGCATAGGAGGAAAATGTGCTTTTATGTGTTACTCCTACTTTAGAGGGGTGACTTGAATAACATCTTACAATATGTGCCATGCCGTATTCTGCTATTTCTGATATGATTTACACAGAATTTCCTTTTTTTTTGAGGCACGTAGTACACAGAAGACATGACAGTTTCAGCACCCTCTCCGTATAAATAGTACCGCAGAGTCTTTTATTTATTATGTCTTGACAAGCAGCCTTTTTATGTCAGAACATGCATGTGCTCTGACAGTGTGCTACATACAACATAGCTGCCATAGCAGACGCCGCCTGCTCACCGCTGGAGTGTTTTGACTCAAGGTGAGGGGTTTCAGGTTACTGGGCGTTCAGACGGATTTCACAAACCAGCCACTGTATCTGCCTCCTTGCTGTACCCCGACTTGTCCATAACCTAAGAGTTAGAATGGATATGATATGAAGGAAACATCCTAATAGAGTATCAGGGTGATGGTTGGTACGCCTAAAAACTCGAGACGAGGCTCAGAAAGTTGCAGAGTTCAACACATTCTTCTCCGACTGCGTATCCTGATGCGAAAACTCCTGAATGAATGTGTTTTTTATGCGTTTCAACACCTACCCGCTCCCGGAGAAGGGTGTGCCTCGCTCGTACATAATGTTGATTTTGTTTGGCACCGGCTGGGAGGATGTTCTGTCGGGTTTCAGAGGCTGGCTGAATTTTAAAAAGCCCGCCTAGCGCTCCCGTAGGTTTGACTTGGCAGGGCACTGTATGCGCACCGCTGTGATTTTTTCCCGCCCTGCTTCCTGCATATTTGCCATGTCGTTGAAACCAGAATCCATTAACCTTTAAACCTGAACTATTCCTGTTTTGGGAGTGACCTCAATGTTTGGGAGTTTGTTCCTGTGTTGACCAGGTTAGACAGAGCATCTTTTTTCCTTCAGCAGAAAGACGTCTTGTTCTCTCCCCGTGATTCAATGGAAATACACAACAGGCAGCTCAACAAGCTCTGTTTGCCAAACTACAAATCATCGCCTTGCGTTTACCTGAAGCCCATTCATGTACATTACATGAGCTTGGAATTAGGTGCCATCTGCATTCGAAGTACACAGCAAATTTTCCAGTTTAACTAACACTGACATTTATTTGGAGTTGACAAGTATTGACTGGAGAGTTGTTTGTCCACTTTGTTGATTTTCACACTCTGAGCTAAATTAATACTGGTGATTTTGCAGTGTAGTTTTGAGATATTGAGCATTAAAGGTTTTGTAATACAATCTTTTTACTGTAATTTGCCTTTTGTCACCCATTTAAATAAATATTGCTAAAATGTCAACTTCAGCCATTTATAAAGACCTGTTTGCAGAAATACACCATATGAATAACTTCACCAAAACCTCAGGTGAAGCCTTATAATTAATAATTAATAATTAATAATTAATAACAATTAGTGTAATAATACATTGACTCAATATGTGTGCCAGCATAATTTTAGGATTCAATTCTACGTGTTTAACGTAATTTACAAGATTTGATTTCATGTATTTAGATTCATAGGATTGACTGTACAGGATGCAGTTCATCCCATGCAGTCGATGCTGAAAGTGTTTTCATCTGTTTTCACTGTATCTAAGTGATAATTTCTGGTTGTTTGTTATGAAATCTGCCGGTGTGAGTTACATTAAGCGCAGCTGTGGGCTAATTACAGACGAGATGAGTAAGCTAGTGAAAGCTAATCCACACTTTGATATAATAACACGCCTCACACACGCAGTGCAGACACGTCAACACGCTCATGATGTGTTTAAAGACATGTTTAAATGCTCGCTTCCCTCATAACTCTCTGACGTGTTTTTAATGACATAAACACAGGCCTCTGGCTGCCTCTTGGCTGCTACTTTACAGCCACCTTCAAACCCTTCTGCTGATAAAGGCCATCATGATTAGTGTTTTCCTGCCGCGAGCTCTGATTTGCTGATCCCTCTGAAGCTACTAAATATACCGTCTGGCAGACTGGGTGCCTGAGCGGTCATGTACAGTAGATCTACTCAGCCTGTGTTTATAGCCAACCCCAGTGTAATTTGGCGTGTGCCCATGCCCGGGCGTCACCGTGCATTCAGAGGTAGACAATCAAGAAATGTTGCACTCAGAAAAAAACAAAAAACTTTTGTGACTGGCATTGTACCTTTTAGTCTAAAGGTAGAGCTTTTAGACTAAAAGGTACGGCGCCATATCTATTAGGTGCAGCCTTTTACTCAAAAAAAGTAAATCCCCGGTGGCAAAAAATAGAGTTTTTGTACCTTTTTTCTTCTTGCCTGCTGCAGATTTCCAAGGTTCTGGCTGTAAATAGCATGGAATGATGAATTATTCACACTCAGAAAAATCCCCCCAAAAATAACGGATGTTTTTTTGTACAACCCAAAAACATCTAATATGACTTTGGCATATGAATCTTAAAATCTCCTTTTGGGCTGTCATATCAGGCTGTAACAATCCAATCAACTAGCACTAAACATCCTGAAGGACTGGTTCCAAAGTATAAAACTGCAGTTGGGTTTGTAGTAGTAATTTCCTTTTTGATTCATAAAGGATTTTCTGGATACTGTGAGCCTAATTGGCCTAATTTCCTTTCGGTGTCCTGTACAGTTGATTTCTCCTTTCATTATGTAATATTATAGTGCCGTCATTATACAGCCATGTTAGCTGGACAGAAGCTATTTTTAAAGTCGACTTTGTCTGCTCAGATTCCTCTAGAAAGCTGTTGATTTCTCTGATGAGAATAAATCAAGCACACTTTCCTCCAGTTTAATCAGGCTTGGTCATATTGTCAAGATTTTGTTTAGTGAAGATAAAGATAATAGAGGATATGAATTAATATTAATAAAGATAAAGCATCTTCATGATGCTTATAAACAGTTACTACTCCTTTAATAAAGAATTTTCACCATGTTGGCTACTGACAGATTTACACATGGAAAGTGTTGTGCTGTAAAAACTTGAAGAATAGTTTTGAGGTGACATGGTGCTCCCTCACCATTGAAGAATCTTAACTGCTATAGGCATGTGTCTAACTCGGGAGAATCTCTATCACCAGAAATATCTTATAATGCGTGGTGTGAGGCACTGCTATGCTCTATTGATTGTTCTGTGGTTTGTCGCTACGTCAGTGCTAATCTGTTTACTACACAATTGAATTAACCTCCAGATTGCCAAATAGCTAAGATAGCCGTGTCCCCACTCTTCCACTCTTATTATTTCCTGTTATGCCACGTGATGTGAGAGCCATTGTCATTCAAAAAGTTGTCATTTTCAGTGAATGGCTTACATACAACAGCAGGCCAAAACATATCCAGGGGAGAAGCTAGAGCAGAGTCTTCCCTGCCATAAAGATGAGCACAGATGGAAAATGTTTGGCTTAATTGGAAAATGTTTTTTTTTTTGAGGTCCTGAATAAATCAATGTGTAGAGCTTGGCAACACTGCTAGGATGAGGGGTTCAGTTTCTACAGGGGCCACCAATGCAAAACATGTATGTGCTCATACACTTTTCTCTGAATGGATAGAAGCAGTCAGAAAAATTGCATGCATGGGACCGTACATTTGAGTTTGGGTCTTAATGAGACTCCTAAGATAAAGAATGCTAATGTAGAAAGATTGCTGAATAAAATTTCTCTGGTCCTGGATTTGTTTGTTTGAGACACGGCCACTGAAGAAGGCAGCAGAGCCGAAATGCCTGGCTGTTTCTTGCTGTTCCTTGTAAAATAAATATTGAAGTATTAAACAGAATTGTCCTGAGTGCGGTCCGTGCTTACAGAGTTTTCCTTGGAACCTGCACCAAGAAAAAGTTGGCTATAGAAGCAAGTCCCTCTAGTGAGCGTATTGTCTACTATAAATCATGTAAACTGGCCAATAATAATAATAATGTGATATCTTATTGATTGGTGTAGGGGAATTCTCCTTTTGCATTCCCTCCCCCACAGGGAGGTCAGAGGTCAGAGGTCAGGGTCAGCTGGTAAGAATTCAAGTCTCACTACACCATCCTGCTGCCTGTTGGTCCTATCCACATTATTCATACATATATATGTTTAAGGAATACCACCACTTGGGTTCAGATGCCTTATGCAAAGTATCTTCAAATAGGAGAATAGGAGTGCTGAAAAGGAGTGCTGTATAGGAATGAATGAAGAATAGACAAGCAGTGTACAAGAATAGTAAAATATACAAGGTGGAGATTGATAGGAAGAAATTGTTTGGTAGAATAAAATATATACATTAAATTTAGTTTAATAAAAAAAAAAAAAAAGTCACTGTGACGGTCACCTGGTCATGTACCCTTACCTTGTTGTGTGAAAATCTCGTAACTCAAATTTGGTTGATTTTCATGTTTCATGTCAAATTGAAGGATTACATATCGCTGTTGGGTGTTGGGTGAAAACCTTGTATCTCCAAAATGTCCACTTTTCAGCAACTAAGAGGAACAGCCTTGTTTTTAACTTGATGGCCATGCATTTTTGAGTTCATCTAATTGGTTTTGAAGAGGTTTCATAAGCCCAATGGTTGTATGATTTCCTCAATCTGTAGAGGAGCATGTAATCCATCAAGTTAAAATATGAAAATCACAAAAATTGGAGTTAAGAGGTTTTCACCCGACAGCGACGATGTAATTGTTGAGAAAACTTTCTGATCTCTTGGGATTATGAGACTCCTTCAAAACCCACTGGAAAACTCAAAGATGCATTATCATCAAGCTACAAACAAGGCTTTTTTTCTTTCTGTACATGTTTCTGAAAAGTTGACATTTGGGAGATACAAGGATTTTACCTGACAGACATGATGATCATATGACCTGAGCAATGAACTTCAACCACTGATTCATAGATGTGTTATGAATAAATCATTTTCAAATCCTGGCAGAATTATAAATAGTGGAGTAATATGGATGAGCTCTGGTTGCATCCCTCCTGTAAGAAGCTCTTCTTTGTTGGTATTTGTGTGGGCTGGACGCAAACCATTTTGACGAGATTTTTCTAATCCTGAATGGAATCAGTTTACTTAAGATGAAAAACCACAGACATAAACACAGGAAATGGATTCTTTTCATGCTTATTTTGAAGCTGTATCAGTGTCTTCCGAGGCTTTGATGTTTAGCCAAATCGCATCAGTTGCGGTTATTGTACTCCGCATAATTTCTCAGGCATTTTGTATACAAAACATTAAGGAAATTGAATATTTGTGAGGATGCTCCACTGGACGCTTGGTCACAAACTGAAGGGAAGTAGTTTAGTAGATAAATGATGAGAAGTAGAGACATAAATTTGAATGGCTGTGCTCAAAATGAGTGTACAGTAGCAGTGATCTCAAACCAAATATCTCTGCTGATTACAGCTGCATCAAGACATTTTTTCCAGTTTATCGACTTTCCTACTTCCTTCCCTTCTAAACTCTTAATGAACAAGGATTTCTTGATTAGGTTTCTCTCTTAAAATGACACTGTAAATGTTTTCATCTTCCCAGGGAAATGGTTTGTCTACATCTATTACCATCACTAGTGGACTAGTGGGGCAAGTGTGAAAGATCAGCCTCAGTTGAAAAATAAGAAACATGGGCTAAAAGGCTAGTAGTTTCCATCGCTGACTTGAAGTAATGATTATTGGCACAGAATAAGACAGATGAAAACATACCATGGAATATCATGGCTCAAAACATCCGTTTGTGGTGTTAGGGGATACATATCCACCATGAAGGCTTTAAAAAGTAAACATCCACGCTCTTCTTTTTTCATTATATATTTTCTTCTTGTCCAGGCAGGAACCTGCTTGAGATCTGGAATGCGCGGCGCCTATTTCTGTTTGGTAATGATATTGGACAGAGACATTTAAACTGTCCTCGGCTCCCGCAGTGGGACATCCTATCTACAGTAATGTGAGCGTAGTCATTTATTTCAGTGGCTGAGTGAGAGAGATCTGTGTGTTTATATACAGCCGTGTGAATCCACTGCAGCAGAATGTCAGCCTGCGTATTCTGGGCAGAGAGACAGACACACTCATACACTACATACTGAAGATGCACACACAGATAAACACACATTAAAAAGCACGCGCACACACACACACACATCCTTGCAACGTACATAGCCATGCTGACTCACATCACCAGCCATGTTAATGCCCTTCTGCTACATGGAAGATTAAATTTCACTCTCTTCTTGTGCGCCCCAAACTTGCCTCGCTTTCCTAGCCTTTGCATATTTATTCGTTTAGCGTGTATCTCCACTGCCGGAGGACCCAACCCAACATTACTATTTATTTGGCTTCTTAAGGTCACAGTCATTTAAATTCTTGGAATTTCTGAGCTGCGGCCCGACCCTCGACCTCCCCACACCGACAACTGAGAACACAACACAACCTGCCTGTCGCTGACGTTATTTAAGAGTTGATGAAGCAGGTGGTTATTGTCTCCCGGGTGAGCGAAACTTTAATCCAGAATTCATGAGCTGTGAACTGAATGTGCTTGCATAATGTGGTTTCAAAATGTGGTTTCAAAAGGCTTATGAGCCGACCATCGTCGTCGTCCTCCTCCTGTGCGTCTCTGTCTCCTTCTCTCCCTCATCATTTCGACAAACACCACCACCGCCGCTGCTATCATCACCTTCCCCCCCCCCCCCCCCCTCCTCCTCCTCCTCCTCCTCATTATCATGATCACCGCTGTGCTGCGTCCCAGTGAGGTGTGGCAGGACTGACCGGAAGGCTCTGAGTCACAGTGAAGTTTCTGGAACTGTGGGGGCCGCGAACTGGCCCAGAGTCAAGTGTTTAAACTTTAGACGGTAATGTAAGGGGATGAGACAGAGAGCACGGGGATGAGAAATGTAGCTGGGGAGAAAAAGGGATTACAGGCAGAGACAGATGCAGAGAGACAACAAAGACACAGGGACAGAATATGCTGAATAAGAAAGAAAAATGTTTTATACTGTAGAACAGATCCTGCAAATCTTGAGGCTCTTCCAAAGACAAAAAAGGACTGCATTTTTTCCTCTGAAAGGTGCGGAGAAACAGATGCAAAACAGACAGCACAGTTGGAGAGGCAGTGAGCCAATGATTGTCTGAGGAGACATAATTCATCATCACACCCTGATACACCCTTCTCCCTTTTTCCGACATCCCTGCATGTCCTTCTTCATCTCTACAGCTGGGAACCATCGAGTTCTGAGGAATGATTCATTCAAAATAATCTCAATGAGAATGTCGATAAAAATTCCTGGAATATGATGTAACATGGAAATTTACCTTAGTTGGTCCGTAATGATGACAGTAACTGACATAATTTTCCTATGTTTTCCTGCTGTTGTCTTCATCTAGATTCATCTAAAATAATTATTAGTCCCAGGACAGGAAGACTTTAAACTGAGAAAGAGTTACATGTAGCGTTGGTGTTTCTTTCCGGGTACGCTGACACAGTTCTGTTCTCATAAATCGACATTGAACACATACCTGAACCAAGGCCGCCTCATTCATGCTCCGACCCTACATTCACTCTTCCTGCCGTATATCTCCACCGCAGAGCCTCAGCCATGCGCGTGCATACATTAACCCCCAGGTCTGCTGCCGTGGCCTTTGCCGGGCTAAATAAAGCAGGGCCTAAAAGTGGGTGGCGGGCCGCGAGTTCAGGTCAAAGGGAATGTGAAACCATAAACCAGCAGGAGCCTAGCTAGCCTTGAGACCAGCCACCACACACTCTGTTTACTTGGATGTTTGCTGTCAGGCTGACTGGCTTTATGTTTAATGGTGAGCAGAGTGTTTGCGTTTGTTTAGCTATTCTCTCAGCGGGTCATGAGGTTGAGGACAAGACCTGTGTAGTTTACAGTGAGAGAGCAGTGGGATGAAAGTGTTTTGATTTCAGGCTTCCTGTTTGTTCCACAAGACTATGGTAGCATTTCATTAAAGGGGCATTAAATAATCTATGACTCTCTCTTTTATCTCTTTTATTGACCTTTCTCAGTGACCAAGGAGTTGCAGCAGCATCGACAGGTTTCTGGCACTGCTTACGGTGGCCTGTAAAGTCACATTATAGACCAGTAAGCTAGCTAATTAAAGCAGAGATTCAACAGAAACATCTTGTTAATAGATATTATATCACAATGAAAACTACTGTAATAATAATAATGCTTGGTCATGCTCTTTTTTTTGCTTGAGAACGAAATGTCTTGCGAAACTCCACAGATATAATATGGTTATTTTGTGGGACAGTAAAAGTCTTAATTATTGCACCTTTAATTCTGTGCACGTTTGTGTGCATATTAATTTCTGAGAGATCAGCCAGGGGCCGTGGGACCGCTCTCAGCCTGTCTGCTCACCACTGAGCGGGGTGTGGTGAGGTGTGAAACGGGTGGCCAGGCCTGAGGTTGTGGATGTGCCACAGTACTTCATGGTCTAAACCAGTAGTTGCTAATGTGGCCTCTGGATGCCCAAAGGTCTGAGGCCTCAGCCAGTTCGAGGTGAAGGAATAATATTAGAGACATAAACATAAAGAGACAGAGAAGTTACTGACTAGTGAAAACAAACACCATGTAATCCTGCTTTCACCTACTCTGACTGGCTTAAATGACAAGTAGTGCGCATGTGCAAATCAAACACAGTACATGGCCTGCCCACAATGTAGTAGGTACGGTGGGGATGTTATCAGTGGTGAGTTAGAGGGAAGGCATAAAGGAAGAACACTTTTCTAAATCCTGTTTTCTTTCTCCTTTGTGTTTTCAGAACCCTGATTCTCTGGAGGGCTCGATCCAGAAGCTGCTGTCGGCCCTCTACCCGCCCTTCGAGGCCACCGCCCCCACTGTTCTCAGCCAGCTCTTCCAAATCATCGACAGCCGTTACCAAGGAGACGCCCTCCGGTGCCTGCTGGACTTCCTGGTTCCAGCCAAGCACATCCTAGACAGTGTGCAGCAGGCTGCATGTGTAAGCCGCCGTCTTGTACAGTTTCAGTCGAACTCACACTACATTTGCATATTGTTGTTTTCACTTAAATTTAAAGATTCCAGGTTCCTCTATGGGTTGAGAAAAGTTTACTGCATCTTGGGTTTAGTAAACTTTCTCAAAACCCCACTGGATAAACTCTAAAAGTCATGGTGGTCAAGCTGAAAACAAGGCTATTTTTCTTAGTTCCTGAACAGTTGACATTTTGGAGATACACGGTTTTCACCTGACAGCAACGACACCATATATGGAACAAAGCTGTATTAAATACATTTTTATCATATTTCTAATGAAACCCTGTCCTGTCCCTGTTCCACTTTAGGCCCAGTACTCAGATGTAGTCTTCCACTGTGAAGGCTGGCCTCTGTGTTTGCGTGACCAAGTCGTCATCCACCTCGCTCCCATCAACCCCCTGATACTTCAGCCTGGTGACTTTTACCTCCAGGTGGCGCCGTTCTGTGACCAATCAGCTCGCATTGTGGTCTGCAGCCTCCTGGAAGAGGAGGGGCTTAGGGTGGAAGTAGTCGAGGAGACCCCCATCCCTGAAACTTCCTATCCTTGCATATTCAGCTGTGATTGGCTAGAGGAGATCAACCAGGGCCGCCATGCAACCCCTCTCAGCCAATGCCTGCTCGCCACCGAGCAGGGTGTGGTGAGGTTACCATGGGAACGGGTGGCCGTGCCTGAGTTTGTGGACGTGCCACAGTTTGCTGGGAATAGTATGGCCTCTGTTCCTCCTTCATATCCTCTTTTATCACCTCCTCTTCCTCTTCCTCCTCCTCTTCCTGATTTTCCTACTGCTGCTGCTCTGAATTCTCCTTCAAATCTTCCACTTCCTCTTTCTCCTCCAAGGGAATCTGCATCAACACAATCTTCTCTGACCAGACAGAATTCAGCTTCGAAGTCTTCTGCTCATCCCTCTGCGTTCTCTGTGGAGACCAGGATATGTCCGGCGAAGCACGGCATCGCTGTGTCGCTCCGCCTGGTGGATACTAGCACTGCTGCTTCATCTAGGCCGGTTAAAGTGAATGAGACTGAGCCTGAGCCTAAGCCTATAGGCTGGGTGTCCCCTAATACTTGGGACAGCCGCTGTACTGGGACAGGTATATATACAGCTAAAAGTCCGAGCACAGGTTCAGGTATATGTGCTCCTGCAAGTATTGGTGGAGATACAAATACATCTGCAGATAAAAGTGAAGGTGTTTTTGCAAATATAGCTTCAGGGCAAGATAAACATAAAAATACAAGCCTGAAAGATACAAGTAGGGCAGCAGACCAAGTTTGTAGTATTAAAGTTGCAGAAGGGGATTATATTGACATACTGCAAGCAGCGATGCTTTTTGGTGGAGCTCAGGCACTAACAGAAGAACAACAACAACAATTACAAGTGCAGATGCAACCACGCACGCAAATCCAAGCACAAATGCAACGCTACACACAAGCACAAATGCAACTGCATGCACAAATGCAAGCGCAAACAGAGACACACATGCAAACACAAGTGCACCCGAGCGCACAGATGCCACCTCAAACACAATCGCAAGTACATGTACAATCACCCACAAAACCACAAGCACACGCCCATCCTAGATCAGGGGCTGTTATGTCTTTTAGGCCTAACATGCCTGGGGAAACTGGACCTCCATCCGCTCTTCACCATTCCCAGCCCCACAACCCTCACCGCGACTCCCATGAACCCTCTCACTGTGTCCGCACCGTCCGCTTCGCCGAGAAACCCTGTACCCCGTGCATGAGGAGGAGACAGGGCGGGAAGGTTTCCAGAGCGCAGGAGCTGAGGTGTCGATACAGGGAGTCCTACCAGGCTGCCATACAAAACCCTGTCGCCTTTGGCCGGGAGAAGGACAGAGGGAATATGTTAGCCGTGGTGGAGGAGGACGGCGATTACTCACAGTGTGATGAGAGATGGAGGCCGCCGGAGGCTGACAGGGGGGATCCGTGGTGTCATGCCCAAGGAACGTGCTGTGATCCTGGGATGCAAAACCAGTCAGCCTCCCCTGTCAGTGGAGCTGTCTGCAAGGAGTCTGGAGAAAAGAACACTGTTCCATGTTGGAAACCAGGAGATACAAAAACAGCCCCCTGTATGGATTACAGGGATACAAATGCTTTAAAATATGGACTGCTGGAGCAGACAGCTGAAAGGAACACTGTGCCATTTAGGGAACCGAGGGACACACTCTCTGCCAAACCCTATGGCAATTTATACAGTGTGAATGGGACGAATTTAGGTGCAGGAACAAGAGTAAACACTACTAAATCCTGTGGAGTTTTTAGCTCAAATGATTCTAAACAGGCAGATGCGAACTCCAAACAACGTGGATTACCGTTTTATTCAAGTGAAACTTCAGGGATGAACGTGAGCATCATTAAGCCTCTTGAAAGACTCCAAAACAGAACTGACTCCACAGCGATGCAGCTGAACCTTTCTAAGTCTCTTGGAGTACCGCAAAACAGACGAGAATCCATTCAGTCGGATGGAAGATGCTCCTCTCTGTCCACAGCGGTGGTGGACACCTCAGAGAAGTGTGAGCTGGTCATCGTCCAGGGGCAAAACGTCAGGAGAAGAGAAAGTACGGACTCCTGTACTTTGGAGATGGTTCCCAGGCTGCATGTGGTCAAATGTAAAAACACCACAGCCTTTGGACTGGTGTCACCCAAGATCAACAGGAGGAAGATGGTCATCAAAGGTATAGAGTTATTATTGAGGTTAATGTTTCTAATGTTATTGTCTGCTGTTGTTTATTTTGTTGTCTACCGCCGAAAGAAAATCAGTGTTCATCAGCTTCCCTACCCCAAAAATGTTTCCCTTGTCTATAGATGGAGCACAGCCTGGTAACCCTTCCATACCCAGTAGAAATGGCCATCAGACAGAGAACCAGAGAGAGAGCGATCCTCCTGCAGCAGCGGAGACCCACAGGAAGCCCCATCCTGGCTCTGCTCGCCCCAGACCGGACCACCTCCCGCTGGGATCCCCGGACCCCAGAACCCACCCCCTCTACCTGGGACTGGCATTTCTCACAGGTACTCACTACATTTTGTTTGGGAATCAATAAGAATAATCATAGTAATCATAATAATAACAAACAACTTTATTTATATGGCAGCTGTTTTTGTTTTTTTTACAGAGTTCACAAAGTGCTTTACAGAGCACAACATAAAAACAAAAAAGAGATTACATCAAAATTTGCCAATAACGGATTAGTCAATAATAAACAGAAGAACAAAGAATTAAGAAACTAATAACTAGTTATTACAAAAACTATTTTATAAGAATGGGTTGTAAGAAGAGATCCTTACCTACCTATCTTATATTTTTCTTTCTTTTTAATGTCATTTTATGAGTTGATAATGTCATTTTACCTGACAAATTATGTATTTTTTGTGTTTTATGTGAATCACATTGAATTTGACTTGTGTATGAAATGTGCTATATAAATAAAGCTTGCCTTGCCTTACCCAAAACATTGATTTAGCTATAGCCTTAGCTCCTCGGGCAGGTTGTTCCATAACATAGGGGCTCTATTGGAGATCCTCACACATAATCACTTTTAATAATTTGATTTTCCCTGATATCTGGTCTCTCCAACCCCTTCAGGTGGCAGAGACCGGACGGGCAGGGCCGTAGTTGAGGTCTATGGAGAACACCAGGGATGGAGATCAGCTGTAACCAGCCAGGAGCTTTTCCACATGCTGCTCTACTTCCACTCCATCACCAGGTACATCCCGTCATCTCCGTCTTATCCTGTGCACTGTCTGAATCTGTCAATCAAGCAACGAATGAATCAATCAACTAATCAGTCAAACAAACAAACTTCATAGGATATTTAGAGGCATTCAGGGAGGCATCTTTGTGGTATTTAAGTGTTTTATTGTCTCATTGTACTGTGGGTTTCAAGTGTGTGGTACTTTTTATTAAACTGTCGTCCACCATTATGTACTATTTTGTCTTTTTCCTCACTGTATCTAGGAGAGAAATTAGAGAATCAGGGATGACGCTCATATTTGATGCAAGGAGGACCGCTCCTCAACCGCAGCTCTATAAGGCCTTGATGACACTTCAGGTAAGAAAGACACAAACTTCCCTGCAGTAGCACGACTGCAGCAGTTCAGACTGAATTGTTTATGGTTGTTTCTGCCTGGCTGGAGAGCTGCGGAGCGGCGCTGCCCACGGACGATGAGCTGATGAGTGAAAATGCCAAGTGCTGAATAATGTATCTGCTCCGGAGCGTAGAGACCACATCCAGCTGTCCTTCAGTTGTTGTTTCATTAGACCGCTGATGGGTTCTGGTGTGTCTGTTTAAATTCAATTAAAAGAAACTTCCTTAAAATTTTATCATTTCAAATGCTCTCATTTAGAAATCTTCTCATATCTGTAGATATCTGTAGCTATAATAAGCTAAGTCTAGAAATACAATATTGAGAATTTTATCATTAGTAGGTAAATTGTAGTTTCAATTTACATTTTGAATTGAGTGAATTGAAAGCGAACGGTATAAAAGTGATATTATTTTTTCTGCTAAGGTACCAGTTTTTAAGATGTTTTATTCAACAAATGACTCCATAATATATGTCATGTTTGTTTGTGTTATACAGTATTCTAATTTTGATACCCACTCCATTAACTTTGATAAAATACAATAAAAAAGTGGTTGAGTTTTCTTTTGATGCCCATATATTTTTGACTCTTAACAAAGATTATAATAGTGGTCAATAAAATTCAAAAACAGGCAAAATTAAAGATGTATGGAGATATTACAGTAGCCAAGTGTAGTCCATGTTGTTGTGTTCCAGGAACAGACTCCCCAGGTGATAAACAGTCTGGTGCTGGTGGTGGACAAGGAGAGCCATCGGCCTGAGAGCTGTCCTGGGGTCCAGGTCAGACTTTTCACTCGTTAGGGAGGCGTTGGCTGCAGACAGTGCATGTTCAGTATTTGGAGAAACGCCACTGTTTAATTATGGGTTTTGGAAATCTCAATGGATGGGGAGTTTTTGTTTGTAAAACTGAGTACAGGCCAGAAAGTGAGTTTTGACTTGACCCCCCACAGATATTGTGCGTTCATGTGCTGGTGGCAAAGTCAGACATCCAGAACTTCCACGTCGGCTCGTAAACAGCGTTGTATTCATGTGCTGTTTTGTCGGAAAATCAAACCAAGAAGACAAACAGTAACACAGATGTCCTACAGCTTAACAAGTAAATTTGACGAACTTCATTCAAACAAATGTTGGGTTATTCTGGGTAACTTCAAACTTGAAATAAAGGAGCATCAATGTGTTTTCTTACTGTTGACTGACACAAAACTTTATTTTTCGACTTGTTGAGAAGGTTAAAGGTCACCATTGCGTCATAACTTGCAAACTAGCAAAACTTTCTCAGAGTTTCCAACTTAATCATCTGACTTTGGAGGGCATTCATGTGAAATTCGCAAGTAGGAAATTTGTTTTTCTAATATATCCAATAGCACATGAACACACAATTATACTATGGTCATTTTGTGCTATGGGACAGTACAAATCTTACTTATTGTACCTTTATGTTTCCAGTTTATTTCAGCACATCAAATATATTAAAATGAATGTTACAGTCACCATACATCTTGTAGAGCCAGGATTTTAAAAGTTAATAACATAGCAGCAGTATTTACAGTAAAGGCAATCCATACCAGACAGAAGTGGTTATGGAAAGGATAATATCTTTTTAGTATCTGAATCATAGAAGAGTCACTCTGTAGTTCATACTGCCATTTAGTGTTGTGGTTGAGGAAACTTGCTGATGTTACTTTGCCATTTGTTACCTGGAAGCAGACTGAAGTGGTGACCTCAATGAAAGCCTTGTACAAGCTAGTGGAGGCGAGTCAGCTGACCTCCTACCTGGACGGAACACTATCTCACAGCCGCTGTGATTGGCTGGAGCTGCACCAGGTGAGACACTCGCCTTATGGAAGCCATTTTGGGAAGTTTTCTCTCTCTCTCTCTCTCCAACAAATACTGAATTTACCAGTTCATATCCATGTCTTTCGTTCTGTAGAAACTCTTCCCGTTTGTGTCAGATCTACATGAGGCGTCCAACCTGCTACTGAGAGCCATCAGTAAGTTAGAGGAGCCCCAGAGGATTGACACTGTACAGGTACCTCAACATTGTACTTTGCCTGCTTTCTTATGTCATTATTAGTGCTACAAAATATAGTTACTGGTGTTGTTCTTGGCAAATTGTCACTCTTACCATTGTTCTTCTGTACCTGTAAGTATTGGTGAAGGTGTGTGGAAAACTATAGCCAAGCATGCTCATTTTCCCAAGTGCAAAGATGATCTTCATACCAAAATACCAGCTCAGGTTGTTTATACAAAAGTTTACATAAAAGAGTTACAATTTGCTGGCCTTGAAATGTTGTCTTTTTGTGCAACAGACTGTCCAGCAGTGCATGATGGACCAGAGAACTCTGATGAGGGACGTTCTGGAGGACAGCCGATTGGTCAGTCTACAGAGGGAGGGCGGGTCCATCCTGGCCAGGCTGAGGAAAGAGAGCGACCTCAAATACCCCCACTGTGAGGACCTCAGGTAAACTTTGAGCAAAATGGCCCTGCTGTCACAGACTGCGTTTACATGCACGGAATAACAGGCTGTCGGCCATACTGTGGTTAAGGTTTTATTCGGGTTGAGCTGTTTACATGAACCTTCGATGCCCTGCAATTGAATATCTCTGTTGCCATGAATAAACCAATAAACAGAATATTCCTGTCAACCTGTGGTGTCCTGTCCGTAGTTTAAACAGTCCACCAGCAATAAAGTATGAAAAAATGTGGCTACCTCCTCGCTATTTGACAATAGTCGCGTTACTTCTAATGCATGGGAAAGAAATTATGATCTCAATAGTATTAGTAATAGTAAGTACTGCGTGCCACCATGTTTGTTGTTGACATCAAAACGTACCCATGGGTGAAAACCAAAATTGAAGGAGTAAGATGTTGGCATGCCACAGTAAGCTGTTTAATATGTGAGCGAGCCAGGCATCTTAACTGGGTTTGTGTGTGTAAGAGAGAGCAACCTCCAGCCTGAGTCAAGGTGTGACCACAAAAATCCAAAGCTCATAATCATGGAGATGAGGCGTGACTCTTACTGAGAGTGAAGGCTTTTGGCAGCCAAAATGTCATGTTTTTAATCAAATAAAAAAAAGATTCTATTTTTATACTCTGAGCAAGAGTTGAACCTCGTCTCCATAATTATGCTCTTAACCGGTTTTCTCAAAATCAGAGTATGAGCTTACACAGGTTATTCTAACCTAGTTATGATGTTTACATGCGTCAAACTAAAACCAGATTACTTTATTTACTTGGTTGGGTGTTCATTAATTTAGTTTAATGAATGGACAGTTAAACTGGACACCTCTGATGCAACGGTTTGATCCCCACTCTAAATTAATGCATTTGTACGGCTTAAACATTGAGTAGGAGATTGACACTGCTCTTTGCCTGCCTTATGCTCATGGGAAGTCCACAAGATGGCGACAAAGACATACAAAAGCAGCAACACAGCACAATAATAATCCTCAATCACTATTGGTGTCCCAGTTCTCTGTAGTTGAGTTACTTTCTGCATCACACAAGCGATGTGCTTTGTCACTTGGGCCTCTGCGTCTTCCATTCAAATCATTCCACAAACACCATCTTGCATATTATCCCTTATTTACTGTACTTACCCACTAATCTGTCCCTTTACTATGCAGTGATGCAGTGGACTCTGTGACCAGTCTGTACAACCATGTGGAGGAGCAGGCTCATGTCCTGGTTCAGAGGTCCAACATGTCACTGGAACACCTGGAGTACCTGCTGCGACTCAGAGAGATGGAGGGACACTTCATGCAGGTGCATTATTAGCTTTTTCTACAAATGTGGAACAAGTTTATCCCTGCTGTTCATCAGATAAATGCCTTTCCAGGAGTCAAGAAAAAGCCTTACTTTCAAAATCCTTCCATAAGTTTTGAATGGGCATTACAGTCCTTAGGGTCAGGAACACCAATGTTTATAATTGACTATATTTGAATGGTTGGGGGTAAATAAAATGCTATTCACTCAAGTCATTTAATAAGTGAATGGATATTCAAAGTAAAGGAAAATGGAAAGGGAAAGAAATATTTGATTCATCACAGAATCACTGATTGTCTTTTTGCGCATGAATCAGGGAATTTAGAAAGTGATGCAGTGTAAAAAATCACTTTCAATAATGTGAAGAAATATAAAAACTTTAGCATGACTGTCCATTCTTGCATATGTGTAGTACATCATTGAGTAAGTACAGTCTCTTACTGTACATAATATTGTTTCATATCTTTCATCACTGCAGATCCAGGAGTGGTTTGATGCGGAGGGAGAGCGCCACCTGCTGGAGGCTGAAACAGTGGAGGACTCAAGCGACGCAGTGGAACAGACGCTCAACAGCTTCACTGCTTTCCTTATTGAGGCCAATGTGAGTCTGTGTTTGTTTGTGGCTGTCTTTCTGTGTATTTGTGTTTTTTTGTCTGTCCACCTGTCTCACTCATTATCTCTCTGTCTCTCTCTCTCTCTCTCCCCCAGGACCGTCAGCACCATGCCATGTCTTTGGTGTCAGAGGCAGAGAGGCTCCAGGGAGGCGGACTGTCTTACCCAGAGACCGAGGTCTTCAGGACCCTTGTCTGCACCTTCAAGTCCGGCCTGGAGGACTTCCTGTCCAGGGCGGAGGCTTGTGGCCGGGAGCTGCAGATCATAGTCAGCGTGTCTGACTTCTGTGAGCAGGTTGGTGTCAGTCAAGTTAACTTTTCAGACCAGGATCCAATTTGGGTAGTTGGGTAATTCTCCCTGGTCTCTGCTGCTCTCACCCACTAGAAACAAACATCTGGCCCAGTGTTTAAGAAACACTGGTCTTGGCTGATTCAGTCGTATTTGCTCATTTGTCCGTTTAATTGTTTGATTGACTGGTCATTAGTTTTGTTGTTTTAGTTTTTTGGAACTTCATCTTACTCTTTCATCAATACCACTTTGGGAAGTTTAGAAAGGAATAGGTAAGCAGTTATATAGCCTAATTGTAAAATGATGTAAAAGAAAAACGTGCACTGCCCCAGAAAAGAAAACTGTTTCTGACCTCCACCTCTTTATCTCCAAATAGGCTACAGCTCTGGCCAGAGAATGCAAAGAATACCTGGATCAGAGTCAAACAAACATCAACACAACACAAGACCAATACTATCATCCTGGCCAGAATACAACCCCTCTCGATCAAGCTAACACTCAGTCAACGCAACACCAAAAGCAAAATACCTCTGGCCCAACCACCACCACTAATGTTTTACTGCCAGGCGATGACACCGCCATCCTCCAGACTTACCAGGACAGGTTCCTCCAGTTCAGCCCAGAGCGATTCCAGGAGGTGAAGGCCCAGGCCGGCGCCCTGCGGAGCTCCAGGGGGATGCTGGTCTGGAACGTAGCCTGGCTAAAGTGTCAGGAAGCCAGGCAGCAGCTTCAGGAGAGGATGCAAGATCTAGATGAGGTTTACCATCAACAGCCGCACACTAGCGCCTGGTGTGAACGCCAGTATGTCGATGAGGTGGGCGCTGATGTTCAGACAGTGCCACCCAGTGGTCAGAATGTGGCGCTGCAGTCAACACCTGGGCCGCGACACCCGCAGTGGGAGGGCATCGTCTCAGGAGCAGTGGACATAGGAAAGAGAAGGCCGATCCTGGACAGCAGCAGCGCTAACGCAACATCTGTAACCTGCTATAACGTCGTCGCCAAACCTGATGATGGCAATGATGCTAGAACCAACAAGGGGTCAAAGGTCACTCCAGACTCCCCTCACAGGTAATGTTACTTCAGTGTTACTTAGTTCGTTCACTTCACTCAACTAGGATTTACCCAATTTAGTTTACTGTTTGGTTTCCAGTGAGTCCTGGGGAAGGGGGGCTGGCATTGTAGCAGGGTTCCTTGAAAAGTTTGTGGATTTGAGAAAAATAAAATAAGCCCTAAAAGGTTTTTTGAAAATGAATGGATGGCCTTGAAAGTACTTGATTTCTCTCTGGACCTCTCCCCGTCTTAGTGTCAACACTTCACATCCTGAGGAAATCCCTGTGGAGATTTGCACTGATACAGCAGCAGTTTTAAAATGAATGATTTCACCAGGATTTCTTGACTTGACAAGATCAGGAGCAAAATATCAGGCCTCTATGGTGTCTAATTTTGACCAGTGTCATGTCCCAAAACATGCCAATTTAGAGTCCTTGAATTTCACCAACTAAGACCTTAAAAGTTCTTGAATTTGGTGTCCAAATGAGTGTGGGAACCCTGTAGTAGACATTGTAGTTGCAAAGTAACTCAGCGTTTCAACTGACAACTTGAATCTGTTTGAACCTTTGCTGGTGCTGCTGAAAAACTATGCCTGATATAAGTAACTCAAGTTGGAAAAGCAAACCAATTTTAGAATTTGACCAGCTTTTTTTTTTTCATTTTGTTTGTTGCAACCCATTCAGGTAGCCAGGCCCTATGTAACATATGTATCATCTATGTATCTTCTCTTAACAGATCAACAAGGAGAGTGGAAAGAGAGGCAAGGAGGAGAGAGATGGCCAGCAGAGCGAGGAGCGAGAGAGACGCTGCCGCTCTCTCTCAATCCCACACCGTCGGCTGCCAGTGGTTTCCATGGGGACGAGGCCTGGGAGGGCGGCGGTCGGTGAGCGAGGACTCGTGCTCCACAGCTGCAGCAACACCGGCACCAGCGGGGCCGTCCACTCTGCCGGAGCCGCCAGTCCGACCCCCGTCATCCTGCTCCCACCACGGTCAGCCATCTTGTCGGATCCTGCAGGAGGCTCAGAGGTTCCAGATCTCCCGCCATGGGAGTTTCTGCTCAGACGAGTCCTGCATGGGAGACGAGGGGGCAGCAGGGGCTGATGGGACGTCAAGCTGCAAACACTCAAGCCTGCCCATCAGGAGATACGAGGGGACGTTTTGTCTGGCAAGTCCACAGGAGAGCGCCAGCAACGCCCTGTAAGTTCGCTATGAGTTTTGGTTCATACTGGATCTTGCATTACTGAATAAAAAGAATAAAAAAGGTCATCATTATAATTCCTTGTCAGTTGACTGATTGAGGAGGCGAAAATCCAATGATGTGCTTTTAATTTTACCTCTGTAGTCTTGTGAGTCTTAATGAGATTTCATGCACTCTTTTTCACACACTCTTTCTCTTTCTGTCTCTAAGCTTACAATGAAGTACCACAGGTATCGTTTCATCTGATAAATTCTATTCTATTCTATTCTGTTCTATTCACTTTACTCTGCATGCCTCTTTTCTATAATTGTGCAGGTAGTTAATGCCTAGAGTAAAATGCCTGTCTGCTGCTGCTTTATCGACTGAAATTGTGGAATTATGTTCTTTTTTTCATATTCTGCTTGACCTATTTCTTGATGCATGATAGAAAAGCAGGGTCAAATAGTATTTGCAAACAATTATTATGGTTTGTTTTAGCCCTCTTAGGTGCTAGATGGGTGGGATTTGCCACAGAGGACAATGAGTGCTGGAAAGTTTACAAGTATTTTAAAGATTAGTAACTTACCTAATACTGTCTGAACTGTCCTGCTGCAGTAAACCCCACTCATCAGGTGGGCAAAGGAGGAACAAATGCAAAGAATTATTTGCAAATACTATTATCTATATATCATGAAATGCATCATTAAAATTTGTCTGTATGTATACTAAGCAACTTCCTGTGAATCCATGTTTTAAATTGACGTATTTGTCCTGTTTATGTTGCCAGGAGGCTGCAGCGTGTGCTGGAGGAGCTGGTGTTCACGGAGAGGGAGTACGTCCGCTCGCTGGGTTACATCCTGACCCACTACCACCCCCTGCTGGAAAGGCCCGACATCCCCCAGGACCTCAGGGGCAAGCGAGGCGTCATCTTCGGCAACCTGGAGAAACTCTACGACTTCCACAGCCACTACTTCCTGCCGGAGCTGGAGGCCTGCCAGAGGGAACCCGCCATGGTGGCCCGCTGCTTCCTCAGACATGTGAGTCAGTACGGATGAAGAGAGCCGGGTTTGGGAGCAAGGAGTACCTGCAGTGGAATTATTGTAATATGATGACAAAGACTGTGTAACTATAATTCATTAAAAAAGTTATTTTATTACAGCGGAGGGAGCCTGAAATGTCATACTGCCTTTTCCCTGTGTAGGTATGGGTTGGGTCAAAGGATTCATAGTATTCAAATGATGTCACATGCATTTCCTACCAGTATGGGGCTTTACAATATATACAGCTCATTGGCTGTGGCTGTCATTTGATTATAATCACCTGTTAATTTATTACAATCACCTGTTATTTTCTTTTACGCAGAACTGGTGAGTAAAATATTACATGTAATAAGATGACAGTGATCTCTCTTAAAAGTGTAACTGAAATCCATTAGATATTGTGACACATGAGTAGGAAGAGATAGATTTTAAGTAGGTTAAACAGCAATAGATAACTATAAAATGATGACAAAGAATCGAATTGTAATCCATTGCAATTATGCGAAAGGAGCCTGAACTAGTGCCATATAACTTCTTCAGATGAGAGTAGATAGAGATAGTAGATAGTAGAAATAGACATGTAACCGGATTATATTTATATCATCATAAGAAATCAATAACGCAGATCAGGTATTGTTGGTGCAACACAAGTGGGTAGAAATGGTTGAAAGTTTTAATTGTGTCCTTTACACAGATGGAGAGTTTTGGTTTGTATGCGCTCTACAGCAAGAACAAGCCTCAGTCAGACGCCCTGATCCTGCACCGTCGCCATGACATCTTCAAGGTCAGTTTATTTATATTTTCTGTCTTTCTCTGGTTAATAGAGCTTTCGTATTGTGTTTAATACTTCATTTTTTCTTTGTGTTTACAGTGCACAAGATATTCCTCTATATTATCTTTTCACAGATTCTCTGCTCAGCTCAGCACCTGACACATTCATATTCATATAAATGAATGTCATGCTGCACAACAGGGTCTGTCAGTCTTTTTGGCAGACTGTAGTTCACATTTTGCCTGACCTGCACAGCTACCAGGGGGAAGCATCTCATAATTTTTGCAGACAAGGGGAGCTAGCTATTCCCTTTGAATGAATCCAGCCACTAACCCAGGCCCACTTTGTTTCTCCTCCCAGAGGAAGCAGCAGGAGCTCGGGGACATGATGGACCTCTCCTCCTACCTGCTGAGGCCCATCCAGAGGATCAGCAAGTACAGCCTGCTGCTGCAGGACATGCTCACCCTGGCTGGATCCTACAGGGCAAAAGACATCGTCCAGGATGCAATGCGTGGGTCAAGTGTGTGCGCACAAAGTGTGTGTGGCCCGGGTGTGTGTGTTGTGCCTGACGTGACGAGCAGCGAGAGGGAGAGGGAGAAGGCTGAGATCCAGGCGGCTGCAGACCTGGTTCGGTTTCAGATGCGTCACGGCAACGATCTCCTCACCATGGACGCCATCCAGGACTGTGATGTAAGATATTAGAATGGTAGATAACAGATAGTTGAAACACAGTAGATAAATGAAAAGAGAAGATCAAGTTTCAACAATTTATGATTCAGCATTTGTAGCTTTTTGGGTCAGTGATGACTAATTTTCTGATGACAGATGCATGCAAATCCTCTCCTCTCCTCTCCTCTCCTCTTGTCTCCTCTCCTCTCCTCTCATCTCCTTTTCTCCTCTCGTTTTCTTTCCTCTCCTCTCCTCTCCTCTCCTCTCCTCTCCTCTCCTCTCCTCTTGTCTCCTCTCCTCTCCTCTCATCTCCTTTTCTCCTCTCGTTTTCTTTCCTCTCCTCTCCTCTCCTCTTGTCTCCTCTCATCTCATCTCCTTTTCTCCTCTCGTTTTCTTTCCTCTCTTCTTCTCTCCTCTCCTCTCCTCTCCTCTCCCAGGTGAATTTAAAGGAGCAGGGTCAGCTGATTCGCCAGGATGAGTTCACAGTTTTCTTCAGGAAGAAGAAGTGCGTCCGTCGCATCTTTCTCTTTGAAAGTCTCGTCCTCTTCAGCAAGACCAAGAGGACTGAAATTGGCAACGATGTTTATGTCTACAAACAGTCTTTCAAGGTCTGTACACAGGTCCTTATTCTACCTTCATTTCAGCTTTCATGATATACAAGCAATGACACAGGTATTTTTTTTATATTTCAATTAATACATCAAAGTACATAAAACCTCCATAATCCATCTTTCTCTGTTGAAGTTCGGCGCTTTATAAAACGGGTAGTTCCAGTCCTCAGTCCTGATTGGCTGAGTCATGTTCAAAGCTGTAATAGTAATAATAATAACCTTCATTACACCTTTCATACACAACATGCAGCTCAAAGTGCTTTATATCAATAGAGAATAAAATACCCAACAAATGCAAACCTTTTCCTGCAGAATTGTTAATTTAAATATTAATTTGCTCACTGAAAATCACCACTTACACTGGGGAATTGAAGTTCAAAGTTTTGAAACAGTTACCTCTTGCTGCCTTTTAGAGCCGCCAATGAGCAAAGTTGCCTAGTTTAAACTGCAGAAATGAGTGAGCTGTCATAACCACATATTATATTTTCCTGCAGTGAAATTAAACTCAAACGTTAAAAATTAGGGACTCCTTCATTTCTCTGTGTCTCTTTGTGTTCTCCCTCCAGACGTGCGACATCGGGATGACCCATAACTCCAGTGTGAGCGGTCTGTGTTTTGAGATCTGGTTCCGCAGGAGGAAGAGCGAGGACACTTACACCCTGAAGGCCTCCAGCATGGAGGTGAAGAAAGCCTGGACCACCGACCTGGAGAGGATCCTGTGGGAACAGGCCACACACAGCAGAGGTAATAATAATATTAATGATAATAATATACCTTATTTATATAGCACTTAGAGTTTACAAAGTGCTTATAATAAGAATGATGATAGCGATGATAGCGATGATGTAATACATAATTAGATGAAGATAAGGGGTACAAGCAAGACAAAACACATAGCGCTCCAAACCCTCGATTTTTACTTGCTGTTTTCATTCTGTGTACTATTATGCATTTTTATTATCAACTGTGAAGCACTTTGTGACTGCTGTTTTGAGAAGTGCTATATAAATAAAGTAAACTAAAACTAAACTAACTATATTCCAGAGCTGCGTATGCAGGAGAGAGTGTTCATGGGAATGGGCAGGAAACCTTTCATGGACATTCAGTCCAGTGAAGCTGCCATCTGTGACCGAGCCGTCAACTGTGTCCTGCCTGGGAGAAGTAAGCAGTCCTACACAGAACACTGAACACTACACCACAGTTTCTTAAACTATGGGTTGGAATCCATAGTTGAAGACGTTTGGGATGTTCTCCTCACACCGGGCCCTTGGGTGAAAAAGTTTAAGAACTTCAGCACCAGTTTCAGAATCGCTTTATTCGTCCAGTACAATCAATTTGCAGGTAGTAGTATCAGTGTAGAGACATACTGACATCTTACTTTGTCACATACTGACACATGGTCAACAGCACCTCACATGGCCACATGACCTTTAACCTTTGATTCAAATTGCTTCTGCAAACAGGTCATGTTTGTCACAATACAAATGAGTTGCTAAGAGCAATGAAGCAAACTTAATTGAAGATATATATTTTAACTACCTGGTGCACTGGATACATACAGTACATATGTAGATACATCACTAAATTAGAATAATCTAAACTAAACTAAACTAAACAGGACTGAACTAAACAGAACTGAGCTGAACTGAACAAAATGAATTGAATTGAAACGAAACAGTTAAACTAAACTAAACTAAATGAACTAAACTAAACTAAAAAGTAACTAAACCCCAAACCCAAATCTGTGTAAAGCCTGACATCTAATGGCAAAAAGCATGCTACTGAAAGTGCCATCTGCTATTGGCTGATCTTTGGTGCCAGGTGATGTCACCTTCTACAACAGGTGGTGACATCATACTCTTTAAACTCCTTTAACTAACTCAATTCAACTACAAAAGTATTCTTACAATAACAACCATGCCTGTGTTATCATGCTGACATCATGCAGCACATTCATTTTCTTATTGATGACGTCTATCCATGTGTGTTGTCAGTCCCTGTGGCGTGTTGTTCACACAGGGGTTTAGAATACCCGCGGCCGCACTCCATTGGCTCCGGCAGCACCGCCTCCACCACCCTCAGCCAATCGTCTTCCTCCTCCGGCCGGGGCTCCCTGCCCCCCGTTGGCTATCCTGGCAACCAGTCGCAGGGGGCGGAGAGCGGCCACGCCGTCTGCTCCTCCCCTGAGGCCGTGGCCGACAACGAGCTCAACAATCATCACCTTCATCAGCATCATCTTCATCGTAACTGTGAACCGTGGAAACCGGGCCGCCATCTTCTGAGTGAGTTTATTTTTATTTATTTTTTTGTTATTTTTACTTTTTATTCTCAGAAGATAGTTTAAATTTTCCCTACTCTATACTAGCTTAGTTAACTCTTTATTAATACCACAGTTTACATACTTTTTTTGTTTTTTATATATTTTATTTTTTGTTTTTTAAGAATATAGCGAGGGCTTGGAGCCAAAGGGGCGAATTTTGGGCGAATATGAGTATTATATATCAATTGAAAGGTCTCAGTGAGATCTTTTCAGTGCCAAAAGGACACAACTGAAATCATGACCCATACGTTTTAATTAAACAAAAACTGAACACCATAACAGTAAAAGTAGGGTTTTGTTTGCTGCCAAAAGGGCGTAACTGCACTTACGCCCTTTTGACACCAAGCAAAACCCCACTTTTGACACTGAACAAGCATTGTGGGTAGAGGATCCTAACAGCACTTAGGTCAACTCAAAATTCATGCTGACGTAAGTAACGCTAGCATGGCAGCATGATCACATCATTTTTAGTATCCTATTCATATCCTAAATCATATTCTAGTTCAATATTAGATGAATGTAAATATGTTAATATTCCCATGAAATACTTAGGCCTATAGATTCAAAATGTTATTTTATAATGTTAGGAGTGTGAACTGGTCAAGATGAGCTAGCTGAAGTTATTCCTCAATGTTATGAGGAGTTTTACAGGTCTTTGAATGTGTCCCAGGACACATCAATAAGTGATGTGTCCTGGGACACATTCAAAAATGTATTATACTAGCAAAAGAAAAAAAAAGTAGTAGTTTAGAATCAAATTAGTTTCTTATGTCTACAGAGGTTTATTAAAAAAGTTTATTAAAAGTTTTTAACAGAAAAAATGTATCAATCAATTTGATATGTTCCATGTAGCTACAATTTTAAAGGCCTTGGTGAAAGTTGCTGAGCATTACTTCAAGATGAAGATATTCATTCTGATCTTGTTTTATATTTCAGTGTTGATTGAAGTGTAATTGCTAGATTTGTATTAAAATGAATGTGTTTTACAATTGTTTACTTACATACGCCCATATTCTGCATGACTGTATTGGGACAATGTTTGTGCCAAAAAGGCGTATTTCACTCTTTTGCCATTTTTAAAAAAGTTAACAAATATAATTCAACTTAAACTGTAGCAGTATTGTTTTTATGGTAATGCTCAATCTGATGACACAAAAAGTTAAGATATTGTGCTTAGTGTGTGGTAACGGCAGCTGATCCAAGTTTGATCAAAATTTGTTTTGGCTCTCCTGTAAAATCTACTATAGCACACTTAAGCCCCTTTGGCTCCAAGCCCTCGGAATTAGAACATACAAACTTATAAGCAAACATAAAACAGAAAAAAGTAGAGACATTTAGACCAATTTCATGAGAGATCATTTGGACAGAATAACTTTATCATATCTGTATTACACCTTTCCATTGTTGACAAAGGCAAGGTTTCAGTGTAGTCAATGTAAGGCTGCCAAATTTTCAGAAAGCAGTCATATTTCTTGCTTAAAATATATGTAATTTTCTCCAGCGGTTCATATCTATTCATTTCTGAGAGCCAAAGTCCTGTTGAGAGGTGAAATTCTTTGTTTACATATTTGCTTATGTCCTTCTCCAGCACTGATGAATCATTCTTCAAACTCTATGAATGCAAAATATTTCACTTCATTTGGACTGAAAAACCTGATAAAATGAAATGAACATATTTACTTAATGATTTTGAGCTTGTAGGAGTACAACTACTGAATATGAGGATATTAAATCTTTCTCTGATATCATCACTAATAGGGAAATGTAATTCTGAGTGTTTATTTCCCACCTGGAGGCGGTATTATATCACTATAATTCAACCTGACATATAAATCCACATTCCTCTGTAGCTTTGAGGGATGTTAAGTTTTTACTTTTTCAATCATGAACCAATTTATCAACCCCTCCTCCCTAATCAATCACTCCAATTGTTTCTCACATTTTCTTGGTGTGTGTTTGTACCTCAGTGGACAGCACCGAATCGTCTGGAGAATGCATCAGCCTCTTCAGCAGCTCGGACCACAGCTGCCTCTCTGCCATTGGCGGAGAGGTCGTCGACTCCTCCTCCTCGTTCTTATCCCAGAGTTCCAAGCCCCGCCCATCGCTGTGCCGAACGCCGAGCCTGAGGAGGAACGGCTCGCCGGCGTTCACCAGGGAGAGACCGAGTATCGTCCCCAAACCACAGGGCCTGGCTAATGCTCAGGTACAGGCGAAGGTCCGGTCTAAAGATGTGAACTAGTCAATTATATGTAATGATTACTTTTGACAGAAGCTGTACATGTTTAAATGGGCCTTACCCCCAAGATAAAAGGTTAAATTTCTCATTTGGGTCCCAAAAACTTTAAAAATCCCTGTTCTAATTGTACACTGAAGACGTGAAATCAAGTTTCGGCACAGCAACAATTTTCCCAAATCAATCAAATAAAATCGAATCAAATTCACTTCATTATATTACATTATGTCATTTAGTAGGGCTGCCCCCTAATAGCCGACCAAACCGTTAGTCAATGAGAAGAGTCTTAGTGTGTGTGTGTGTGTGTGTGTGCACGCGTGTGTGTGTGTGTGTCCTTCGCATATCTCGACAACCGTTCGTCCGATCTACTTCACACTTGGCAGGTGTATTGCTGGGGACCCAAGGACGTGCAGTGTCGGATTTGGTGCCATTTGGACACGCGACACGTTCAATATTAATAAACTTTGAATAAACAAGCGGACAGCGCTTTGTGCAGCAGCGGGGCTCAAAGCAAGCGACTGATAGCCTACGCCTATTGTGTGTTTTTTTTTTTGTGAACCAGAGTGTATTTCACCGGTGTTTCTGACCGCGAGTAGCCGCGACTTGGGTGTGTTTTTTTCCCGTGAACCAGAGTGTATTTCACCGGTGTTTCTGACCGCAAGAAGCCACCTCTTGGGTGTGTTTTTTCCCCTGAACCAGAGTGTATTTCACCGGTCTTTCTGACCGCGAGAAGCCGCGACTTGGGTGTGTTTTTTCCCATGAACCAGAGTGTATTTCACTTGTGTTTCTGACCGCGAGTAGCCACCTCTTGGATGTGTTTTTTCCCGTGAACCAGAGTGTATTTCACCGGTGTTTCTGACCGCAAGAAGCCACCTCTTGGGTGTGTTTTTTCCCCTGAACCAGAGTGTATTTCACCGGTCTTTCTGACCGCGAGAAGCCGCGACTTGGGTGTGTTTTTTCCCATGAACCAGAGTGTATTTCACTTGTGTTTCTGACCGCGAGAAGCCGTGACTTGGGTGTGTTTTTTTCCCGTGAACCAGAGTGTATTTCACTTGTCTTTCGGACCGCGAGTAGCCGCCTCTTGGGTGTGTTTTTTCCCGTGAACCAGAGTGTATTTCACTTGTGTTTCTGACCGCGAGTAGCCGCGAGACCGTGAGATCGCATATCACAGTCAGCTAATTAACCTTCAATAGGAATAAGTAGCATTCGTAGAATCAGAGTTTTTTTTTTATGAAGTATTTTTTATTAAGGTTTTTTAGCACTTTGTTGAAGTATTATTGTATATTTGTGTGATATATGGTATGTTTTGTATCATAGGACAATGACATTGTCATTGGAAAATCAACAGAAGTTTAATCTATGGATTCCCTGCTGAAGGTAAGCACACTTATAATGCTCTTTACTGTCCATGTCACTATGGCCAGGCAGTTACTTATTATTATGCATCTATTGTAATACAGTCATGGCCAAAAACATAAATTGGTGAAAATGAGGTGACGTCTTTTTATTACTTTTTTTCATTATAATATTGGTGTGCTGCTTTTTTTTTTTCAACTTGAACTTTGATCATTGAAGTCCAGCACCCAGCTACAAAATAGCCTTTTGTGAGGAAGCGCACCTGTATCTATTCTATATTGTAATACACTATTTTAGGATCTATACTGTATTTATATCATTTAAAAAAATGTGTGATTAATGTTGTTTCAGGTCATTGGTCCACTGAGTCCAGTCCTGTCTGACGTCTTCTGGACTGGTCGCCCTGCAGCTCCTGAAAAATGGAGGGATGGATGAACCTGGTCCTGACCAGACCAGACTCAAACTCATTTAAATGAAAAGCTACACTAGGCATGAGGCGATTGATATTGTCTGATCAGAGGGCCTCGTTGTTTGAATCAAACCATTGCGGTTCAGTTTGTTGAGATCAGGCCTCAATCATCAACTGCCAGTGAACTGCCAGCTGGAAATGAATAGGATTGTCTTGATCACTGATTGATCGATACATCCTGTTCTTCCTTGATAAAATCTCTCTTGCTTGTTAGGCAAAGGATGGAGAGAAGAAGAGACACTACATGGAGAGATAGATGGGTGATGTGGTCAACTGATGCACAGGTGCAGTGAAAGATGTGCACTTCAGCAGCCTGGTTGTGTTTTTAGCAACAAACAAAGACATTGTTTTGATGCTTATTTACTCTTCATTCAGTAGCACACAATAGACGATGACATGTAACATCAACCCAAAAATACACAATAGCCTATAGGTGCCTTTGTCCTCAATCCTCAACCATCCTTTAACATGTAATTGAGTCAGCTGCTGTAGCTACTATTGATTACAAACTTTCATGTGGAAAAAAAAACTTTTGTTTGATATCTTGAACATCAGCAGCTGAAAATGCAGAGAAGCAAATTGATGTGTTAGTGCACAAACTGTTACTGACAGCAAAGGTTGGTAAAAAACCACTTAAACCACTTCTTTACTCTCCAAAAAAAAAGGCAGAGTTGTACTTTTTGTCACTGCTGTTCAGAAAAACGATCCACATGATTGTGTAATTTATATGGTAAACAGTCCTATTCTGTCACAGTTGCCTACATGTTGTTAATGAGTGTATGAGCATATTGTTCCTTGGAATAACCCCCCCACCCCCGTATAAACAGTAAGTGATGAGCAACGTGGTGTGTGTGGTTCTGCTGCAATGAGACGCCTCAACACACAGGATGTTATATCAAGGTCAAAGGAAAATCTTATTGTATAAACATGTTTATTAGATCCTCTGTGCTGTGCCTCCTGTACAATTATTGATACGCAGGGATCAAATAAGAGATTATTGTATCTACTATAATGTATTTCTATTTATTTTCTTCTTTTGGGCCATTTTTATACTACTGTTGTCTTGGGAAACATTTGCATTTATCTGTCTGGTTGTCAGATTTTTACAGTAGTCCTGTATTTAAATAATTTATAGTAAGGGGGAGACCACTAGCCACCTGTAAGGCCCATTTACATTGGAAAAAAAAAAAAGTGGGTTTTCACACCTGGATTTGAAAAGGTCTTTACCAAGGGAGACTCACAACCGCTGCATGCTAACAGATAGGGAAACCACTCATTATTTAGGGTCCACCATTGGTTCCAAACTGATCAATTTACCAGCTTCACCATCGTGAAAAATGACCATTAATAGTAGGATACCATTTTAGGATACCGTTTATTTCAATGTTTTGTATTTTTATGTTTTCTTTACAAATGATTGTAATGAAAAGTATAATTCTTTTGTAAGCTCTTTTATTTTATTGCCTGTGCAACAGCATCCAAATCTTAGCAGGATCTTGAGAAGTTGAGGCCGTGATGCCAGTTTTTGGTTTTACTTTCTTACTTACTTACTACTTACTTACGTTCACATATGGCAAGCCAGTTCCACATTTTTTTTCTTTCTTTCATTTTTGCTTGATTGCTTTTTTTCTTGCTTTTTCTTTCTTTCATGTGTTCACTCATTCTCTTGTGCAGTGATTGCAATGCAGGGTCAGTGCTGTAGTTTTTTTTTTTAGAGAGAACTGAAAAGTTTGACTTTTTGACTTTTTAAACTTTTGACTGTTTAAGGTTTGACTGGCCATCTCCACCTTCTGCAAACCAGCAGAGTCAGAAACACTATGAATAACATGAGGATGTGACACCAGACAGTGTGTGATGTTGCTTCAGCAAAATTGCAATACTTCCTTATTCCACAGATACATTCATGCCTCTGCAAGACAGCTGAAGACATAAATTGCAAAACTTGTAATCATTACCATATAGTGTGCAGGGTTCAGTTTAGTGGCAAGACCACTGCACAATGGAGAAATCTTATTTTTATTTCAGTTTTATCAGTGTCATTTCTTTTGTTGTTATGTTTCGGGGGATGAAGTGGTGTGTGTGTGTGTGTGTGTGTGTGTGTGTGTGTGTGTGTGTGTGTGCTTGGCATTACAGCGGCCCTATCTAATTGTGTGACAGCCTCAAGGTTTTAATGATTAAATTAATGGTGAAATTTTATGACATTGATAATTCCATAAACCCATCTGTTCAACCTATACTGTATACAGTATTGTTCAGTTTATCAGTTTATTGTTCAGTTTGTGAGCCAAATGAAGTGGCAGTTTCAAAAGAGAAGTTGCAGTCAAAGTGAAAGCAATTGTGTGAGAAAAGTCACCAAACTCCCATCATGCCACCCTGAAAATAATGTGTGAAAAATGTTCTGCTGCTTTGTTAAAAAAAAAAAATGCTGAGTTGCATTGTCAGTGTAAAGCGCTAAAAAGTTACATTATGAAATGTAATTTGTTCATCTTTTGATTGCTTTTGAATTGTAACTGTTTGTTTATGTTGAATCACACAGTAATATATGTTGCAACTACAAAAATGGCATAAATGATTTATGACATCTATTTTTGTTGTCAGTTTTATTTTTCTATTAACAGAGAAATATTCTTGCTGTGAAGCACTCACATCTTCATGAAACATGTCATTATGGCTTTAAGTTATTTTGTTAGGTTTGTTATCTAAAGCTGCTACTCTGTTGACACTATAGAGGTTTCATTCCAAAATTATACCCATCATGTGACACCTATTCTTGAAAATGAATATTGGTACAAAGTAAAATTCAAAGAGATTATACAGAAATGTATTTGCTAACTAAAGACCTATTCTTGCAAAATAGTAACACTTTAGATGATATTATGAGTTGGTTTGTTTTGGTATATTGAGCAAAACTAAGGTTTTGGTTTTTTTTTTAAATGGAAATGTGCTTTTTAGGAATGTAATCCTTTCACAACCTGACAGCTTTAATGGCAACAGTCCAAATAAAGAAAAAAGAGGAAGGGTGCTGTTTGTCTGTCTGCCCTTCATGACTAAAAACAGCGTTACTGATGGGCGGACTGACAGAAAGACGGGGGCATCCTGCTCAGGTTTCACATGCTACAAATATCCCTCACTGGCGGTTACATAGCAGGGTTATTAACCAATACGCACCGACTGCAGCTGAGGTTCACTTTACATACAGAAGTCGAGGGACAGGAACTTCACTGCAGACATGACTCAAGGTAAAAGGAAAAACTTTTCTGTCTCACATTGTAGGACAGGAGTTGATTTCATGAATTATCTAGAAATACAGATGCAGTTTCTATCTGGTTTCCCCTCTGTGAAACATAATAGAGTCAGACTTTCTTCTTTGATCAAGTGTCAGGATTGATAGTGGAGTGTGAAATGTGATGAGCAGGAATGGAGGATGACATTAGATAACTCAGATCTATAACTTATTTTAGGTGCAGAGTGATACAGTATCCCCGTTGGCGAATGTTTTGCAAATTATTTCTTGTGATTTATCATCTGTGAAGCACTACAATATGAGCAGGATCAAATTTTGATAAAGTCATCAATATAACATCAATTATCAAGACAAATATTTTTGATATGTATATGATATGGTATATAAAGCCCTTTCAGACATGCTTGTGATAAAGAGCTATATAAATAAACTTGACAAATAATTCTAGTTTTAGTCTATTTTAAGCAATATATGTGATGCATGTGCTTTTAAAGGGATAAGTAAGTGAGAAAAGTGATTTAAAAGTGAACAGTCATTGATTTTCTATCTATCTTATCTATATATCTATCTGTCCACAGTCTTGGAAATCGAGCGTTGTGATCTAGAGATCAAGAGCAACAACAGCAGCCATCACACAGAGCTGAATGGAGAGGAGCGCTTGATTGTCAGAAGGGGGCAGCCCTTCAGCGTCACTTTACACCTGAAACCTGGCGGCCAGCAGTTCACACTTGAGAAAACGAGCTTCACACTCACAGTCGAGACAGGTACTGCTGTTGTGTCTTCCACAGAGTAGATTCAAATGTGTGTGTGTGTGTGTGTGTGTGTGTGTGTGTGTGTGTGTGAGAGAGAGAGAGAGAGAGACAGAGAGACAGAAAGACAGAGAGAGAAAGAGAGAGATTTTGGAGTGCATCACCCGAGTGTGTATGTGGATTTGTGTGTCTCTGTATGTATTTATATTTTTTTAATATTTTGTGTTCCTGTCTGTCTGTCTCCCTCCAGGTCCGTTACCCAGGAAAGAATCAGATACCAAGGTTTCCTTTGGTCTGAGCGACTCCACAGTGGACACTGAGTGGAGCGCATCCGCCACTAATGGTCCCTCTGGAAACACAGTGTCTGTGTCTATCAGTTCCTGCCCCAATGCCCCCATAGGAGTCTACTCTCTGACTCTGGACCAGGAGGGGAACAAGACCAGCTTAGGGGAGTTCATCCTGCTTTTTAATGCTTGGTGCCCCAGTGAGTACATTAAAAAGTTTCTATTTATCTATTCATCTTATAGTTTGAATCCCCTCAGGGTTTTTTTTTTTGGGGGGGGGGGTTTGCTTCATCTGCAGCTTGTATTTCTTTTCTCCTTTATTTTTTTTCTAGTGTTTTTATCATTTGTGGAACTAAACCTAAACTAAACTCAATTAAAATCATTTAAATTAAACGAACTAAACCAAAATAAATGAGCACACAAAAATAACAAATGACAAAATATCCACAGGTGCCATCCTTTGCACCAGAACGTTCAACATGCCAACATCAAAACATCGGATGTGAGATGTTAAAATATAATATGTCACGTTGGTCTAAATTAATCGGTGCTTTGTCTGTACTGTCTCACAGGAGATGCTGTTTATATGCGGAGTGAGGGGAAGAGGCAGGAATATGTTTTAGCTCAACATGGGCTGGTCTACAGAGGCACGCATAAACGAATCAAAGGGTCTCCTTGGAACTTTGGCCAGGTAAAAATCTCATTCATTTACATCTATTCAATACCACATTCAGTAAGCTGTACACAATTGATGATTGAATTATTCTGTTCCTAGAGGTTTTGAATGTTTTTACCTCACTGAAACAAAAAACACCTCTAAAAAAGATTTCAACCCTTAAATTTCACTCAATCACATTGTCATGGACTGAATTGAAATAAAACTGACACAAATCCTCCACAAATCTCCTCAAATATCTCCCTCTCCTCTGTTTGTGTGTCCGTCTACAGTTTGAGCCTGGAGTTCTGGATATCTGCCTCAAGATCCTGGACGATAATCCTAAATTTGTGTCTGACGCTGACCAGGACTGCTCTGCCAGGAGAAACCCCATCTATGTGACCCGGGTGCTGAGCGCCATGGTAGGTCTGCGTCCGGCCTGTGATGGGAGAAAGGATGAATGGAGGGAGGGAGGGAGACTGTGAAATCTCATTAGCCATTTAACCAGCCTGTGAAAGGCCATTTTAGCCGTGCCGACGGAGATTACCATGGTGCTCCTTCTCTTCATGTCTGCTCCTCTTTATTCTGAATGTTTTATCGTTCTCTTTCCTTCCCTCGTAACTTTCCCTTCAATTCCCCCGGCAACTTTTGTGATAGGAACAAGTGAAGTTGCAGTTGAAGAAAGAGGTTTCAGTTTTTATTGATTGACTGATTCCAAGCAGATGGCAAAGACTGCCGTAAGAAAGAAAACTCAAGTCAAGATAGCTGCCACTATATACGATAAATTAGATTTCCAGGGCTATTTCATACAGGAAACTGAGTGTAGTGATACTGGGTGTCATGATACTGTAGCTGTCACTATGATATTTCCAGGGCCATTCCCAGTCAACTTTGATCATCATAACAGGAATGTGCACTATATATAGGCTGTCTGAAAGGTATGTACTTCAAAAATAGATAGAACATATATATATATGGGAAGTGCTCACGCAAAGGAGAAATCACAAACATGTTACTCTGCTTGAATCACTATTGTGTTGTACCAAACGGCAATAGAGAGTAGCAAAACAAACATTCATTTATATAAAAATGTTGCAGATTATTACTTTAACTTTAACTACTTTAACTTTAAACTCCATTCATACTTCTTTGTTTACACACGCAAACACACAGGGTCTGGAGCCTTTTCTTGGAGCTTGCAGTGTACTTATTCTATCTCTTCTTTTATCCTTATTAGTATTAGTATTAGTAGGCTATTAGAATTATAATTATCCTTGCTTTTATCTGTATTTGCATCCTTTATTTTTGCCACATTGCCACAAACCCATTTGTTAAAAGCACTCTAGAAATAAATGTAACTTGATAAAAACATGAAAAATGAACATTTTAAGAGCCTGCAGATTCCATTTTGGATGGATGCAATAAAAACTGCAGAAACAATAACAGGTGTGTTGATGGGACAGATGGGAATGAACTATCTACCATGTTATTATATTGATTTCCCTTTCTCTTTACTCTCTCTTTCTCCCTTTTCTGCCCCTGTCTCTGGCCACAGATCAACAGTAATGATGACAGCGGGGTGTTGGTGGGGTCGTGGTCTGATTTTTCGGGCGGGGTTCATCCGAGTCGGTGGATCGGCAGTGGAGACGTCCTGCGGCAGTGGAAAGAGAGCGGCCCGGTGCGGTACGGACAGTGCTGGGTGTTCGCTGCTGTTGAATGCACAGGTGGGTGCGCAGTATGCAGCTCACTGGTTGGTTTGATTGATTGATTGTCCGTTCACTCAGTCAGTCATTCATTTGTTTGTGTGTTTGTGCACTTCTATTCATTCATCCATGCATTCGTTCATTCATTCATTCATTCATTCACTCGTTCATTCATTCTGGGTCTTTCTTTGAGCTGGGCTGCTGAATACACAGGTTGGTGTGTGCGAGTGATTGTGTTTTATTGAGATATGTCATTCACATGTTGCATTCTCTTTGTCATTCATTCATTCATTCATTCATTCAATTACTGTAATGCTAAAAGCAGTTAAAAGCAGTTTATACAGTGTGTGTAAAGCTTTTCATACAGTGTGTGTTAAGATTGAAAAGACAAAATAAACCATTGGAGGCCATCATGCATCTCCAGTCAATGTAAAAGCAAAAAACAGTATTGTTCAATCAATCAAGCTTTATTTATATTGCACATTTTATGCAAACAAATGCAGTGCAATGCGCTTCACATTGAAAATTAATAGAATGAAATAAAATAAAAGATAAAATGATGTTAATAATACATAAAAATAAAGAATGAAATAGCCTAACAATTAAAAACAGATAAAGATACAAATATTTATAGGATACTTTTGACTAGTTGATGGGCTGCCTACGCCCATGTTATCAGCATCTGACCAGTAGTGCTGTTTGGACATCTTGCTTCTTGATTACCTGGAATTGCTTCATAATGACAGTTTATTGGGCCCTGCTGACTGCTCTGCTCCAGCAGATCAAGTGAAGAGGCATCACTCTGCTTCCTACGCCCATGGGTGGCACTTTACACAAATTACAGGGTAATAAGTGTCTAGTTTGACTTTTGACGAGTTTGGACACAACACATTTTTCTTTTTTTTTACTATTTTCCACATTTACCACATTTTAGAATAATATTAAAGACATCAAAACTATGAAATAACACAAATGGAATTATGCAGTGACCAAAAAAGTGTTAAACAAATCAAAACTTACATTTTAACTAAAATAACTTTAATAACTAAAATAACTAAAATTCTTTAAAGTAGCCGCCCTTTGCCTTGATGGAAAGGCAAAGGCTTTGGAAAGAAATTCATACATAGGATCAACTTCACTATTTATATTTGTCTAAAAAACAAATTTCAAGCATTTAAACATAAGCCTTTAGATCAATGGCTTTAAGATAATGAAAAATATAGTACATTCAATCAGGTGTGTCCAAACTTTTGACTGGTAGTGTATATATGGTGCAAACAAAAAAACTAAAGTGTGAGAAACTGTTTTCTGATTCCAATGTTTTCTAGTTCATCCCACTTACAGCCTCCACTACTATCGACCCTACCTCTGTATCAAGACCCTAAAATTAGAATCTAATCTCTCAGACTTTGAAGCTGCCCCTGTCTGACACTTTTTATTTGATATCTTTATTGTTTATCTTTCACGACACCAGCTATCTCAAGTGTGTGTTTGAATCCCCGGTGTGATGAAGTGTGACCCTCCCCTCTCTCCCGCCCAGTGTCTCGTGCTCTGGGTGTCCCGTGTCGAGTGGTTACTAATTTTGGGTCGGCTCATGACACCAACGCCAACCTGCTGATAGAGAAACATTATGATGAAGACGGGGAAAGAATCTCTGGGGGGGATTCGATATGGTGAGTCTCTCTCTCTCTCTCTCTCTCTCTCTCTCACACACACACACACACACACACACGCATGTACACACACTCTCTCTCTCTCTCTCCACAGCAACAACATATCCTCTCTCACTCTCACGTCTCATGCATCTGTCAAGTCAATTTTATTTGTACTGTAGCACATTTCATACACAGGTAAGCTCAATGCGCTTCACATTAAAAGACAAAAATAGTGACAATAAACAGATAAGGACATACAGTACACATATATAAAATACACTCCACGTAAATAAAATACCCTTTCAGCCACACACACACATACACACATACATAGAATACAGCTAATCAGTGTGATATGATGTACATTTTTTTCTATATTTTTTCATATTTTGAAGTAAAATGCTCATGTTGAACCTCTGCATTATCCCATATACACCATTTGTGCCAGGAACTTCCATGTTTGGGTGGACAACTGGATGACTCGTCCTGATCTGGGGTCGGGGTTTGATGGATGGCAAGCCAGCGACCCAACCCCGCAGGAGAAGAGTGAAGGTGAACTTCCACTTGCACCTTAGACTTTCCCATTAAATTTCACCTTAAGTAGCTTCAAAGTAAGTAGTTCAGTAGTATTGAGTGAAATATTCAAATACAAGATGACATTTTATATGGCTGCACTATTACAGCAAATGAAAAAAATTTAGAAGTCTTGTGCATCAATTTACACATATTTCCCTGTAATTCAGCATGCCATATTTGGTATCATAGGGAAACCATGGGATCTTGACTAGAATTAAAAAATAAAGTTTTGTGGGTTTGAACAAAGCTTGGCTGCTTACAGTACCGTGTTTGTAATGATGGTCCCGCTGGCGGGAACAGCAGGGTGGAAGTTTCTCCAAAACCATTTAAAGCAGAAACAAGTGGGAGTTGGATTTTGTTCCAACAGAGCAGGTCCTGAATGGAGGTCTGCAGGCTGTATATTTTGAATATATTGTGACTTCAAAAGCAAAGTTAGGGTCCTAAAATGGCTTGAGCCTGTCCATTTCCCTGGCACTTTAGTTGAATGTGTTCATTCAAGTGTAAGTGAATCACCAGCATTGTCTCAAACAGGGCAGAATGCCAATGAAGAAAAGCTGTACACCACCATTCACCAAAAAAGAACTGAACCCAGTCTCTCTCTCTCTCTCTCTCTCTCTCTCTCTCTCTCTCTCTCTCTCTCTCTCTCTCTCTCTCTCTCTCTCTCTCTCTCTCTGTCTGATCCATGTGTGATGCTGCAGGTGTTTTCTGCTGTGGGCCGGTCCCACTGAAAGCCATCAGGGAAGGAGAGCTGACTAAGAAGTATGACGCTCCCTTTGTTTTTGCTGAGGTGAGTTTTTTCTTGAGCTCCATGTAACATTTTAAAGAAAAAACGCTAAAATAGTTCATATTTATCCATGTCTCTGGACTCGAGGGCCCAAGTTAGAGGTTTCATTGGTGGCACTTTACACAAATCACAGGGTAATAAGTGTGTAAGTACATAAAATTATCAGAAAGTAACTGATAATTTCTAGTAATAATGAGTAACTATTTGTAATTATAATGTGTAATTTCTTGGTTAAATGCCAGTCTGTATAATTAGCAATATTACCCGAGAGTATTAGCATTATAACAGTACTACATTAATGTAGTAAGTTGTGCAATCATTACTGAATAATTACTATGTAGCACTTTGGAAACATTAGCTTATCGGTCCTTTCCATCTCTCTTAAATGCAACTTCCATATTCTAGTTCAGAAGAAAGATGAGGCTGTTACAGTGTTGTTACCCAGTACCTAGTATGAAAGTACTAGATAACACTATGGTAACTGTATGACCAAGTAAAGCCAGGCTTGATACCTCAATATTACACAGATTTTACTCTGTAGTTACTCTTGGTTCAGTGTGATGAGGTTGTTACAACACTTCTGCTTCATGTTGATTTTCCTCATGTTGTGTGGAGTCAGGTTAACGCTGATGTTGTGGAATTGGTGCGTCTGTCAACTGGAGAGTTTGTCAAGTTCAGTGGCTCCACCAAGTCTGTTGGAAGCTGCATCAGCACCAAAGCTGTGGGCCTGGATGAAAGACACGACATCACACACCAGTACAAGTATCCTGAAGGTACTGCAGAGCCGCATGTGTAGACAGAGTACTGTACTGTACACACACACACACACACACACACACACACACACATACTCACACTCACACATGCACACATGCATGGATACAGACACAAACTCACAGATTTTTTTTATTGTCTTTGAACAATTATTTATTGCATTTTTATAAAGAAGAGCAGGATAATGGAGCATGTAATTTAAAAAAAGAAAAACAAGGTGAATGTTTGAAAACAATAAATGAATAAATGAACAATATACAGCATGAATACAGCAAGCAATAAATACAAAATAAAAATAGGTAATCAAAACATAGTCATTAAGCGAGAATACCAGGAATTAATAATCACCCAGAGTTTGAAATAATTGATAACATTGGTCCTATTGTTTAGTGTTTATGTGAGCATTATTGACTGTAGCAGTGGACCGCTCAAGATCAGCTATGTCCAAAAACATTACAGTCCAGATCTTATAAAGTGGGAGAAACTCACAGATTATCTCAGTTATTTCCATTGAAAAGATGTAATCACAAAAGATGCATATACTACACATTGGTACATTCAAATCTAAAGGATTACAGTTTGCTGTTTGTCCCAGTTTAGGAACAAAAATTGAACTTATCTTATGTCCCGATGGTTTCAGGTTCAAAGGAGGAGAGGCAGGTGTTTGAGAAGGCCCAGCACCACAACAAACTACAGCAGAAGGGAGAGGAGCCGGGTCTCCGCCTCAAGGTTTTATACCATTCTTAGATAGACAGTTACATAGAAACTTTATTAATCCTAAAGTGGGAAAATACTGTGTTTATGTTGCTTTAAGTTTTAAGCTAAAGTCACAATGAAACAGCATTTTTAGAGAATCAATTTCATTCAAAAGTGTAAACCAATGGGATATCAGTTAAGGAGAGAGAGGCAGTTGTATTTGATGGGAGAGGTGAGTGGGGGGGTATTGTTAAAAAATCTGTGATGGTTTTATCGGTTGAAATTTTTAATTACGCCTACTGGTACAGCATGAGGTCACCGTTATACACTGTTTTCTAGCATTAACATTACAACAAAATACAAATTTTGAATTTTTTTGGCATTTATTGTTAAATGGGTCTATATTATGACATGGAAAACCAGCTAACAAGGTGAAAAAGTCATTTTTCATTTTTTGTGACTGTGAAAAATCCAATTTACAGCAGAATTCAGGTGTGTTATTCCTATGATCATGGTGTCATCATCAATAGAATCATCATTCAGCTTTTGGGAGTTTATTTAATGTTTTTTTTTTTTTTTTTTTATCTTTTTGATTACTGAATATTCTGTGAATAAGAGACTGAAAGCTCAGATTCTCATTTCAGATCAAGCTGGCCGATGAGATGATCGTGGGCTCAGACTTCGAGGTGTACGCTCTCCTCACCAACAACTGCGTGGAGACCAAGACCTGCACCTTCATGCTGTTCGCCAGAGCCGTCGGCTACAACGGGAGACAAGGAGAGAACTGCGGGTTCACTTCCAAAAAAGTGGAGGTGCCTTCTGGGGAAGGTTGGTTCAGCAGCTTCACTCCGACTGCAAACAATAACCTGTGCTGGTTTCACACTATGTGAGCAGCTGATCTAAAGACCCCATGAAATGGCATCTTTACTTCCTGGATTTTCATGTATTTCCTGTTGAAACAGGATGTTGGGCCGGGACAAAACGCAGTGAGGGATCATTCAAAAGTGTAAACCAATGGAATATCAGCCAGGGAGAGAAAGGCAGTTTTATTTGATGGGAAGGGGCAGAGGGGCGGGACTGTTTAGAAATCTGTGATGATGTCATTGGTTGGAATGCCTACTGGTGCAGCATGAGGTCACCATTAAAGATACTCTGTTTTCCAGGAAGTAGAAGTAATGGGAGTTCATTTCCTGGGGACATAATGTCATAAAATCGTCTTTCCATTGTCAGCCAATGAACACAATCTTCATCATCTGTGCCTGAGCAAAGATTAAAGTTTATAAGGAAGCAGCAGCATCTCTAAGAAAGATGTAAGCTTATAGCCTACCACTTCCTCACAACGTTGGTGGGTTCAACATGGTTTTTGACAAAAATCATATTCTCTCAGTCCCTCTCCCAACTTTCCTGTCCCGCTCCACTGTACACTCTCTAATAAAGCTGAAATTCCATTGAAAATTAATGAATTGATAATAAAACAGTATGTTTTGTGTTGTTCTTCAGAGAGGCGCCTCTCCCTCAGAGTGAAGTATAACAACTATGGATCAGTGATCTCCTCTGATAGGCTGATCCAGCTGTCAGCCGTCACCATCGACAAGCAGACCGTAGACTTCCACAAGGCCGAGAAGATCATTGTACTGGATGAGCCAGATATAGAGATCAAGGTACGGATGGATGGATGGATGGATGGATTGGATGGATGGATGGATGGATGAAACCTGTCCATGAGCAATAAATGTGATGATAAATGTGATGTGATGAAAGCTCTCTATTGTTAGATTTTTGGGAGAAGCCAGAATGAATCAGTTTGTAGCAGCAGAGCCTTTGGGTTATATTATACAATAGGTTCATATTGTAACTATGAAGAGGTAAAGAAATTACACTTCTGGATTGTTGCTGCCGTGGCAGAATTTGAATAACAACCTCATAACCTTGAAGCAAATTAGACTTTTTTTCATTAAATAAGATTGAAAACTTTTGAAAACTTTTAACCGGGTCTGGGTTAAACAGCTGCATTGTTGCGCCACCTACAGGAGGAATAGATTGAAAAATCTTACAGTATAAATGGATACAGTATAACTCACTACCTGTCTGTCAGTCAGTCTGTCTGCCCTTCTCTTTGTTAACCAGATCTGGATCAAACTGGAATTGCAAATAATTTGTGTTAACCTGTTTGGAGAACCAGATGGGTGGGGTTTACCACATCAAGACAATTCATATAGGGTCAGGTAGATTACCAATCACAGAAAGGTGTGCTAAATTAAGGAAATTAGGAAATTAGGAAATACCGCTTTACTGTCATTGTGTAAACCTTGTGGCACTCATTGTATTGTGAATATTACTTGACCCAGGTTTGATTGTAACCCATTATAATTAGTCCATATCTCAAATCAATATATGAGTCTGGTTGTAATTTTCTTCATTTTTTCTTCATATTATGTCAAACATGATGAAACCTGATTATCTAAATACCAAATGACCTCTGTGCAGCTGGTGGGAGAAGCCACAGTGAACCAGCCAGTGAAGGCAGAGCTGAGCCTGCTGAACCCGCTGCCAGAGCCGCTGCAGGACTGCAGCTTCACCTGCGAGGGAGTCGGCCTCACGCAGGGCAAGCCTGTCACACTGCAGTACGTCAGCTCAGCCCAGCTGTAGATGCAGGATATAGGAGTTGATTTAGAGTGGATTATGGCTTCTTAGCGCTTCTCTATGACTCTCATTAAGTTTGTGGCAACTCTTTCTCCTCTCTTTCCTATACGTTTTCCTAAACTTTTTGGCTCGTAACCCCCTAAAATGAAACAATGCCTACTCACTCACTCCCTACTCGTGGTGAACAGTTCAACCAAAGATGATTCTCCCTTTTCAGGTTGTTTTATATGATTATCAGAGGAGGCCTTGAGGCTGAAAACTATTCAGTATTTCAAAAATCTGAGAAAAATCAGAAAAATTAAACATAAATTTGTATAGTCGAAATATGTTTTTTCCTATCCTATTCAGTAAAACATCCCACAACTCTCTAAAATGATCTTGCACCCCCCTAGGGGGTCCCAACCCCCAGTTTAAGAACCACTGGCTTAATGCACAGGATGGTGTTTCTGTACTGTAATTATGTGCATGATGTTGATGCAGCTATGAGGCACATCCATACCACCAAAGCACCAAAGTACACATAATCACAGTAAAGAAAATCTTAAGGAGTATTATGGCATTTATGATTACCAACGCATGTGTACTAACTGAAATGTTTTCTTCAAAGCAGCATACATACATATGAATAAAAATCGAACGATGCACAAGAGTTAACATAACAGTTCAAACTCATCTCTGTTTCATATTCTTCTTCTTCCAGGATTGGAGATGTGGGTCCCAAACAGGAAGCCGAGGCCGCTGTCGAGTTCACTCCGACCAGCAGCGGCTCCACTGTGCTCCTGGTGAACTTTGACAGCGACAAACTGAGGAACATCAAGGGCTTCATCACCGTCGTGGTGAAGGAGTGACGTGCGTTACTGGAGCCAGGACTCCCAAAAGCATCACAGCACTAACTAACATTCATCTTTGTTCCATTGGACTACAATGGGTAATACTCATATCGGAGATGGGAAGACTACTTTCAAAACATAATCTTGCACATTGATTACTGATTACCTGCCTTAAATTTAATCAGTGACATTAATGAACCGGGAGATTTAGTCTTGGTAGTGTCACTGTGTTCAATTCCAGTATTTGATCATGCAGCATAAGTACAAAATGAGTTATTTTTGTTTTTATATTTTGTGTTTGTGTAGTAAAAGAAGTTATTTTTGTGTGAACGCTGTTTAACAACTGAATAAAAGTCCTAGTTTCACAGAAAAATACTAATTACTTTCTCCAACAAGCAACACATCTAATAGTCTATATAACTGCTGTATGTGTATTCTGTCTGTATAGTTATCTTACAGACTGCGCTTTACAATGACTCAATGAAAGATGCAGGTATTTGTTCAAATGGTTCCATTTTATTGGCATCCACCGAATCACTTTCATTACAGAAAAAAAAAAAAAAAAACTACCACTACTGGTAGAGCCCTGGTAGTACAGTATGATTCTGCAGAGAGAAACACATGCCACACAGTAAGTAGGTAAGAAAAGATCTAACTAACATCTACAGTAAAGCAAGCCTGGGTCAAAACGTCGCTGAAATCCTTCCTCATAATAATAATAATTTTAACATCTGGCCTGGAGCTGGACAGCTGCTTTCCCCGTTCTGGTTGTTTTAAAACCTTGTTTCCCATTTCATTCATTTTTGAGTGACACTTGTGAGTCAAAGCAGGGCTGGGCGATAATTCAATATTATCGTTTATCGTCTTTAAGTGGAATAATATGACTATGAATATGACATAATTCTGCTGTCTAAATAACAAGCAAATTTGATTTAAAAACTCGGACAAAATGAGGTATGAAACATTTTAAGGAATATTGTCAGTTTTGTTTGACCCATCACACCTAACATTACCATTCAGTTCAATGGGATGAACATTAATTTGATGTATTTAACGTGATCTTGCATACGTGAGCAATATTGTGATATATATGGACATCCTTATGATTATCATGATATTGATTTCAACCATATCGCCCAGCCCTAAGTCAAAATGAAAGGTAAAGTGGAGTTTAAAGGGGAAACGTAGAAATTTCTCTACTCTTAAACGTTCTTAAACTCAGACTAAATTATAAAGTGAATACATTTAGCTTAGCCCTGACAGCCAGGCTCATTATAACCTACTAGATCTTTTATCATATTTTATCAGATCATATGAGAACCCACCAAGACTCGTTTTGGGTTCCCACCTATAGTTTAAGAACACTGTACTGAAGCAGCCAAGCTCCGCACTATTTTTGACTATTCTATGAGGATTTTTTAGGCAAGATCAATCAAATCACAGAAAGTTTTTTTTGAAAGGATTTGCAGCAGTGTTTTCCCCCGGGCCTGTGGTGTCGCAGGTCTACAGCAGATGAGTTATGACTAACCTTTACCTCTGTCTGTTCTGTAACATCGGCAGACATTTGTTCTCACCAGCAGATGGATCCACGGTCGGTTCCAAAAGCTTTCGCAGCATAAGTAGTTTGTCTCGCTATACATCTCTCAAGCCTTGTATCATAGAATATTTCAATAAATGACTTTTGTTTCTGTACACAGACACTTGAAAATCAAATATGAATTCTCCAAACAATATTCTCTTGTGGCCTTGACAGAAAAACTACATCACAAACCATTTTGCCTACAAATTGCTTTGGGAATCTTACTCCTGCTGACCCTACGATCCAAACTAAAGGAACTGTAATGTGGATTGTCGGCTATTTATAAAAAACTATGACAGTTACTCTGTGAATGGACACCTGAGAAAGGGACTGCAGAGCTGAAGCTGTGTTTTTTAGTAAAACAATTCAACACTGGACACACACGGACTAAAACTCAAACAGCTTTGATGATTTCTTCAGTTTTTCTCACCTTACTGCCTTCTCAGAATATACTCTTGAGAACAAACTACAACTGAAGATATGAAGCGGAGGTTTTACACATTTAAAAAGTAAAGACCAGGCCATGTTTTGAAAAGCAAATGTGAAAATCGCATTTTTTTTTTGTGATTTTCGGGATCTGTGCTTTTATAGAGATTTATAGAGATTTATAGAGAAAATTACTAGAACACGCTAACTTCATGAATGTAAATTTGACCTTCAATATCCAAAGTCAGCATGGAAACCAACTGCTTAAAAGATATGGATTGCAACATTGTTTGTCTGGAAATGAATCAAATTGAATGCTTGCTAAGAGGGACACAAAACGGATGCTGTAAAATGGCTGCAGATGGGAGCTGTGACGCTAAATGAGAGGAAATTATTGGCTGTTGAAAACTGTTCCATCAACTGTGCATGGCCTGTTGTCAGGATTTTACCACAAAACATGTTTAATCACAGACTCCTGGGAATTGTTGCCGAAATGAGTGTGTTGAGTAACAGTTGTTGACTATGAACATTCATGAAACGTCCAAAAAAAAAAAAAAAAAATGCACATTAACCCCCCCGCCCCCTTCTTCTCCCATATCTTCTCTAAATACACACACATCAAGACCATCTAGTTGACTATGTGTCAATAAAAAGCCACCAACTGAAAACCAATGAAATAAAAGTAATGAATGGTACACACTCTTCACAATCCTATTAGCAGTGTGAGAGCCAGCAGCCGACCATCCTCGATCAGCACCAAAATAGACCATACAGAAAGACATGCTTCGATTGACACTCCCTGACAACCAACATTTATGTCTGTATTAGCTTAGCATCTTTGCCCCACCGCCCCCCCTCCCTCCCTCCCTCCCAAATCATTGACATCCCCAGCATAAAAAATTGAGAATAAAAACAAACAGGAAGCAAACTTGTTCCAAGCTGGTGGAGTAGAATCTTTGACAATCGAACGAGAGCGGGATGAAAGAGTCTCTTGTTTTTTTTCCCCCGCAGAGCATTTTGATTTCACCAAAACCTCCATCGTCCCTTCCTCCCTCTCTCTCGCCCTGCAGGTTTGGAGTTAGCAAAGGTGGCTGGCTAGTCTGTGGGGGGGGTTAGGGAGGGTCCGACAGCGTGTGCTCCCCCGGTCGGGGACACCGCAGCGGGTTTCGGGGAGTAAACGCGGGGAGAGTTTGGCTCTCAGTCGGTGGAGAAGAGGTCGCCGGCCGAGGGGAGGGGGGCCAGGCCTCCCGTCACGTTGGGCAGCAGGGAGAGGTCCGGCAGACTCTGGATGTGGGACTTGAGCTCTTTCCTCACCTGGGTCACTCTCGCCAGCTTCTGCTTGTACTCCTGTGAAGCACAGTTAAGAAGACAGTTAAGAAGACAAAGCACTGGGATTAGACTAGTTAGTTTATTACCTCCGCCAAGGAGGTTATGTTTTCAGTGCCGTTTGTTTGTTTGTTTGTCTGTTTGTTTGTTAGCAGGATTACGGAAAAACTACTGGCCCGATTTTCATGAAACTTTGTGGGAGGGTGTAGCATGGGCCAAGGAAGAACCCATTAAATTTTGGAGCGGATCCGGATCCGATTCACGAACAAGCAATAATAGCATGAACCTTGGCGGAGTTCTGCGCTCTCTGAGTGCCCTTCTAGTTGGCTATTAAATCGTTATTGCCACAGTTGTTTACAGAGGGGCCAAATGCAATAGAAACTGGTGTTAGACAAGATTTAAACCAATAATTTAAAACCCTTTCTAACTTTTAGTCTCTTTGCCCTGAGCAGCCAACAATTATGCATTTTAATTCTATCTTATTTGAAACTTTAGGCTGCCTTTTAAACATCTGGCCAAGGACAGCAGATGAAAACTAGCCTTTCTGGCTAACTCTGGCTCATTTACAGTTTGACTGTTTATTGATGTGCATTGTCCCTGAAAAAAATAAACCAATAAATAAATTAATCCCACAAATTAGTCGAATATGAGCCACATGGGCTTCGTTCAGTGCAGGCCTTCAAGCTCAATTGCAAGTTGCTGCTCATATCAGATTTTTTTTAGATGACTGTTCATATCTATTCTAGGATGTAAAACCCATTACCCATACCAATATGAAATGACACGCACTAACAAAAGATGTCACATCCATTTTCGTCCCTACGCTTCTCCCGCATGTTTTCAAACATATTTGGTTACAGTAAGTACCTTGGAGTTTTGACTGAAATGAATGAAACGTCCTCCATGCCAACACCAAAGTTATGACAACTGTCTTCGGTAAATGATGTAAGATTTACTTTTTGTCTTGGCAACGCTGACAAATTCTGAATTGAGTGTTCAAATCTAAAGGATACTATTTTGTACCACAAATCCATGTGTTCCAGAGTGGAATTGAAAAAAAGGTTTTTGTTGTTCACACTGACTAGAAAACAGCAGATTTGTGTCCCATGAGAGGGAAAAAATCTGAACTGGGACACTTTCAGCTGCAGTGTAAACGTAGCCTGAGTTTGGGATATTAGCATACAACCTTCAGGATATTTCACACTGTTTATGAATTAGTGAGCAACAAACTAAACACAAACAAACATATTCAGACACACAGCCAAGAGCATTGAGACAGTGATCTTTGTCCCAGTCCTCACACTGTTGACTGTGTTATGTTTGTGTATGAAGTGTCTTGCCTCTAGTTTCTTCTCCCTCTCGCTGAGCGCCTCCTTCTGGCTGCTGATGTATTCGGTCAGCATGCGCGCCAGCTGCCTCCTGTCCTCCAGCTCCGCGGCCAGGCGGCCATTATACTCCGCCAGCAGCAGACAGGCCTCGTCCACCGTCTTCGACAGCTTGTCTGCCGCCTCCTTGTCTGAATGGGGCAGAGGGGGAATATCAGTTCATTCAATTCAATTCACTGCTGTAAAAGGCAGGGAACTTGTAGACTTGTTAATGTGAATACATACTGTATATACTGCTGTACATTCACATACTCGCTTCCTCCGGTTTCACATACCTCTCATTCTTATGTTCTGCAAATAATGATTTTCAATATTCATAATGGTTCCCACTATTTCATAATGTGTATATAATGATACTTTTCCTATCTTTATTTATATATTGTTATGTTTATGCATACTCATTTTTATACCGCACATATTTCTAATTTAGTAATCCTAAATCTTAATGTGTTTAAATTGTTACCATCTTACATACATATAACTGTAATATATGTAACTACAATTATTTACATTCTATTTTATTTCTTTATTGTTTTACTGTTTTTATTATTCTTTACAGTTTTATTTTAGATTCCATTTGTGCATATTCTTATACTTATACATATACTTATTCTTATACTCTATTTTTTCCCCCCCTGTTGAACCCTATTACATTTGCTGCTGCCACGACCCATTTCAATAAAAATCTAGAATGATGTTGGCTTAATGGTTGCAAGAGAGCCATGTGAGGAATTTCAAAATATTCCAGCAATTCCACATAAAAAAACAATAACCCAGCAAAATAGTCCAAAAAGACTGTCAGGTCTTACCGGTGATCTTCTCCAGCAGGGAAACGTCCTGAACCTCCTGCGGCAGCGAGGCGATCTTCTGACGGACGGCTGCATCGCCCGACGCAGCGTTCTCCAGGTCCTGCAGGGCCTTCACCAGCTCCTCTGTCTGGAGAGGGTGTGTGTGTGCGTGTGTGTGTGTGTGTGTGTCGATGGGTGGGTGAGGGGATAGAGGGAGCAACAAGAGATTGGGAAATAGGGATGGGAGGTGGGAGAAAATGAATTGGGGAGGGAAAAGTGTGTGAAGAGAGAAGGGGGGAGGAGGAAGTGGGGAAAGAATGGAGAGTTGGAAAAGAGTCAGATGCAAGAAAAGCAAGCAATATTTTAACATTAAAGCTGCACTAGGCAAGATTTTTATGTGAAAAAAAAAATACACCTGTCTCGTCAGCCTAAATCAAAAAGCTGGCCTGCAATAGAACAGAGCGTTCTCCGTCCACATGAAGGGACGAATCGAAACTGAAGACTGAAACACAAACTGTCTCCTACACAGCAGTGAGCAGCGCTCTGTCCAGAGGAAGTTGGACTCACCAGTAGATCTTTTGCCTCTCTTGTCCCTGTGGTATCCCTTGGTATGAAGCGATCACAGACCAGCCGTGCGTTTACTGACGTCACGTTACGTGATTTCTAGGTATTGAAGTTCAAACAGTTACCTCCCGCTGCCATTTGTAACCCCCGATGTGCAAAGTTGCCTAGTGCAGTTTTACTGATTGCGAGAGATCATTTTTCAACATTTTAAGCCGTTCAAACCAAATGTCAGCCTCCTACCAGCAGAGTTGCGGAGGCGTCTGAGTTGCGAGGCGAGGAGTGGCTTCTGTAGTCGTCATCTTCATCCTCTTCCTCTTCCTGGACCTTCTGATAGGTTCGTTTCACAGGTCTCTTCTCTTCTGCAGAGTCAAGTTTAGACACCACAGAACAGAAAAACATGTATAACATCAGTAAATGACAGGTCATCCATATTAAACTATAGATAGGTCAACAGCACAAAAGACTAGTTCACAATACCAATAATTTTGACTTGAATTATTTGACTTTGTTTTGGCCAGAGTATTAAAGGGAAATTCCACAAAACTTTTAGGTTGTTATTCTGAAAAAATATACATTTTCCTAAAATTTCCCCAAATTTATTTGAGTTCAGAATCATAAGACAAGTTACGTTATAGTAGGATGCCAATTAAGTCACCACTCACCAGCTATAAAATACAGAAAAAAAATAAAGTTTCAAATCAAGTGACCACCAGTCAAAGTTGCCTACAACACGGCAACTACCACTATTACAATCTCTTGGGTTTTTCCACTATAATGTGTAATATGGATCAGAAATACATTTACATAACAGTTTACATTACATTTAAGCATTTAACTGGCACTCTTCCTCGGGGCAACTTAAAATGAGTTCAACAGGTGAATAAGCTTAAATTTCTACATCACCAGAATTACAAGCAAACATCAGGGAGCACAAGGGCCAAAGGCACAGAAGACAAGTTTTGGTCCTTTCTCCATTCAGATAAAAATAATACTGACTAAATTTTCTGTCCGTTAACAATCCACCTAGTTACTATCAAGCTGTACGGCCAGTTCTAATGAAAAATAATATGGCAGGTAATTCACCAGAGTCTTTGATGTTGGTGGCTAGCACACAACCAAAAGAGTGAGTTTAAGACAGTTCATGGCTTTATGATACACGTATTTGTAGCAGGTCTAGGTCTAACAAACAGCAGGCTCTCCGGCTGTAAACCAACCTGCAGGCTTGGGGCTGTTGGAGTCTTCAATGGCCAGTTTGAGCTGCTGAATGAAGTCGTTTCTGTAGAGGCTCCTCTCCTTCCAGATGTTCAGCAGCCTCTCCATGTGCTTCTTACAGCTCTCATCTGCTTCCCTGGGACACAGTAGAGTAGAGGAGAGGAGGGAGAGGGAGAGGGAGAGGAGAGGAGAGGAAAGGAGAGGAGAGGAGAGGAGAGCAGAGGAGAGGGAGAGGAGAGGAGAGGAGAGGAGAGGAGAGGAGAGGGAGAGGGAGAGGGAGAGGAGAGGAGAGGGAGAGGGGTGGAGAGGAGAGGAGAGGAGTGGAGAGGGAGAGGAGAGGAGAGGAGAGGAGAGGAGAGGAGAGGAGAGGGAGAGGAGAGGGAGAGGGAGAGGGAGAGGGAGAGGAGAGGAGAGGAGAGGGAGAGGAGTGGAGAAGAGAGGAGAGGAGAGGTAGAGGAGAGGGAGAGGGGTGGAGAGGAGAGGAGAGGACAGGAGAGGGAGAGGAGAGGGAGGGAGAGGAGAGGGAGAGGGAGAGGGAGAGGGAGGAGAGGAATAAGGAACAGATATCTTTTTACAGTTCCAAAAAAAGCATAAAATATTCAAAACTTTTTCCAAACAGCATAATCCAAGTGTTTTGTGGACAAACAATTGCACTGTGTGTAAATTGATGGAAACTTCAATGGTTTGGGAGAAGGCTGAGAAGGAACTACGGGCGCTAACGAACTTCAGTGGAGTTTCGACTGACATGGGAGTGAGTAGAAAATGACCGAATTTTTTATTTTGGGGTGAACTATTCCTTTAAAACATGATTATCCCCATAAGTAATTTGCTTTGTAATCAGCATGAAATAAAAAGGAGGAATGCAGGTTTCTATAAAGGACTGAACAATCTGGAGATACAGTAAATGCCGCTATTTCTCACATAGACTCTAGTAGTAAGGGTGGCACTTATGCACATGTGTTCCCACCCCACCCCCCATTCACAAACACACACACTCATACACACTGACCAACATTTCCAGCTGTCTGAAAGCATACAGCGGCAGCATCACATTCCCACCTACCTGGCAACATGAGAACAGGCATCAACTAGGACAGACTCAAAGTCTTTGGTGAACTCCGGTCCTTTCTTCTTGCTGTTCTGGATAACATCGTTGGCCAGATAGAGGAACGTCAGCTTCCTGTTGCTTTTGGCTGAAGGACACATCAAGAATATAACAGCAGTTAGTTTCATATCTATTTAAGACACCGCATTTCAAGACTTGAAAGGAAAAATTCACCCTAAGATGCTCCTACACTCTCGGGATATCATCAATTTGTGATGTTCAGTGCGTTCCAGGACTTATTTTGTGATGGAGTGTTGTAATTTACTTTCTTGGCGTACCCAGTTCCTTCAACCTGCCTTCTACTGCAGTTAGTGATTCCCTACATTTCCCAGAATACCTTTCAACAACCCCCATGAGCCTGAACTTGTTGCATTCAGCTATAACAGCAGGTGCAGAGAGCAATATAGCGACAACAGAAAGAGAGGTTTTCGAGAGGAGAAAAAGAGAAGAGTCTCGCTCCTTGTACAAGTCAACATGTCTTGTGGCTGCATTGCATTCTGGTCTATTGAGGCTACTGTGGGTGGAGAAATTGGTCTCTCTGCCTCTTCTATGATGCATTTCTCCCTGTGTGATTGTTGAACTTCAGTATAAAATGGTGAGTCTAGAAAGAAGCCCATGCTCTTTGATTCTGAGGCACTGAGACAAAAACCTGATGTGTACTGCTGAAAGTAGCTGTTAAAAGTGTTTTAAGATAATGTTTTCCTTTAATAGTTGTAGTAATAAACAGTAATTGATAACATTTTCTTCACTATAGTTTCCAGAAGCATCACCCATAAATCTGAACGTCACATAACACCAGTAATGAGGTTTGATAATGTGCAGCAGCACAACATAACACTACTAAGGACGGTGGTGACTTTATAACAAGCAGAACAGTCTCAGACCACAAGTCAACATGATGAAAAGCTCTTCTCACCTTTCTTCAGCTCTCTGTGCCAGACTTTGACGATGAGAGCGGAGTGTTTTCTGTGGTGGATGATCCAGAGAGAGAGAGTCTGGACGCTCTGCTGGGAGTTACTGAGCTCCGACAGCTTCTTCTCCAGAGCCGACTCGGAGAAGGACGACATGGCCGTGGACGGTGTGCCTGTGACCCGACTAACCCCAAACCGACTGGAGACTAACCAACTGAGCTTTGAGCTAGTTTGGAGAAACTCGCAATGTCATCAAAACTGAAGTTGTGTCGCTAGCTAGCCCGGTTAGGCATGCAGCGTGCAGAGCGTGAAACTGTCTCAAACCGCCCGGTCCACCGAGCTCTTCCACGGACTGGGTTACAGAGAAGATCTGTTGATGGAGTAACAAAGCTGTAGACTTTTTAGGTTGTTTGCCAGCAACAGCCGACACTGTCAATAGTGTTTGTTTACAGCCAGAGCTAGCTAGCCAAGCTAGGCAGCCATCAGCAGACCGGTCCAGCTCTGAGCTAGCACGCTAACCGGGTGTAAAGAAACCGACTCTCTATGATAAATGTTCAAATATCTATTCGGTATGCTGGTAGATCGGACAAAACTGCAAAAGAGTTATCATGAAACTCACAATTTTTGTTTGCTTGCCTAACTAATCAGAAAGATCTCTTCGAAGATGGCAGCTTGCACTTTCACCTCAGCATGTGCGTCGCACAATGATGACGTAGGCAGAGCCAGGCAACCTTTTTTTCATCAGAACGGTCATAACCCCTCCAGTTTAAAAAGATTCAAAGTTGACTTTGATGACAAATGTGTATTTTGTAATTCTTGCCCTGAAACAATTGAACATTTATTTTGGAAATGTCATTATGTTAGTGAATTTTGGAGTGGGGACAATTTACAAAAAGGACATTCTATTCTATTTTCATAATGAATCAACATGGACAATAAAATCTGTTTTATAATCTCCTTATTTTATTTGGAAGATACCTGATTCATAAAACAAAATGGTCAGCAAGCAAACCATCTTTTAATGTCTTTAAAACTGAATTGAAAGCATATTGTAATACAGTTTAAAAATGTAACAACCATAAAGTTAAGGGGACAATAAGGATTTCTAGCAAACATGGTCTTTCATTTATATATAATACACTCACATGTCACTCTGTGTTTTGTGTGTATTTGTACTGTATGTCGGTATGTATCACTGTATGTAAGCAGTGTTTGTGCAGTCAGTGTATCTGATGTTGCTCTGCATGTGGACCATAAAAATACCCAGGAGTTGGTATTTTTCTTTTCTGTAATTGGGATGATATGCTGAATCCAAAAATGGTTTTGAAACCTCATATTGTTATTATGGTGCTCAGTCAACACTGATGGTACACAGCATGCGTTTCTTCAATGGAAACTGCATGTGGAAGTTGTCCTTGAAGTTTTCCTTATTGTTCATCTTTTATTTTCATAATATCTACAGTATTGATTCATCTAAGAAACAAAGTAAGTAACAAAGATTTTTTCATGATTTTCCTCCCTGTTGCATTCAGGAAGGAGATCCTTGCAGATTCACTGACTGATTGTTTTACACCATTACACTGTTACTCATGAAAAATAAACAAAAATGATCTTTTTAAGAAAGATGTAGGCTATGTTTATTCCTACACTGTTGCTTTGTGAATATTTTCTGTAAGGTCAAGTAAGCAGTAATTAAATCAGCTGTCTATGTTCCTTACATTTGACCAGAGATGATCAGAAAAGCTTCGGCATCTTTGCCCTGTGATATTGAGAAACCCTGCTTAATGCAAATATTTTCACTGAAATCTTAGTGTTTGTTCTGACATGGAAATATTCCACCAAGCAATACTTTACATGGCCATTTGCCTCCATAATACTGTGGTTGACAAAATGCACATTATTGCTGTCAAAACAAAGGGTTTGAGTCTCTTAGTCCTGCACACAGGTGACGATCAGGCAAATTGCGTGTCAGTACAGCAGGTGTGTTTACACAGACGGTACGAAATGAGCCTCAAATATCAACCAAAAGGCAAATCCAGCCACACCTGTATTGGGTGGGAAACCTGATTTTACCACCACATCCTCTGTTTACTTAGCTTTCACCTTTTTGTGAAATTAGGAAATGGTGCTCATCCCCATTAGCCTACAGTTCACCAAACAACAGTGGAGGAAGATGTACAAAACTTCTCTGCTGAAGTAATAGTAGTACATAACTTCATCAAATAGTATTCCAGTGAATGTCCTCAATTCAAAATGCATCGTAAGTAAAAATACTGAAGTGTTTTATATTAAATACTTTAGTAACAACAGAATTTCATATTCAATCAAATGTCTTCCCATTTCAGTGCTAGAAAGCTAGAAGCCTTAAGTATTCAGGGATCCACTTATTCTCACATTGATTGCTTCCTCTTCAAGATGAATGGCAAAAGTAAAAGAAAAGAAAAAAAGCAAATTTTTTATGAACTGACCATATTTTACCAACAAAACCATTTTCTTAAGGTTGACTAGTAACTGTAGGTGTAAGATAAATGAAGGGGAAACAGTACGATATTTGGCAGCAAATGCAATACTCATGTAGAAATACATAACTATAATAATTACATAAATACATACTTAACACAAACACAGCACTTGAGTGAAAGTGCTTATTACTCTTCTCTACTGCCATCCAGAACCATGAGGTTTCTGCATAAAAGTATGCCTACATTTGACCTTATGCACCATATAAGATTTACATCTAGACCCAAGCTAATGTAATTAAACATAATTTATCTGTCAAAATACAATCTTAATAAGGAAAGACATAGTGGAACACTCACGTAAAGTTATGACATGGTATCAGTGGTTTTGAAAAATGCACCCATTTATATGTTTTGACTAATTAATTTTAATCTTAAGAAATGAATGCTGTTTGTTAACAAAACAGTACAAAAATAGGATATCACCATCTGAAAATTTGACACCTACTCATAATGACTGCTGCCAAAGTAAAGTTCATTATGGGCAACTATTAAAGTTTTCAGTCATCTGAAGTCCTTTGCTCACAAAATACTTATTGTTTGTTGACACACTCATCTGTGTTTTTGAGACATTAACTGATGAATTTTAGGTGGAAAATGTATTTCCAGTATATATAGATTTGATTTTATTAAACCCTGAAAAGGGTGACAAGTTGTTTTAAAGCACTTCCTAAAAAACACCTGTCAACTCCCTAAATAAACTGAACCAACAGCTTTATGAATAATAGATCTGCACAACCGAGCCACAGACCGCCTAGCTTCGCCCTAGCTGGTTTACAGTTGTCTGTCACTTGTCAAAGATTAATGAAAAAACACCGGTCTCCCTTTTCATGGCTTATTACATTTATGCAATTCATTTTAATGGGAGGGAAACTCTACGGTCAAAAAAGCAAATTCCTACATGCAAATATGCTTCGCTCAAAGACTCCCGGGAAAGATGCAAAACTGGATGCATCTCCTTTCCTTCCCCACCTTCCTTTCCTTCCCCACCTTCCTTTCCTTCCCCACCCTCCTTTCCTTCCCAGCCCTCTCTCCCCTCCCTCCATCTCTCCCCACCTTCAGTACACCCCTTAACCGATCTTGTTCATTGCTCCACACCAGCTGTCTGAGGTGGAGGTGAGGACGTATGAACATGTGTGGTGCTGCTGGGTTTCTGTCCCTGGTCGGGCTGATGCTGCTGTTGTCTGATGGGAAACTGGACTCCGTCTCTGAGGGAAAGGGTTTACAGCTACAGGGAGACTTCTCCATCGCTGGACTCTTTCCTCTCCACTACACTGATGCACCTGGCTCCGGTCTGCCTGCCTTGGGAACCTGCAATAAGTGAGTAGGCTGCACTGGAAAGTCAGTCATTTTGCTTTTACTGAAGTACATTTTTATGTTGTTTAAGTGCTGTACTTCACTACATTTAAATCACATCCATTACAGAGTATAAATTCTGTTGCTCTCCATAAGCATCAGAAACTCGACGAGTAAACTGACAAATTGTGAAGCCATTCACAGTGAACAGCCAGTCAGCAAAGAAGAGAAGAGTAATCTGGCTTTGTGCACTTTATTTTGTAACTTCCAAATTTTCCAATCAAAAGAACCCAGTTTGAACTCTGTCCTCTCATCTTTTTAGAATTGCATGGGAAAGATCACATCTAAAAAAGTTCTCTTTTCTAAAAAGTTACTCAGTAACTTTTACTCTGAGTACATTTTAAATGAGCTACTTTTTACTTTTACTTAAGTAGATGTTTACACCAGTACTTTTACTTCTACCTAAGTAAAATATCAGAAAAGTAATACTTCTACTTGAGTAGGAACTCTTTCCACCACTGCATCTCACCACACCTGGCTTGAAAATCAACCCAATTATTGTCACCTTTTTAGAGTAAAAGTTGATATTTCTTAAATCTTTTTTCATGTTATCGTATCCAGAGGCAGAAAAAACAAACATGGCTATTTCTTGATGCAAGCCTTGAGATTTGCTGTGGAAGAAATCAACAGTAACGCCACCGGACGCCAGCCTCTGTTACCAGGAGTGAAGCTGGGCTACCAGGTCTACGACATCTGCTCGGTCCCGGCCAGCGTCCTGGCCACCCTGGACCTGCTGGGCCAGCAGCACCAGACAGAGGGAGACACAGACCCGAACCCAGACTCCAACCTGGAGCAAAGGGCCGTGGCTGTCATCGGGCCGGACAGCAGCAGCAAATCATTCACTCCTGCTGCTTTACTAGGGGCCTACCTGGTGCCACAGGTAAGTTTCTAACTGACCAGAGGGAAAGAAGACGATTTATTTCTGACTTTGAAAAGGAATACAACATTTGAAATCTAACACATTGCATATGAGCATGAAGATAATAGTATATATAGTGTATATGTCACTTCTTAAAACATACTTTATGTAAAGGCCTTCTCTTAGCATTTATTTTAACTTATTTTATTCTATTTCAACTTATTTTATTTCTTTTTATTTATTGTTTTCCATTTCATTGTAATCCGTCTTTTAGATGGTGTTCTTTTCTGTTTTCCTTGATCTCATATGATGTTTTATTGACTTTTTAAACTCTATTTTTCTTGTTGTAAAGCACTTTGTAACTTGGTTTTGAAAGGTGCCACTATATATAAAATATTATTATTATTATTAGTAGTAGTAGTAGTAGTATCTGTTCAATTCAGCTTCTTGACATAGCAATTGACTCAAAGCTTTCTATCTCAAATTTCTATATGGATTTGTGCAAAATGATTTGTAAGGAATTCAGATTTCTCTGTGCTGACAGAATGTCTCATTGCTCTTCTTCCTCCATTTTTTCATTATCCTTTTCCTGCCATTTTTCATTTCCTAACTTTTCTAGCTTCTTTTCTCTCTCCTGGCAAAGCTTTCTGAGACATATTTTTGAGTTATTTAACACAACCCAGAGTCATTCATCACGTTTCTCTCTGGTAAAACCTTTAGATCTCTTATGAGGCATCAAACGAGATGCTGAGCAACAAGATCCTCTACCCGGCCTTCTTCCGCACTATCCCCAGCGACAAGAACCAGGTGGCAGCCATGATCCAGCTGCTGGTTCGCTTCAAGTGGACCTGGATCGCTCTCTTGGGCAGCGACAACGCCTACGGCCTGCAGGGGATGCAGAGCCTGTCCCAGCAGGCGGCGCAGCACGACATCTGCATCGCCTACCAGGGGGTCATCCCCAAACGCACCGCCGACACAGACCAGTACATGAGGAGCATGGTGGAGAACATACTGACGACCAAAGTCAACACCATTGTCGTTTTCTCCAGCAAGTCCAAACTCAGCGGCTTCTTCCCCTTTGTCGTTGAGAGGAACGTGACAGGTAAGGTGTGGATCGGGACAGAGGATTGGTCAGTGGCCACTCTGATATCCGGGATACCTGGGATCCACACCATTGGCACCGTCCTGGGCGTGTCCATCAAAAATACTGCCATATCCGGCTTTGAGGAGTTTGAGAGAAAGTCGGCTGACGTGTCAAAGCAACAGAGTGACACCCAGGGATCCTCAGATGGTGCCATGAACCTGGGTGCGGCCTGTCTGCAGAGCACAGACCTGTACAGCTTTTCTCTGGAGAACTTTTCTCTGGAGAAATATGATATCACCTCTTCTTTCAATGTGTATAAGGCGGTGTACGCTGTGGCTCATGGCCTGCACCAGGCGCTCGGCTGTGATTCTGGAGAATGCCACAAGAAGACGGTTCATCCCTGGCAGGTGAGCACATGTAAAATATTGTTAGTTAAAAGACCTATTTATTACCTCAAAAAAATGGAATTCAAATTGACTATATACCACTTTTGTTTGTTTTCTGTTTAAAGAAGCAATAAGTAAGATTTTTGCTGTCCCATAGCACAAAATGACCATCTACCTGTGGGGGTTGATAGGGTTATTGATCTACAGTATATCAATCACTCAATGATTACTTTGCCAGGTGCTGAAATGTTTGTCTTTCAAAACTCACTTTCTGGGCCATACTCTGTTTTGGCATTTCAAGACATTCCTCAAGACATTTCAGCTAAATATACGGTGGCCCTGAAGTGCAAAACACAACGGCAGTTCACAAAACAAATTAACAAATCACAAAACTTATAGGAGAAAAGTCCTATTGATGTTGTTGCAAGTCCTACTGGTCACTGATAAAAGTCGATAAATGTTCTAAATTACTTAATGCCCCTTTAAGAGAGGACTAAATATTTTAGCCAAACCGTTCTCTGTTAAACATACAGAAATTACTTTTTCTCCCTCCTTCAGCTCCTGCCATGGCTCCGGCAGGTGAGATTCACTCTGGAGAACACGTCCGTCTACTTCGACAAGAACGGAGACCCGCCCACAGGATATGACATCGTGACCTGGGTGTGGAGGGGGACAGACTGGTCTCTCAGAGTCGTGGGCTCCTTCACTCCTGATCCCACCCAGCTCATAGTGGACGCTGCTCAGATCGAGTGGCCAGACACTGAAACTTCAGGATCAGTAAGAGCCAGGAATTATTTCAGTGTTTACACTATTATGTCATACTAAGAGACAGTCTGCATTTTTAGAGATCTCACTCAGTTCAAATTAACTTACCATTAATTTGATTATCAGCTTTAGCCTTCTTTCAGTTCCAAGTTCATTAAAGTAATTCATTCCAAGTTCATTCCAAGTAATTTAATCCTTCATACATACATACAGTATCTCATGTATGGGTTACCATGTTTGAGGAGTAACAGATTATATGCACTGGTGTCATTAAAATGGAAACTAGAACTCATAGAAATGCCATTATTGAATTACAGATACTTTTGAAGAAAAAGGTGATTAGCCTACTTGTTGGATTATTCAGCAGCCTGCTTGATGCAAAAAGGCTTCTGAAATTATAGATGCTAACAAAATTTTGTACATCTACAATTAATAGTTGATTCTGATAATAGATCCCTCCTTTGGGAATAAATTGTTTAACTACCTATTTAATGAATTTTGGAGCCAAAACTAATTGAAAACAATCAGAATTCATAACTGAGTTTGAATATTCCAGTGGATTAGGTTGCTGATTACAGTCCTACGCAGATAATCATTAATCCGTAATCTGTAACTAATCTCATTTTGAGAGTAACCTTGCCGGTCGTCGGTTCCTCCAGGCGCCTCTGTCCATCTGCTCTCCAGACTGTCCTGCAGGACACAGGAAGCTGCAGACGGGACAGCACAAGTGCTGCTTCGACTGCCTGGCCTGTCCTGCTGCCACGTTCCTCAACAAAAGTGGTAAAATTAAGACACACACATAAAAACAGAGTCCTGATTGAAAAAACATTAAAAAAAATATAAAATAAGTGAAAAGACAGTTGGGCAAGTGAGTCTTAGGTGAGGTGAGACTTTAAACTGAGATTGTATTTTAATTTCTGTTGCCTAGATATTTGCTCCATGACAGGCAAAGATTATAGAGACTAAATTCAATAAAGTAATCATTGGTAGTATGAATTCAAAATTTTTTGGTCCAACAACACTCTTGGTTTCTTATTTTCAGCGCCACCTTTTTGGAAGTGAATATATCTCTGTGGCAATTCATCTGTAGCTATTCTTACTAGTAGTAATACTTGATAGATACTTATTATTACTAGTAGTAATAGCAGTAACTTTATTTGTATTGGATTTAACAACTTAACCAAGTTAACAATTGATTGTCACTGCAAATTTTGTTATTTTAAAAGTTAGAAGAGAGAAGTGATAACCAGGTTTGAGCCACATGATCCATCCACAGCAGTGTTTTCATCTGTGGTGTGTGAAGTTGACCAGCAGGTGGTGCCGAGTGCTCATATAATATCCTGAGGTAGGAGACTACATCATGAAGCTCATGGGTCTCCCTCCTCATTGTGTCTAAAAATATCAGATTCATGTATTATACCAATTCTAACCAATGCTGTTGTTTGTCTTCTCTCCTCGAGGACCATAAAATATATTTTGGGGGGAACTCAAAAATGTTAAATTCAAACACTGTCACATGGGACCGAATCACAAGCCAGCTTTTATTTTTTACTTTCCTCCTCCTCAGGATCAACCACATGCCAGCCATGCCTGCGTGAGGAGTGGGCGCCCCCCCTCAGCGAGCAGTGTCTGAACCGGACCGTCCTGCTGCTGGCCTGGGACGCCCCCCTCTCTGTGGCCCTGCTCTTCCTCCTGGCCCTGTGTCTCCTCATGACCTCTGGCTCTGCGCTGATCCTCCTGCTCCACCTGAACACGCCCGTGGCCAAGTCTGCCGGCGGCCGCACCTGCCTCCTGATGCTGGCAGCCCTGACCGCCGCCGCCGCTAGCTCTTTGTGCCATTTTGGCCCACCGTCCCGGCCGGCCTGCCTCCTCAAGCAGCCCCTATTTATCTTCAGCTTCAGTGTGTGCCTGGCCTGTATATCGGTGCGCGCTTTCCAGGTCGTCTGCATCTTTAAGCTGTCGTCCAAGCTGCCACAGGCTTACGACACGTGGGCCAAGAACCACGGGCCGGAGTTTACTATTCTCCTGGTGTCTGCCACCATCTTGCTCGTTTCTGTGCTCCGGGTGGCCCTCAACCCCCCCCAGCCGTCCCAGGATCTTGGCTTCTACTCGGACAGCATTGTGCTGGAGTGCAGTAACACCCTCTCCCTCGGCGCCTGGCTGGAGCTCGCTTATGTCTCCCTGCTCAGCGCCCTCTGCTTCTCTTTCAGCTACATGGGGAAAGACCTTCCGGCCAACTACAACGAGGCCAAGTGTGTCACGTTCAGCCTCATGGTCTACATGATCTCCTGGATGAGCTTCTTCACGCTCTACCTCATCAGCAGAGGCCCGTTAACCCAGGCCGCCCACGTGCTCGCCATACTGTCCAGCGTCCTGGTCTTCCTCGGTGGGTACTTCCTGCCCAAGATTTATATTATTGTCCTCAGGCCGAAAATGAACACAACTGCCCATTTCCAGAACTGTATTCAGATGTACACCATGAGCAAACAATGAAGCACTGTTGTGTAGAAACATTTGATTTGATGAAACATAGATAAAACTCATAAGAAATGCTGTAATGTAGCAGGTAAAATGAAAGGAGCAGCAACTTTGGCTTGATTTACACTTTTATATCTATCTGGTGACTGTCTGACAGTCTGTCTGTCTGTCTGACTGACTGACTGACTGACTGACTGACTGTCTGTCTGTCTTTCTGTCTGTCTGTCTGACTTTCTGTCTGTCTGTCTGTCTGACTGACTAACTGACTGATCTCTTATATGGATTGATATTATATGGCAGCTAAACATGAAATATACTGTATGTTGATGCTGTAAATTATTTGTTCACATTTGAATTGTTTGTAAACAATTCTGACAACAAATATATAAATAATGTGATATTAAATTGATCTCACTAGGGAAGTTCTCTTTTCACCTGACCTCCTCCAGGCAGGTCAGAGGTCAGAGGTCAGGGCTACAGACCAAAGGAAAGTCTTTCTAACCACTAGGCTGCCTGCTGCACTATAAATATGGAAAAATAAAAGTTAACTTTCTCCTCCAGTCATCCTCTGATAATTTGTTTTCAAATAATTACACATCTTAAATTTCATGGCAGGTCGCTGGTGACTGAATGTGTTAAAACAGAGGCTATGCAGCTCAGTGTAGATCCATTTGGGTTTTCCTTTAAATAATTAACGTGGTTGAGGTTGCTGATGTATATCGATGTACGGTAATTGTTAAAGGCACTTCCTGTGATGTGGGTCAGAGGGCAGACTCTCTGGGTCAGAGAGCAATACTCTTTGGAGATATTTGACTCTATGTTTTTTATTACTTATTTGTTATATTTTGGCTTCCAGTTTTTTGCTCTTACATAAATTCAATCCAGATCTAAACTGGTGTGTGTGTTATATAACAGACAAGCAAATGAACAGGCATGAGTCCTTTTTACATTATTAAGCATATTCATCAAATAATGAAAGCTACATAATCATATTCCATCAACAGCGTTGTCAAAATCATCAGTATTTCACATTTACAAAACTCAGATTATCATTTCAGCCTTCAGGCACATATTCCTTGTATCCATGCATAAACCAAAATATTCAATGTAAAACAAAATTTTATATCGCTTCAAATAAATATTAGCACCTGAAATGTATTCTAAACACAGAAACAGGACAAAACACAAAACAAGGAGGCAGCACTCAGCCACAGTTGTGAGTGCTGTGGCTGTAGGAGCGCTTATTTTCTATCACAGTGATGTGATGTGCGCCAGGGACTGTAACACTAATATTGATTCCAGAATCAATAATGTTTTAGAATCCTAAAACAATTGAAGAAATCTGCCAATGGGGTGAGGTAATTTCTGATGAAGTTTCACTCATTTCAAGAATTTTTTGTGACAGTATCTAAAAAAAAAAGAGATCACTCTAGGATCAAGATTATCAAGATAATAATCAAGAAAATTCTTTGAACAAGTTGTTTTAGAAAAATATGATTTTAAGATTTTAACATTAGAGTAAACATCTTGTAAAGAATTTTTCTGGTGCAGAAATGTCGGAGTGAGATTCCACAACTGAGTGGCAGATGGCGACTGCTGAGGTCACCAAAAAAAAAAGTTTCATAATTGCAGCATGATGTAATATCTCATCACATATCAAATAAATGCACAATTGGCTTTGCCTTTGTCTGCAAGCACACACACACTCACACACTCTCACACACACACGCACACTCACACTCACACACACACAGTCACACACACACAGTCACACAGGGTTGCGGTTGGCTGTTGTTTGAGAGCAGGGATGAAAGGGCCTTTTGTGGCAGGAGGTCAGCCTATTGACCAGTAGATGTGTGAGTAGAGTCCGAGCTTGGCTTTCCCACAGTCTCTCTGTCCACTCACAGCTTAAACCCTGCAGTCAACAATAGAAGTGTGCCATGGGTGAACAAGCGGGAGTTTTACTGCAGGCACCCAAAGGAACACAATGAGGGCCAGTGGGGAAGATTTCAGGAGTTTCATTTCACAATACTCTATGTCCATTTCACTTTGGAAACTTTATATTCATCACTCAATATGTTGAAACATGCGGCTGAATCCACAGGCCTTAACCAGCTCTGCTCAACTTCCCTCTGGAGGGGATCTTGTGGAGGGGAATAAGGTTATTTTTGGGGGGGAATCCCAAAGACAACTCATGTGTTTTAAACTAAGGTAACGTGGTAGGAAAGAATAAGATTCCAGCTCAAAACAAAATGGTCAAAATTCACTCCAAAAGACGACCTCAGGACACTCAAGATGCCCAAAGATCTTCAATTTCTAACAAATAAAAAAAAAATGTGGATTGCAGAATCATGTTTACCCCATTACACTTTTCAGCTGGACAGGCAGAAGTGTATAGTTTATAGAAGGTACTTTTTTCTTGCTCTGGCTTCAACAAAGCGCCCTCTAGAGGCTGTTAAAGTCACGTGAGCTCCTGCAGGTGCAGTGGAGTGGAAGTTATTGCTAATAACTTCAATGATATTCCATAATGAATGTTATTGTCATGTCAGTAATCACAATCTGTGTGGCATTTTTCAAAGGGTGATCATCTAATTTCAAATGAAACCTTTAATTTGTGATTGTGATATTAGAAGGCAACTAAACATAAAGGCAAATGTAAGTTTGTACTAGCAAAGATAAAAATGAAAAAATGGAAATTTTGAGCAGAGAATCTGAAGAGGAAAAACATGCAAAATGTTTAATTATCCAAATTATTATAATGTGAGTCAAAGTAATGTCCTGGTCCTAAATGATAGTATTTTTGCATAACTTCACTATAATCTTTCATGAGTGTGCTTTGGGAATCAAATCTCTAAGAACACACTTCTTACAATTAATGGCTTTTCCCCGGACGCCACTGCAGAATGAAATCCTCTATTAAAATATTAATTTGATCCACATCAGGAGCCGCTCTCTGAATCCTTGGTTTAATTGGAGTGGGAGAGATAAGGAACAGCCACTGATCAGAGATTGACAGGATATTATTCTCAGTCTGATCTATATCTTGAAACGGGTTTTATCTGCGCCGGTCAGCCTGTGGCCAGTTCACCTCTGAGTTATTGATGTGTCTCCCATTGTTGTGCACTGCTCTCAGAGTGTGGGAACCCCAGCCTCGCCTCAGCCACATGGCTTTGTTATGCTAATCTGTCACTATAAAATGGGGAGCAGCTCCTCCAGCGGGATCAGAGCTCACACTGTCGTCCAGAAGGAGCAGGTCACTTCACCTCCACAGACATGGCTCCCTGCTCCACCAGCTACTCCTCCATGCACCACATCAGGATCCCTGAGAGAGACAACATCAAAGTGAGTATCAGCTGGGATTCAAGCGTTTTGCATCAGCTGCTACAAATTTCTGATTTTGCTTGTATATTGATGATTTGAATCACAAACTTACCCGGCTGCCTCCTCTTCCCCCAGTTAAGAAAACCCCTTGTGGAGAAAATGCGCAGAGATCGCATCAACAGCTGCATCGAGCAGCTCAAGCTCATCCTGGAGAAGGAGTTCCACAAGCAGGAGCCCAACGCCAAGCTGGAGAAAGCCGACATCCTGGAGATGACGGTGAGCTTCCTGAGGCAGCAGCTGCGGCCCGGCCTCTCTCAGAGGGACTACGGCCACGGCTACTCCCAGTGCTGGAGGGAGTCGGTGCAGTTCCTCTCCGTCGACTCCGTCTCTCCTCTGCAGGGCCTCCAGCAGCAGGAGCAGCAGAGAGCCGGCAGCTCCTCCCCAGGCTCCTCCGCCCTCAGGCCCACCGTGCTGCAGGACAGCAGCAGTAAAGGCCCGGTCTGGAGGCCTTGGTAGAGACTCTGACACACAGAAACTCCAAAACCCTGAGGGGACGACACTCTCCCTCACTACGTAGGAAATATGCATTTCCAACCTGCTCAGTAATTGAGTGTTTTTATTGTTTCGTCATATTGATGAGAAGATATGTATTAGGTATTCTATCCTCTTAATCACAAGGAGATCTTTCACCACAAGTGTGCAACAAAAGCTCTTTAGAGTGACATTATACTGCAATCTTCAATCCTAACATTGAGGATTATTATCTGTGTTTTGTTCCATTATATTACACTATGTTTGTAATCAAACGTATTCATTATGTGAAGCTGTTCAAAGTCGTCTAGTGAATTTATACATTTCTTTCAAATTGTATTGGAAACTAGAGTTGTTTATTGATCATGTCTGTTGTGACTGATTTGCCTTTTATAAAGGAAGGAAGTATTTGACAAATACCAAACGTCAGTGGTTCATCTGTGTGACAGTCATTTGTGTACGCTGTGCATTATATACACAGCCTTGCTAAAACTGAATGCCATGTATTTTGAATAAGAGCTTTGTGCTGTGCTCTATGACCATGTACTGCAGAACTATGAGAAATACATGCTTATAACTCATTATTCCATAATTGTACTATTCAGGTGAACATCATCTTGTTTCTCTCAATCCCAAAATATGAAGTGATATCTTGATATCTTTGCTTTGGCCTCATTAGTTACAATAAAAAACATATTCTGACTTTTCACTAAATGTTGTGTGACTCATGCATATAATGCTTATGCAATACAAAGAATCATGAATGAGCTTAAAACACTTACATGGTAAACTGCATGTAAGGAATATGTGTGTGTGTGTGTGTGTGTGTGTGTGTGTGTGTGTGTGTGTGTGTGTGTGTGTGTGTGATGCTTGGTCCAGGAAGTGCCTGTCATCTGAGCGAGACTTTTGGTTAATATACAATATATTCATATTTACACCTTTGAATTCCAACACAGACATTTTTCTCTTGTCACTCAAACCATTCTTATCAAATGTCTTCCTTTCAAATTATTATTATTACCACTGAGGTCACAAAGAAACAAATGCATGCTCAGTTGGCCACGTGTGTGCACATATGCGTATATTCTCCCTTTTTTACAGAGTGACCTCAGTGGTAATAATAATAATTTGAATAAATGGTAGCAAGTTCCGTAATAAGCAAGGTTTGAATCACAGGTTAAAATGTCTGTGTTGGAATTCACAGGTGTAAACATGACCTTGTCCAAACTGATAACATGACATGCAATGAGAAATGAACTAAAAACAACTAAAACAGGGTTTTATGAAGAAAATCAGCTAAAAAGTGTAAGTGTATCTATTTCATGGTTGAGTACATCTTAAACCTGTGAACTTTTTCTTTATTTGCAACATCAATTCATTATAAAGACAGGCTTTAGGAGTGCTCTATAACACTATATTATTCTCTCCTGGATCATGAAGGGAAAGCAGTCAGCAGGATGTTTTAATGATTGTAGCTTTTTATTATTAATTGTCATACAAACGTTACAAACAAGTTTTAAGAGCGTAAATGTGATAGCAACACAGAAATAGCAACATTCCATTTCAAAAATGTGAACATGCACACTCACACTCATGCCCCCCACCCCACCCCACACACACATACACACACACACAACCACACAAACACACACCACACACAACCACACAAACACAGACCACACACACACACACACAAACACACATGAGCAATCAGCCATAAATTTAAACATGTGGCATATAGATAATTCAAAACAGAAACAGAAGAGAAATATTCTCAAAAGCAGCTGTCAGTAAAATACAGTAGATACTGTTACATCAAGCAATCCAAACATGAACTCCACTGGAGTAAACAATCATTTCACAATAGCTCCAAGATTTCACAAAAAGATCATCACTCCAAATCAAGTTCCAGTTCTTAAACGCAAAGGAGAAGCAAAATATCGGATGTGATTCAAAGTCGAGGCAGGACCATCTTCAAAAAAAAAGTGAGAGCCTTCGCTTTCAGTATTGCTACTTGTCCATCAATGTGATGAGACAATAAGGAAACCCACCAAGAATGAGCAGGTTGGAAATGCATATTTCCTACGTAGTGAGGGAGAGTGTCGTCCCCTCAGGGTTTTGGAGTTTCTGTGTGTCAGAGTCTCTACCAAGGCCTCCAGACCGGGCCTTTACTGCTGCTGTCCTGCAGCACGGTGGGCCTGAGGGCGGAGGAGCCTGGGGAGGAGCTGCCGGCTCTCTGCTGCTCCTGCTGCTGGAGGCCCTGCAGAGGAGAGACGGAGTCGACGGAGAGGAACTGCACCGACTCCCTCCAGCACTGGGAGTAGCCGTGGCTGTAGTCCCTCTGAGAGAGGCCGGGCCGCAGCTGCTGCCTCAGGAAGCTCACCGTCATCTCCAGGATGTCGGCTTTCTCCAGCTTGGCGTTGGGCTCCTGCTTGTGGAACTCCTTCTCCAGGATGAGCTTGAGCTGCTCGATGCAGCTGTTGATGCGATCTCTGCGCATTTTCTCCACAAGGGGTTTTCTTAACTGGTGGAAGAGGAGGCAGCCGGGTAAGTTTGTGATTCAAATCATCAATATACAAGCAAAATCAGATATTTGTAGCAGCTGATGCAAAACGCTTGAATCCCAGCTGATACTCACTTTGATGTTGTCTCTCTCAGGGATCCTGATGTGGTGCATGGAGGAGTAGCTGGTGGAGCAGGGAGCCATGTCTGTGGAGGTGAAGTGACCTGCTCCTTCTGGACGACAGTGTGAGCTCTGATCCCGCTGGAGGAGCTGCTCCCCATTTTATAGTGACAGATTAGCATAACAAAGCCATGTGGCTGAGGCGAGGCTGGGGTTCCCACACTCTGAGAGCAGTGGGACACCCAGCACAACAATGGGAGACACATCAATAACTCAGAGGGCAAGTAGTCTGTGCATGGAATGTTTCCCAAGATAAGCAACAGGTAATTAACACATTACCCAGAGGTCATCACAGATTCTGTCATATAGACTGATAATCAATTTGAGCTAAAAAATTAGACTGGTCTAGATGTCTAAGTCTAACCAAATGACACACACAAGAGGTGAGAATCTTCAAAGCAGGGGCATCAGCAATTAAGGAGAGATATAAAAGGTTTCAAGGGGCCAAATGCTACACAGCAATAAAACAATATAGCTTAACAGGAAGCCTTTCATTTTCTCTTCAAAGAAACGTACTTTTCTCCCAAAAACAGTGTAGAACACAGAAGCATTTGGATAAATAGGGCTGCAGTTTAAAGAAGATTAATTGACTCTTTGCAGTTGCAGAGCATTTTGGTCATATATGCTCATAATAAAGTTTAGAATGAGAACCAAATGTAAGGAGAGATTTCTTTCTTTCTTAATAAGATGGAGGGCAGAAGTAGGTACAAGGTCAACCACACCAGATTCAAACAATGATGAAGGGTAGAAGCAGTTTAAATGTATGCAGCTTAATGAGCCTTAATGAGAAGTTCAACAGGCCAAACATCATTTCACTTTCCACCTGTTGCTTCATGAACAGTGTGATCGGTGTCCGCTGTCCCCCTAACGCCTGTAGGCTTCATAGTATTTCCGACAGGAGTAATCTGAGGGAAAACACTGTTATAATGTGAGGGAAAACACTCCTATCAAAGGCTGCTGGTGACTCGTGACTCAGGTGTGAAAGCCGACAAGTGGCGCATGTTCCTGCAGGCGCACATCACATCAAAGACCCGTGCGGAGGCGACAAATGGTTACAAGTGTTTACGCATGCATCCTGCGATCCTTGTTGTCTCACATTCACTTAAAAAAAAAAGAAATTTACTTAGTCTTACTTTAGTTCGTTGTTTCTCAGAATGATTCAAACCAATCAAGGACATGAGCGTGTAATATCACCATGTAAATAAATGTATTGTGCTTTAAGCTGGAGCCTAAGTATGCGTGCATACAGAACAAAACAAATGGACAAAAATGTGTTTGCACAAGTAGATGACATTCATTCGAAATATAATCCGAGTGGCAAAAATGTGCATGCATAAATACATTTTGGGGAATCTGTTGAAACATATTTTGAAACAGATCTCCAAACAGTTTTTGCAGCACGGGTGAGCCAGCGGGAAGCTGCCCAGAAACACACCGCCGCCTGAAGAAGTGTGTTTTCTTTGAAGACTGGAGAAGTGTGGCGTCTCGGGAGGGATCAGCTCCGGCTGCTGCCGAGCATCCTCCACATTCCTGTCCCGCTCCCGGCACACAGCTCTCCACGCTGACTGACAGGCGGGTTATTATGCCATTATGCCATTGTGCCATCGCTCTGGCTGGCGATAATCCAGGCTTTCCCACTGACTGGACACTGAGTGTGGGAAAACTCAGCCCGCTGGAGACACTGCTGACACTGTTGGGTTATTAATGGGAATGTAGGGCGGACGCGGTTTGTCAAACCAACATGAATTCACTGCTTCACAAACAGGGGATCTGTCCAAGTGTGCTGACTATATTCTGCAATAACAGCACAGCACATGCACAGGCTTACTATAAATAAATAAATAACAGAAAAAAGAAACTAACACGTCAGAAAATTGCAAAAAATAAATATAGTTGGAATAACCGAAGCATAGAACTGCATTTTCCTGATGATGCAGCCTACATAATAGGAACTGACAGGGTTTAATTGGGCCTGGATAATAGATATTGCTAGGCCTATTTATTATTGCTTATATTACTTATCCATTAATGTACTCTCAAATTGGCTTCATCAGAAGTGCCAGTGTCTACCATGTTGTGTTTGAGACTGGGGAAAAAATTAGAGGAAGCTGTTGTCATGGCGAACATGATTGACACCTGTAACACTTAGATAGTGTAGCCTAATTCTACTGAGTCCTATCAGATCAGTCAAAATATGTCAGTAGTCCTACATTTGAAGAGTTCACTTCCAAAACAAAACATTTTGGAGAAAAATATGACCTGATGTCCATCATGCAGTATGTCTAACTAGAGAGGAATTAGTCTGTAAAATGATCATTTTGTCAACCCAGGACTTAGTTTACCTTTGATGATTAAAAAGTATTACAATTTTGTACGTTTTTATAATTTTGTATTATAAGTTTTAATATTTTGTTATCAGTCTCACTTTTTACAAGTGATGAATATCTTGCTAAGGTCCAAAACTTTCCATTTATGTTTATATTTCCTGAAGATTTTAACATAGGGTTAAACGTATAACTATATGAATGCACATATTTTATTTGTATTATAGTTGTTTTTAGTCACACACTGTGTAGGCTACTGCGATAGTGTAGCCAACATTTTAACTCCAGCTCTTGGCTCTCCTCCCTCGAGGGTCTACAGGCCCTTTTCTGTAAATGAACTGTGTCAAGTTAGTGTCAAGTTAATGGCATTATGGCCGGGCTGGCAGCGTGCCTCTGCGGTCCCAGATGTGAAGCCGGCCTTGTGGGCGCAGTGTGAGTAGCCCCGTCTCCCCGCTTTCCCACCAGTCCCCAACATCAGGGTAAATGAGCTACAAAAGCCATGCCGCTCCTCAATGCTCCGCTGGGAATGTTAATTGATCCTTTGTTGCAGGACAAACAGAAACTCTGTGTCCCGGTCCATCTGGGAAAAATCAAGTCAACTGGCCTCACACACTGGCACAAGAGCCAAGACTGCCTGGCTTTGGTCTGCGTTAACTCTTTTGATTTAACGTTTGATACGCCCATCTGGGGAGTTTTGTTACTGTTAAGTGGCTTGCTGATATTTTTGGAAGTCAGATTTGATGCTTTACACTTCCAGTAAGGTTTTGACTGAGATGGAGCCACATTAAACTTGAAGGAAGACACATGCCCCATCAGATATTTCATATTCAAAATTTGTCATGTTTTTTTCCTCGCTTTTCATTTGTAGTATATGTTTATGATTTATCAAATTGTGTCATAGATCATACCTTGGTAAACATATCTCCCTCTTTATTCATGTTATTTCCTTCCACTGAAAATGCAGTTACTGCCAAGTAACTTCCATATCTGTTTTTATTATCTATCCTCTCTGTTGCATTGTGGTGTGTGTGAATTTGTGGCCCCCTTCAAAAAGTTTGGGTGGCTGCTGGGGGCCTTTGTCTACAAGTGTGTGTGAAGACGAGTCACCCACCCACCGACAGACTGAGCGAGCTGAATTCCTGCCATAAAGTCTTGGGCAGAAAGTCGGACCTGTGGCAGAGCGGAGCGGCTTCCCGTCAGCCATCTCTCTGTGAGTGTGGTATCTCCCGTTTCCCACACTCTGGGCCTATTCATCGGCCCCTAGACGGGAACAATAGAAGTGTGTCTTGTTACACATCACATTAGCTACGGTGTTTGATCTCTTGTTGAAGGGGGGTGGGTGTGTAGGGGGGGGTGGAGGGGGTGGAAGGGGGGCACCCTCAGCCAGACCATCTGGCCTAGCCAACTAGACCCTGAGAAACTCCCAGGCATAACAGAGTCTCCACAACTTTTGCAAAGACAAATAGTTGTGAAAGACTTTTTTGTAACACTCGTGATACAATTCAGGCACTAGACAGCCTGTCAGTGCCACAACAACAGAAATGGGGCATGGTGACGCGATGTTTGTGCTCGGTGTTTTCATACTCCGGTGTTTTGGACTTCCTTTACACTTATGCACAAACATGATAAGATAAGATAAGATAAGATAAGATGAAACTTTAATGATCCCTTTGGGGAAATTGGGTCATTGCAGCAGCAAATACAGCAAAGAAACTAATCTACATGCACCTGCAGTTACGTCAAAATATTTCTCGAATGGCATTAATTATGTTTCTGACCATTACAGCTTATCAGGCTTAGAGTATGAGCAGCTAAGTCCATCAAGATGAATCACACTAAAAAAAGACAAATGTCCACTAAGTACACTGAAAACATCAATACACGTGAAAACACACATTTATGTTGATTAACCTTCCGCTTGATTGTAAGAACGTAATTATTTACTACCTAGGTTTTTATATTCACAAAAGTTATCAGTTAGAACATACAACATAGGCAATAACAGGCAATAGCAGTATTTTGAGTAGAGACGGGTAGAGTGTGACACTAACATTGCCAGGGTTAGTGGTTCAGTTCCCACTGGGTCCACTCACACTAAAAATGTGTCCACTCAAGGTGTTTTGGATAAAAGCGTTCTCCCAAAGACCTATGTGAAGTTAAGTGGCCTTTGCCTCCTTTCCTCCTTCATTTCTCTAGTGAGTCGCATCATCGCCGCGTCAATCATACCTTAAAGTTGCATTGCTGACTTTAAGGTATGATTAGGTCAAAAATCCTAATATATTTATACTAGTTTTTCAAATTGATAACGTGATGACTTGGGGCAGTGGAAGCCTAGATGTTAGAGAAGTGGGCAGTTATAATTCTCTGACAAACTGGCAAAATTTAAGTGTTAACCAGAAGGATTTACATTTACATTTTAATCTTTTAGCTGCTGTCATACACAGAGCGACTAAACTGAGTGAGCTGGCAGCAGTTCAGTGCCTTGCTAGAGGACACTTGGACCAGACACATAGATGCTGGACACACACTGTCTGCTACAGGAATCAGACCTTTCTGCCCTCCTTCAAAACACTACTGCCGCTGTTCCCTTGAGCAAGGAACTACAGTGAGGCTGCAGTGTTGAGTGAAGCACTGAGAAACCCTCAGGTGTGAGAGGGTAAATGTGTGAAGTCCTAATGTAGTGTGTTGTGGAAAGTACTACTGCTGACAGAAAGAGATAGAAAAAACACCAAAGTTGTTTACTTTTGCAAAACTTCATTTGAAGTTTTCCATTTATTTTTCATATGTTCAAAGGCATTCTTCTCAATGAAGAAATTAGATTCTTTTAACAAAGACTTAAGTTGACAAAACACAATTCCTTTATAAAAGGTATTAATTAGAAGATGCAGAAAACATCCATTTTGAACATTACAACTGAATAATTATCGACAGTTAGAATGCTATCAATAATATTCCTTAACACATAAGCCAAATAATGGTTACATAATAGTCATATTGAAGTATAATCATAATAGGATTTACAGTAAAAATAGATCCATTGGATCCACTATGGGATGTTGTTGATTCATAACATCAAGTTGATGCAATGTATCAGGCAGTGATACTAGATATCAAAACTATAGTTTGAACACATAACTCAAACAGTGTCTCAGACACCAAAATAGTTTCAACCCAATGTGGGTCATAAAACAGCAGAAGAATTCAGGAGCATTTGCAAAACAAACAAATTTCAGGATCCGCTTTTTCCCACAGGAACAATCAACAGTATCACAGAGTAACACTCTTATTAAAAAGTGTGTAACGTGCATACACATGGTGTACATATTCAGTATAACCTGAATCATCTCATTTCAGTTCTTCCAAAGGAATACTGGCACATTGTGCCTTTTCTTCACACCGGTGAACACTCAGCAACATAGAATCTCTTGCTAATGCAAAAGAAACTCTGTCAGTCTTCAACTTTCTGTCCATGACGTTCACAGACTTGGTTCTGTTTGTGTGGAGGTGAAGGTGCCTCCGCTCTACCAGGGCCTCCACAGCAGGCAGCTGGCTGGACTCACGCCCTTGTTGGAGCTGACCGGGTGGACCGGTGAGCCGGGGGGGGAGAGGCTGCAGGGAGTCTGGCCGGTCCTGCTGGAGGCCTGCAGGCCCTGGAAGTGTCTGAGCAGCCGGCCCTGGGACTGGCTCTGCACTTCGCACTGGGACAGGAAGCCGATGGCCTCCTGCACGCAGCGGGAGTAACCGTCGCCGGCTGCCATCGGGCCGGAGGTGCCGGCCTGCTGCTTCTGCTGCTGCCAGCCTCTCAGATAGGAGACGGCCATCTCCAAGATGTCCGCCTTCTCCTGCTTGGAGTCGGGCTGCTGCCTGAGGAACTCGGGGCCCAGCAGGGACTTCAGCTGCTCGATGCTGGTGTTGATGCGATCCCGACGCAGTTTCTCCACCATTGGCTTTCTCAGCTGAAAAGGGCAAAAGAGAAGAAAAAGGTTTAGTCAACTTGAACATTCTGAACTTTTTTTTATATCATGTATACACTATGCAAAAAGGCAGATATAACTTTGCAGAAATAGTGTTTACCTTATGAGTAGGAGTCAGGTGTTCCTTAGAGTAGCTCATTTGTCCAAAAACAGTGGGTGCCATAGCTGTGGAGTCAGGCTGTCCTGCTCAGTTGATAGTCTCAGTGAAGAGCCAGTTGGATCTGTGCTGCCTCTCCTCTGCCTCGGCCCTGTATTTATACCCCAAAATCTCCATATGAATGTGTGGGTCTTGGGCTTGTTGGAGTTTCTCACAGTCCCCAGCCAATGGGAGCGCTGGGAAGGGCTTTGAGGAACGCTGGGCTGCCACATGCTCAATGAAGTGTTTATTGCCGTGGGGACAATGAGTGTGTCTCCGGGGAGCAGGTGGAGGAATAGACTGCAAGAGAAAGAGACTAAAGGGGCTGTGGGGGTGGGGGGGGGAGGGGGTGTAGCTGGGAGACTGACCCAGTGCTTCTGTTGATATGGGAAAGTGGTGACCCCAGAGGGAAGCACGCCGCCGTCTCATGTCATCTCCAGCAGAACGTAATTGAGCACAAAGTGCCTCGGCCAGCGGGCACACGTGGGTGTTACAGAGGGCCAGCCATCAGAAAAGACCAACATGCAGCTACTTCCACCGGCTTGACACGGCAGTCTTTCTGCTGGAGTTACGCAACACTGTAGACGACTTGGAGCTGAACAGAAAATACGTTTCAGCACTAATAAAAGTGTTATAACTAATGAAATCTCTTTGATGAAGGAATAAGAACGTGTGGAGTCTTTTTAAATGTAACTTTTCGGTATGGTTTGGCTCCACACAGCAGAATCGTCAGTGTTAATTAAACTGGAAAGTGGAAAAATCAACATCATGCCAGTGTTCATAAATCCACACCCATCAGAGTTAATTTAACACTTTTAGATAGTTTTAGTTTCACTTTTAGAGCCATATCAGCTCTATGAGTGGACAGAAATCTCTCCAGTCAACACTTGCCAACTCCAAATAACTGTCACTGAAAAACCAACACGTATGAACACCGGAGATGCTGCTGTGCATGCACTTATCATTTTGTTGGACTCAGTACGAGGAGGTTAAAGTTCAGCCTGCCAGCTTGAATTTGACGGCAGCTGATTGGAATCTGAGCAGTTAGAGAATCAGGAGCAAACTGTATATTTCCATCCTAACAGCCTCCACACTTCACTGGCCAGCACGCTCCCAGCACATGTTCACACATCAGGCAAACCCCCGCATACTCATGCAGACAGCCACACTCTCACTCTCATTCACTGTCTCTCTCTTTCTCTCTCTCTCTCACACACACACACACACAGACACACACACACATCACACAGCTGGCTGCCCTGCCTGCCGCTGGCCACGTCTCAGTCACACGCTCCCTTCCTGCCTCAGTGGAACGTGGGAGCCGCTGTGGTCCCAGGCTTCCCACACTTCAGTGTTAATGACACTGAGGCCGGCGGCACAAAGGAAGTGTGCCCCGTCGAACAAAGATTGAGTGACCAAACACCCCCCCACCACCACCACCACCACCCCCTCCACCCTCTCCACCCTCTCCCCACCCCCCACCCAGGAACACAGTGCAGTCAACAGGCTCCCAGGCACACCATCTGGACCGATCGTACGCTATTGTCGGCCAATCGACCATGGGAGACGCTCACCGTGAGAATCGGGGAGGCTGAAATAGAGACAGAAAGTAAAATAAGAAGAAGAGAGAGAGTGTGGGTGTGTGGGTGGGTGGGTGTGTGTGGGTGGGGAGGGGGGGGGGGGGGGTTGGCATGGAAGGTGGTTGGGAAACTTTGTGGACAGCATGATGAGGGGATCTGAGTTTGTCAAAGTGTGTGTGAAAGAAAGAAATTTAAAAAACGAGGTGTGTAAGATAATAAGATTCAGCAAGGGAAAAGAAAATAGAATATAAGTCAAGTCATACTTTATTTGTACACCACATTTCATATACAGGAAAAAAAATACACATACATAGAAAATGTGCTTTACACACAAAAACAATGAAAATAGCAACATTTTAAAACAGTAGTAGTAACAAGAAATATATATAACATGTAATTTAAAAAACACAGATTTAAAATATGTATATATACATACACACATTCACATACACACGTACATGCTGCCAACAATTTCAGCATTTCGGTAGACTGTAAGAGTGGTAAATACTGGAAAGTGTATGGAGCATTTGTACATGTATGGGTTTACTTACAGTTGTTTCTTGCTGATGTTGCAAACAGTCTCAGTTCCTTACTTCAGTATACAAGTTCTGCTGTATGTCATCTTCAATAGCACCCTTCTGTTAAGCATTACAGCAAGTTCATATAGTGATTAAGACCATGGTGATTTGACATTTTGAATTTGAGCAGCAGAGTAAAAAAGTGGAAGCTCAGTCTCCATGCCAGTGAACCTCAGGCTTAACATCTTTGTCTGTTTTGTTAGTTGCAGGCAGGATGTCTTCAGGCAGATGTTTTTCTCCGTGTTCCCACCACATATCACTCCTGACCGAAACAATAACAAGGATATTTCCCCTTGTCGTGACACATCAGCTGAGTGACAGGAGGGCAGCGCGGGGCCCCTCCCACCTGTTTGTTTGGATTGGGGCCATCGCACCCCATGAATTCAAGTAATTCATGCACATCCTATTGTCATAATGCCGCTTTGTGATTGGCCAAATGCTGTGAGAACCGGCGTCGCATTAAATCGATGGGAGAGTTGCTATAAGTAGAAGGAGGGCTTAGGGAGTGAAATCATAACCTCTGATATCCCGCGCAGGCCTGGAGGAGCGGACGCCATCTCTCAGCATTTTCAACATGAGGGACCAGCAGACGAGGTAACATCACATGAAGAAATACAGAGATGTTTATTTTACTCAGCTCTTATTTCTTTTCTTTGAACTTGTCCATGATCATTCTGGGGTGATAGGAATATTTTGGTAAAGGGCACCAAGGCTATGACCCTTTCACTCCTTACTATTTGTTGCTCATAATGTTGGTGATCTGGATATTTAAGTGTATTCTACTGCTGCACATACACTACAAATAATGCTGTTTCATCAGTGTTGTACTGTGAAGCTTACACAGCAAAGTGTTGATTTTTCAGTGGCAGTTATTTGGAGTTGGCAAGTGTTGATTGGAGAGTTGTTTGTCCACTCATACAGCTGAAACGGCTCTGGAAAGTGTTAAATTAACTCTGACGGGTGTTGACGTTTCATCATTTAACCTGATGTCTGCCTCCCTCTTCTCCCCAGCATGTGTAAGATCATGAGTTTGGAGAGGAAGTGCAGTGACGGGGCGGTGAGGCTTCGCACGGCGCTGGAGAGCCAGCTGAACTCTGGGATCTCCAGCACCGACGTGTGGGACAAGACCGTCTCCTTCTTCGCGGTGAAGAAGGCCTTGCTCTTCCATAACGGCTACACCAAATCCTCCAGAGAGGCCATCCGCCTGTTCCCAGCGGCGGCTGAGGACGTGGCACCGCTGTGCTGCCAGTAAAGACTGAACACACAGAAACACATCATGCAGCATGGAATAAGTGTGAAGAAGAGACTGTGCATGAATGATGGAGAGTCGAATGTCTACAAGCTGTGAAGCACTGAACAGAACGGCACTATCTCAAGTTGAGTTTCCACGTGGAAAAATTTCAGAAGAAAAAAGACTGTAAATCTTTTTTTTTTTTTTCAAAGACTATTTTTCTATTTTAAAGCTATTTTTATAGGAATGATGACTTGGATGTTTCAGTCCACAGTCTAAAGTGTAAAAAGGTGGAGAAGATGGAGTTTTTGACTCATTCTCTATGACCATCTACACTGTGATCTTATTGGTCCACAAATGGGCCTTAAAATGTGCATTATATGCCTTAATAAGCCTTAGTACTCCTTGATCTCCTTGATTGATTGTCAAGGTTTTGTGAAACTAAAAGCCATATTCCTTTGTATAAAGGGGAAATGTTTATGCCAATGCATACTGTATGTATAGTAAATGTCTCTTAAATGTCTTTAAGATGTCATGTGTCTTTTTTAGTTGCCATGTATGAAATGTTTAATATTGAAAGCCATATGTGAAATGTGCAACGTGTTTTGATATGCAAGTTAAAAATAAATTGATATTGATGCTGTAAAGACTTTTTCACCGTTATTTTCTGCTTGTGTTGAAAATCATTGTATCCTCATGCCAGAATGGGAAATTAACACAAACCACCAGTCAAATACAAGTCAAATACATTTCAAATGCAGCTGGAGAGTTTGTCTTGTTCAGGTAGCCATCTGTTGTTCAGAGGTCGTTTTCTATTCTAAAACTCAACTGATTTGGTTAAATAATAAAAGTTGCTGGTGAATTTTGAAATTCATCGGCCATTGTGGTTAATGGCTGAAGAAGTCAAGTTCCTGGCCCAATACATTTCATTATTCATTTGGTAATTAGAGGTTTTTGAGTTTATTCACAGTAAACATTGAAAGGGGGAGGGGGGACCTCACAACTCCCATGTCACATCTTAATGAATAACGCCCTCTAGTGGTCTGTACAGCCAAACATTTCTGTATTTTTTCTAAGTTTCTAATGGACGGCCACATAACCAGTATGACGGACTGCAACAACCTCTTCCTTTCTGCATTCTCCAGTTTCCATCACACTTCAAAACTGTGGGTGGAAGTTTCTACTGAAACTGGTATTAAAATTAACAAATTAGAACATACAGTGGAATATTTTAAGTTTTTTCCATTATCACAAAAAACTGTTGATTTAGTTTACTTCTACCCTTTGATCCACATGGTCAAGATCCTGGCAACACAGTTGTGGAGTTTGTGCTCCTGGGGCCTGTGGAGATTTAAATGCCTTGCTCAAGGGCAATATGGCAGGTTAGGGATCACCTCAGACATGTGCAGGGAATCCCCATCCACTGGGCATGTTCTGCATATTTATTTTACCATTTAATGAAACATGCAGATAGATGTGGTAGACGTGCAGCAATCCAGTCCGGAGTCTCTGGGAATAGAAAATCGTGCCACAAATATTTTTCATTTGAATTATTTTGGGCTGAAAAGAATCAGGAGCCACTTTACAGAAGATGCCTCTTAGCCACAAGTGGTGGTTTGAAAATTTAAATTGGTTGAAATGCAATTTTGGTTTCATGTCCATGGAATACGTAACAAATGAAAGAATTTTGGAAGTTTTATCTAATGTAGCTTACCCTGCACTTTTAGTTGAGATGCATATTGATGATGACTTCTGTATTTGGTGAAGAAATATAAAAAGACTAATTTAAACGATGACTACATTAATCATGTTCTAAACCTAATAAAAATGCAAAAATTACATTCTTAAAAGAGTTGTATTTTCATTACATCTGTGTCTAGTTTGTGCGGCTTAACACAACATGTTAACAGAAATAGCGTGTATACCATCATGTTAAGTTGAAAATTAACAAATGTGTTTGTCTCAATCTAGACACAGATGTGAAAATGATGCATCCTCTTTATGGGTGTAAATAACAGCTGGAACAGAAGAGCTTACCCTGGATCAGATTTGTAATTATTACGTCTTTATTAATCATAGGCTAAATCCAAAAAGCAGACATTCAGCAACAGTTGAACATTGTAGCAGCGGGGATAGGCGAATTAACAATAAATCGGGTGAACTCCACACCATGCATTCGGCTCTTGAGTACAAGGACACCGTTTTAACGGCATCTATAAGTTGAAGAGTTGATTAATCGCTGAGGATAAAACTCAGTGGCACCTTGCTTAGACCAGAAAACTGTTCTGGGGATTGACAGAAGAGTGTTGCCAGTGAGAATGGGGAAGACCAATGGACAACTAAAGAAGGGAGAGAAACCCAGGAGAGAAAGGAACTGCCGGTGGATTGTTGGAAGAAAAATCAAACTGAATGACAAAACCATTAGTCAAAGAAAAAAAAAAAGTGTTCTAAGTATATAATGCAGGTCCGTTTTATTATTAATTTAGACAGGTCTGATGTTTCATTGCAACAGATGGAATCATTCACAAGTCCAAAGTTTACTTCGTCACCAAGGGATGGCTTTTTGCGAAAGAAAATAAAATAAAAATAACTCTTTTATTCATCTTTTTTTGCTGTAACTGATAAAAGAAACCTTACACATGCACACTAAATCAAAACACTTCTTTCTGCCCATCACTCAAATTCCAGTTAGAACCTACATGGAGACCAAACGGCAAAAGCCCGGGAGAATCGGACAGGTTCGCTCACAAACATGTGACACTGAGAGCTTTTTGCCATTTTAAAAAGCCCTGACCAAAAACAAACTTAAACCAACAAAAAGGATAACAAGATAAAATCAAATGCCACTCTTAATATGTGGTGGGTCAAATCCCAAAACATTGTTCTTTTTTTTTTTTTTTTAGTTACCTTAACATTGCACCCCAAACATTGGGGGGATTTAAAGCAAAAAAAGAAAATCCACCCTAAAATAGAATTCACAAGTTATTCCTATGCTCTTTAATATCTTCAATATCCGTTAACGTGAATAATTAGATTCTCTACTCAAGACAGAAAGCAGACCACCGTTTCTGTGATAATCTGTGATGTCCTTTAAAGACAAAACACCGGCGAAGCTTCAGGTTTTGTGGCGCCAACGGTCGCAAATCGGAAAAATACCAAAACCCTGGTAGTGTCACTCCGTCTACAAGTTCGCTCTCCCGTCCGCTCCCAGTGGAACCGCTCCAGAAAATGTCTCTTGAATAAACGATCAGCAGAGTCCCGGATCTCCGTCTCTACTTTTGGGGAGAAACTCGGTGAAGTCCACAACTCTAGACTGAAGGAGGGGGGGGGGGGGGGTCGGGATCAGAGGGGCAACGCGTGAATTCTGTTTTAGTGCGTTTTTTTTTTTTCTTTCCTTTAACAGCATTGTGTTTATTGTGTTAAATGTTACAGAGATGTTGCCATAAGTGGATGAATTTCTCAGACTACATATAGAGTTTCTGCTTTAAGTTAATTTGAAGATGTCATATAGGGGAGGAAAAAAACGAAGTGAGTAGGAAGCATGGTGTGTACTCTGTGTGTGTGTGCGTGTGTATACTGTGTGTGTGTGTGTGTGTGTGTGTGTGTGTGTGTTTGTGTGTAAAAAGAGAAAAGGGGTTTCAGCTGGTTAGTTGTCCCAGCGTTATTTGCAGGGATGATGTGTTGGGGGGACGGGGGCAGGGGGGGGTGAGGTGGCCATCAGGGCACAGAGTTCAACAAATCCTGCAGGAAGAGGTCTGGGTCCGCAATATCGGAGAGAAGACCTGGGAAAAAAAACATTGCGTTAAGTTTCATACCGCGGTACACAGCGCACTATATCTTAAAGCTAAAGCAAGCAAGATTTTGTAAAAATACACCGATCTTATCAGTCTAAATCACAAGGTGGGGCTGAAACAGACAAGAGTGTCCCATCCCTGCTAATTTAGACCCCGTACATTCGTCTTATTTGCCAAAATTATATTGTTGTTGGGTTTGGATGATTCAGTGACGAATCAAAACTTAAAGAGTGAGACACAAACTGTCTCCTAAACAGCAGTGAGCAGCACTCCGTCCAGAGAAAGCTTGACCCACCAACGTTAGATCTTTTCCTCTCTCATCTGGGTATTCAAGTTAAAATCTTTCAAACAGTTCCCTCTCGCTGCCATTTGGCGCCGCCAACATGCAAAACTGCCTGGTGTGGCTTTAAAGCATGTGTGATTTTTATGATTTTGATAACCATGTGCACGTAGTTGATTGAAGTGTGCGTGCATGTGTTTGTTTGAATACTAACCTACAACATCCAGGAATTCTGAGAAGGATTCGGCGGGCATGAGTTCATCCTGGAAGGCCCTGAGCACGCGCTCCGAGGCTTCGTAGATGGGCATGTCGTTGTGACGGACATATTCTGCCAGTGAGAAGGACCAGCCCCCCTCCGTGTTGCTGGTGGGCACTTTCTGCACGGCCAGAGAGGGAGGAGGAGAGGGAAACAACACACAGAGGCTTTAATACCAGATATCTCAAATGTTCTCTGATGTACTGATCCCAGTAAGTTGGTGACATTGCGTGACGGCCCAGCTGAAGTCAAGGACCGGATGTCTCAAAACTTCCTTCAACTAGATTTCGACAGAGGTTTTTGTTGTTGGCCTCAAAATTCATCCGTCTCTGTCGTTTCGCTCTGTTCACCAAGCCTGTATCTAAGATTTAAGAGTTATCACTGATTCAGTTTTAGACCTTCAGCAACACGCTAAAAAGCTGGATCAGCCATGTTTCTACCAATTTACCAAGATTGCAAAGATAAGATTTGCTTTGTCTTTTCACAATCCTGATTATACTAATTATATGCTTATTTATATAATTACAGTTTCCTTGACAACTGCAAAGCCCTGTTCTCCAGTCTCCAGTTCTTTTTCCGTTTATTCAATAACTTTTTTTTTTTTCCAGTCAACTTTTTTTTTTATTAGTGTGCAGCATAGCATTAAAAGATATTATTGGCTTTTACAAAAATTCCTGTGCCCTCTAGTCTACTTGGCTTTTTCATTTTAATACAACAGACAGCCTAATAAATTTGATATGTTTCTGTCTCAGTATAAGTAGAATAATGTATATAGTGTCAGATTAATTTCATAAGCAAGAAACTTAGCTAACACAGACAGCATACATCGCCAAATACAATGCACATATATGCAGAATAACACTGGTTTGCGTTAGGTCTGGAATTGTAACACATTTGATATTGATATTCCTCTATTTCTTGTAACTCATTTTTTCACTGTGAAGCACTTTGTAACTTTGTTTTGAAAAGTGCTATATAAATAAAGTTTATTATTATTATCATTATTTACCCTGAACATGTCGTAGACCAGATCCACCAGGCCCCAGAAGAGAAGAGGGGAGCGATAGACTGCGTACTCCTTTGGTGCTTTATCTGTGAGTCTGACAGGAGAGAACAGAGAGGATCGAGGCAGGAGTTAGTTTAGAAGCAGGTCAGGGAGAAACAGTATTTAAATGGCATCTAAAAGTCCTAAAAAGAATACACAGCATTCAGTATTTTCCTTACATAGATTTGCTGGTAGCGACCCACCAGAATATCAGACATGCCCACAATGAACAGATTTCCCAAACTGACACAATTAACATACTAGCAGCACTTCTGGAGATGCATGCACATTGTCTTTTCTGCTGCTGACACTGAAGCTTGTTCTACTGTTGCAGTCAGTGTACGTTGCTCTGGGTAAGACCGTAGGCTAAATGTCTAAAACGTAAACTGTAACTATTACCCTAAGAGCCTGTGGGAAATACAGATTAATTTGATGATACCCTATTTTAACTTGATCCAAATTCATGTAGGGGAATAATTGCTCTGGCAGACAAATTTCCTGCATCACTCCTGCTTCATTTGTAAAGCAAAGAGTGACAGAAAAATGAAAAAGAGTCAAATGTGTCTTACTTGTTGGTGCAGACTGCGGAGACCTTGCGGGCGTGTGCGGTGACCAGGAGTCTTCGCAGGAAGTATACGCGTGAATTCCTCCAGCGTTCAGGTGGCAGGATGTGCATGGCCAGGATGGTGAAGTAGTGCGGTCCGTCGACCTCGTACGAGCTCTCCACCCACTTCTCAAACGGCTGCTCCTGGAAACTCTGCAGGTTCTTCTCCTCCCGGGACGTGGCCCTCGTGCTGCGGTGACAGAGTGGGAGAGAGAGAGACAGAGTGGGTGAGAAAATAAGGTAAGATGGGTGGGGAAATACACTTTGTGATGGTGAAGCGGCTTTTTCGTCAAAGCGGTACGTACGTGTTGAGGACGTAGAGCACAGTGTGGATGATGTAGGGGATGAGGTGGATGTTGCTCTCTCGGCCTCCTCCGCCCGTGTCCACGCTGAAGGATTGTTCGGTAGCAAAGCGGAGGAACAGCAGTTTGGTGTCGTGGATGTTGAGTTGGTACGTGGGCTCTCGCTGGCCTGTGCACTCCTGCAGATATGTGTTGTGCCTGTGGGAGGGGAGGAGAACGGGTCGGGTTTGGGTGAATGATTCATTACATGTGTCTATGAATGACATTTTTTTGTGTGTGTTTATGCATGTGTCTTTACCTAGCTAGGCAGGTAGCGAAGGCTGATTCTGGCACATGCGGCCCCCACACAGGGAGCAGCCCATTGCACTTGGTGTTGGCGTTCTGGAGCGCAGCGCTCTCCCACTCCTCTCGCCCTCGAGCCAACCTAGACCGGGGAAAAGGGAAGGAGTTCAAAGCTCAGATTAGACTAAACGAAAGGGATCGTGGGAGAATATTTTTGAGGCAAACTAAACATGAACAGGCATGTGTTTGTGTTCGCTCCTACCGGACAGCTGCCAGATGGCAGTCGTAGTGGACTATGTTAAAGTGCGAGACGGTGCTGTAGCCCTGCTGCTTGCGAGGCTTGTTTTCGAAGTCCTCCAAGGCCACGCGCTTGGTGAAGGTGTAAATACCCAGGACTTTGGTTGGCTGGGATGAGAGAGACACACAGGCCAGAATGAACTGTCAAGTCATCTGATTGTACTAAGGGTTGGGAAGATGACTTTCAAAATGTACAATTTAGGCATTTAGCAGATGCTCTAATCCAGAGCGATTTACAGTATGTTTTATATAACTGATCACCTGCCAAAAAAAAAAAAAGCCCTTTTCTTTTCAAACAAGTTTTTGGCCAATCCCATAAGTAACCACTTTGGGTTTCAATAGTATCTGAAAAAAGATTACTGGGTTCATACAGCAATTGCCACAAATAACAGCCATTAACCATTTATTTAATCAGACTACTGTAATCTCATTACTTGTAATCTTCTAATGATCCTAGTTGAGTTTTTGTACCTGGAACTTGTAACCTTCTCTGCAGATACAGCAGGTCAAGCCTGGTTCCTCTATCAGCTCCTCCATTTGCTTCAACAGTGAGGTCTTCGTCACCACCTGACCCTTCTCATTGGTCTGAAACACAAACAAAAGGGCTCCATAGTAGAAAAAACAGCAGCAAAATAACACACAACTTTGATATTGACACAGAGAAAAAAGGGACAGAAAGGTGAAGATGAAGATAAAGAAAGATGAAAAGCATGAAACAACGAAAGAGAGGACTATAAAAGGAAAAAAAAAAAGAAAAATTGACAACATAAAAAAAAAAAGAGCCATTTTGCCACGTACCGTCATGCCCAGTGTTCCCAGGGCCTTCTGTCTCATGGCCATAGCCATGCGCTTCTTCTCCGCTCTGGTCTCCCTGCGGGCCGCCTCGATCTTCAGGTTGACATCGCTGTGCTCCCTCAGCGCCTCCAGAAGGTTTTCTGCCAGCGTGCCGATGCCTTCGTCACTGGATACCTGCTCCAGCTTGTGCAAGTTGGTGATTGAATCTGTTCCTATCAGCACCTGGACAGAGGATATGAAGTTTGGTTGAATGTTTGATTAAGTTTATTATTAGCATTGTAATTTATTATTATTTTAACAATGTACTAATATTAGGTGGATGTGTTGCAGTCATTTTGTCTTTTTGGATTAAGATCTTTCTACATTGAAACTCTTCTGAAAAGTTAGCCAAAGCAATTATTGAATGCTCCAGAATACACGCAAAACGATAAATACAACACAATTTGAATGAAAAATGCAAAAGTGCTATACATTACTGGAGCAACATTTCCCCCTGCAATGCCTTTGTCAAAAATCCAGTCAGGGTTGACAAAGACTTTGTTGCTTTAAGAAAGTACTGGGAACTTGAATCGAGTGTAGAGATTTTTTTTTGCCATTTGGGGGGGGATGCTTTAATCTTTAATGGCCAATCTCTTATATACTCCCCAGATTATTCCAGCTGCTGATTTGCTATACTATAGTTGCTCCCCTGAATTGGAGGTTTGGACTCAAAATGTTCATTACCTGTGTGGGGGGATGCTGGGTCGCCAAACCACGGAGTAATCTGAGGATGAAGGGCAGCGCTGGTCGAGAGAGGAACTTCTTCCAGACATCTGCATCCAGACTAATAAGAGAAATCAGAATGAAGAGAAAAAAGTTCACATACCAATCTACACATATACTTCATCAAACATTCTGATAGATGAGGTTTGATCGCTCCCAGCAGTAGAAACACCTACTTTTTGGCATTGGGGATATGTTTCTTCATGTAGTCCAAGGCGCTCTGTGTGATGCCTTTCTGGAGGATGAGGTCTTTCAGCTGATGGCCGTTGCTGTTGTTTTTAATGCCAGCAGCAATTTTACAGAAGCAATCCAAAAACACCTTGTCATCTGCGCTATGCTCCTCGTCGTACCTGAGGAAACACGGGGAGAGGTCAGTATGGCTTTGTCACAAACATCAATACCTAATGAACTTTCAAAAAAGCCTGATTGTTTTGCTAGATACTGTGATCACAATTATCAACTCAGTGATGATTATGATTATTCATGATTTGGGGAAAAAAATTACTCCACTCCTTTGCATCTTATAGCAGCATCTTGACTGTTTTCAACTATAGTGGGTGTTCTAAGTGAAGTGAAATGTTTCAATATTCTGATATGCTATGGTTATTTATTGTGGAAACTAAAATTGCAATATACAACTATACATAATTGTACAGCCCAACCTTAGATGTTAACATAAAGGACAAATATTGTATTCTGAATTCCTACACGTTCTATTTTAAAAAATTCTACTCTTCCTTTGTTCAGCCAATGTAGATTTAGTGCTTGTTGTGTTATACCTTTGACTAAATGGTCATATTATAAAAGCCAACATACACTTTCCTACAGGCTTGCAAACGCAGTGTGGCAGCGGAATACATTACTTTTTCCCCAAAGGCTGATGATTTTTTTGTGTTTTTCCATACTTTTAAAGACCTGGACATTGTAAAAGTCATTTTTATAACTTTTCAAAACTTCTCAGATATGTGTAGGAACAGTAGGAGTTATTTGTAGGTGGGAAGTTAGGAGATGCCCACTTGTCAAAGCTGCAACATGGTTTGAAGCGTTCCACCAAGATCCGCATCTTCTCCAGTTCGCCGAAGGACAGGTATGGGATGATGCGCAGCAGGCCCTGCAGCACACTGGGGTTGGAGCGCACAAACGGGGTGTTGATCTGGTCTAAAAGCATCACCAGCTGGTCTTTGTCTCCTGTCAGCAGCAGGTTACCCTGGAAAACACAAACCAGTCTCTATTTCAGGCAAACAATTTTGCTCCCAATGTCGTACAAAAAAACAAAAAGCAACAAAAAATGAAAAAAAAAAAAACTAGATGGTAAAATGTGATTCTTGACAAACAGAAGACTGGTCAAAATAGGTAATTACAAACAAACTAAAAATATACATTTATATTTTGAATTTTGGACTAGTATTTATCTCTGCCGCATGGGGCATTATGGTTGCAAAAGTTTCTACATTGGTCCGTCACATGCCCTAAAATGTCTTGTTAGCATTGTTAGCATTTCTAATTGCAAGCCAATAGAAATGGTTTAAAAGAAAGCAACAGAAAATGCCTTCCCCATCATAAATTTCAAAACTAGATTTTGTTGAATGAACTACTGATCAAAAAATGCTGAAAATTATGCAGAAATGTCATAAAATGAAAAATGGGCCTCTTCAGCGATCCTATGTACATCCATTTGAGCCTGTTCTTTCCGCTGTGTGGAACTATGGCCATATTACCAGTGATTGGACAAATGTTTGATTATCCAAATCAAACATCTTAGACGACTCACAAATTCACCACATAGAGGAAAAAAAGGTTCAAGATTAAATGAATGAACCGTATTTTTTTATTCAAACCAAAAATCTGCCATTAGATGCTTACCTTGTCCTCTGAAATCTCAGCATTGGCTTCATCCAGAATGATCTCCATGATGCTCAGAACCTGCTCCGCTATCGAGGCTCCGCCGCTGTCTTTACTCTCCTGTTCTGCCACCAGAGCCTGAAGGAAAAAGACATCAAGATGCAGCATTCAGACACATTTAACTCATCAAAAATTACAGGCAATATTTAGTATGGTGTGTCTACCCACTGGCAATTATGGCACAAAGAAGTTTACATTGTTTTATGGTGAGAAGTTTTTACCAGAGCAATTTCTCAAGAAATAAAATATTTTTAAAATGTACATTTTATCAACTTTCTTCTTACCTTCACCATCACCATATTGTGGATAATATTTCTACAAAGCCGTATCATTTCATTTACTTGTATTTACAATGACAGCCTAGTTAAGAATGCTCAACAGTAAATTCTGCTGCTCCAGACTCAACACCTCCACACTAATCAGACATATACTCCACCTGCACAACACCAACATTATACTGTCACTGCATCCACACTTACTCTTTTGAAGAGTAGGCCAAAGGAGAAAACAATTCACTCACCAGGTTGAGAGTTCCCAGCATGACGTTGAGTGTGTTCATCTCCGGTTTGACCAGCTGCTGCCTGTTGACTTTCACCTTCACACAGTAACTGAACAGCTTCAGCAAAACCTGGAGAGTGAGACAGATACACACCGTTCAACTCTTCAAATCTAGTCGACTCTACATAGACCAGTAACCAGTAAAGAATAGTGAAAGTGAGAATAATGATTTCCACGTGCATCTTCTGCCCTGCTTTAAGTATAGCCTGTGCAGAAGTGGTGGCTATATTGTTTAGTACCATTTAATTTTAGACAGTGGAATAAAAAGCTGAGAAGAAAGTTTAGATTTCCTGACAACTTTCACTATGTTTGTTAGTAGTGGAGGACAGGAAGGACTGCTGTCTTATTGTAGAAAGTGGTGAACTTTGTGGTGAACAGACTTACAGTGAGCAGATGTCTTCCTTGTTTGAAGTCTTTGATTCCAGACAACCGGTTGAGCATACACTCCAGTCCTCCACACTGCGCCATCACTCCCGCCATCTTGTACACTTCTTCATCATCCTCTTCTTCATCTGTAGAAGGGTGGGGCGAAACTTTTTTAACTACTGTGATTTTTCAGATATTGTATTTTGGTCTTTTCTATCACTCTTCTGAGCAGGTCTTAACTGCAAGCGCTTTTAACGGCAAAGGATATGTTTTTAGGCAAATGGCTTTAGCTTTAGTTAACAGCATTAAAATATGAGAGCCTTCGGATCTAAAAACAAACAAAGATTAGATGAAGACAGAAATGGACCAACTACCTTTGACGTAACCTCAAGAATGGCAACATCAATTAATAGCAAGTCTTACCTGTGGTTGAGTCCAGTGACTCTATGAACTCCTCAGTGGCGTCTCCCAGCAGACCCCGCATACGGTAAATGATTCTCATGGGCTCACCCTTGAAAAAGAAATTAAGTAAATAAAGGTGTAACACTTTGCAATTGCTTTATTACACTGTTATTACACTTACAGCCTAGGGAAAAGTAAATACAAAGCAATTCTAAACATATAATGAAACTCGACACAATTATAAATGTACTTATAATTTAAGGACAAAGAGTACAACTGTAATTGTTTATACTTCCACTGCGCTGTTACACCTCTGAAAGTATGCTACATATTAGATGATATTTTGATACTTTACATATATTTCATACTTTTAAATAGGTTAGTAGACATGCTAATAAACTGGAATAAGGCAACTGTAAAGAAAAGAAAAAACATTTGATCTTCTACACATCCATGGTTTGACAATCTCAGTCGGACGCTCACCTCATTTGTCGGGCACCAGACCTTCTTGTAGACCTCCGCCACTGACAGATCCAAGCTAATGATTTTGTTGTTGACCAGAAGCTGGGGAAAAAAGGAATGGCATCAAATGAATTGCTCAAATCTGCTTTTAGATCCGCTTTTTATAATTACAACTTTGCATTATTGATATGTATAGGGGAAAAACAGACCCCAAACAGACCCCATCAAATTCTTTAAGATTCAAATGCAGACAATGTATGTGTTGTAGTTCAATGAATTTGCAATAAAATATTAACGCACAGGACATTTAACACATTTAACATGGACATTTTATATTCTAGTATGTTGAATTTGCAGTAAAATCTCAACATACTACACACCAAAAGCCACAGTTCTGGTTAATGGAGGTGCATTCAATTAATTCTCTAATGAACTAAATAAAGAGATAAAAAATTGAGAAACAAATTCCAAAGAAAAGTGGTTAAAAAACGTGGTCATTTTACCTCCATGCCACTGTCATCTTCCAGCAGCGCCACCAGGTCGCAGTCCTGGCAGATCTTGTTCTTGATGTCCCTCATCAGAGGGCCGATGCCCGGCTCGTTGCTGCTGTAGGGGTTTCCTGGCATGCGGCCCTGGAGGAAGTCCTCCTGCTGAGGATCCTTCTCCAGCGTCACAAAGAACTCCGTCACCTCATTCTCCTCCTACACACACACAGAGAATAAAGTGCAAGCTCAACCCATGGCAATGGCGAATCCCTAGTTACAGTGACAGACCTCCAAAATGTTTTAGAGAATCATTTTCTGGGACATTTCTAATCCAAACGTGCAAAGGTATAGTCTATTGAAGCCTAGCATCATTGCCGTTTGGATGAAGTAATGTCCCTTCAGTGGAAATTAATGTTATAGTGATGTGGTAGTCCAAAATATTGTTCTGATGCTTAACATATTTAAATGCATTTTATGACTTTGGATCAGTTTGTACAGGTCATTAGTGATAGACAACATTTTCTTCTTTTTCCATGCATTGTCTATTGTCTATGGCTGGGATGTCGGTCTCAAAAGTTACAGTTTTTGTGGGAACCTTGAGTAAGATCTGGGAAGGGAACTCACAGGATAGATGATGCTGCACAGTCTTTCAAAAATGAACACGGGAGTCCTGTAGTCATCCAGGTTGTAACGCTTTGCAGTCTCTATGCACACCGCCATGAAGGCCTTGGTTTCAGATTCAGTTCCTAAGAATATCATAAATAGATTTACAATGATGTTTTAAACAAATATGACCTTAGATTTTAAGTTCTGTTAAACATGAGTCAGTGCCGACCTGTTGTCATGTCCTCCAGCATCTCCAGCAGCATGTCCTGAGTCTCATCGATGAGCTTGGTGCGCTGCACCACCAGCTTCCTCAGACACAGGTAGCCGTTGAGCACTGTGCCGACCAGCCTGCTCTTGAAGTGGCGCTTAATGGACTCCACCTCCACGAAGGAAGAGAGCAATCCTGTAGGGACGCCACACACACACAAATCATTTGGATATTTGAAAACAGATACATATTCTGACAGTGCCTTTAAATGTTAATCTCCCTTAATTTAAGGTATGATAAAATGTAAAATGTATAGTATAGGTATAATAAGTTTATTCCTATGCTAAGTAAATAATGTTAATTATTGTGGTGTCATGGTGATGTAAATCCCACCCATATCCTGCCTTGTCATATATTATATTAGTGCCACATAAGTAATAGTACAGCCAACCCAAGCAGCTGAGGGAAACTGGCACATACCAGTCAAACTCTTGAGGGCGTAGCCTTGTTGCAAGTCTGTGCTCAGCGTAGCCTCCTCCAGAGCCAGCAGGTTGGCTATTTCCTAAACACAGAAATGACATGATCAGTTTTACTGGCATCAAAGACTGGATACTGAAAAGTTAAGTGCCAAAATGCTGGATTCTTGCAATAACATCTCCAATTTTCATTAATTTATCTGCATTTATATACAAGAATATATACTGAATATATACTAATTAAATTTACAGAAGCCAATGGCATGTACAAGTATTACGTGAAAAAATATTTACTCCATGCTAGCATGTAATATGCTCATTCAAAATAGAAAGGTATTAAAAAGGGCATTTTTTATAACCAGTATGGAATTTCTATTATCAGAACAGATAATGAAAAATTGGCAATGAATTCCAGCCCTTGCGGCATCAAAAAACATTATTCCAATTCACAATAGATAATCATCAAAATAAAAACAAAAAGGGCTTGTTACCAATAATCAGGACATGGGAAAAACACTTAGGACTTTTTCAAGTAAGCAAGTATCCACAGTTGTGGATTAAGAATTAAAAAGTTACCTTGGTGATCAGGTTGCCGATGTAGGGCAGGACTCCGCGGGCCGCCAGGTAAACCTTCCAGTGAGCGGGCTTGATGAGCTTCTGGTACAGACCCAGGTACTCCACCGCACACTCCCCGGCTACACTCAGCTCGTCCAGATAACTGACGGCACACAGACACAGAAAGAAATTTTACACTCTACATGGCAACACCGGGGCTTTAAGTGCTCCAGCCCACTTTCAGACTCCAAACCACATTTTTCCAAGTTAGTTTTCATACTTCTGCTTGAGATAACGGTTAACCCTCGATAAAGCTGCAGCATGCCATTCAAAATGATATTTGGAGCTAACAAGGTTAATGGTTTGTAGATAATGTAATTTACATCTTTTTGCAAACTGAGATTGTGTGTAATTTATGTGGTTGAGACAACATTCCTCTTTGTAGCCTGAAAATAGCTTGTACAAAAATGTTTGTGATAGAATGCACTTTTCTCCATTAGATTTTTATATAACATGGTAAGTCATTCTCCTTTTATTGCCAACACTTGTCACTAACTTTTTGTACTGGGAAAACTCTCTGATAACCTATCTAATACCAGTATCCCTAATGTCACACAATGTGATGTTTCCTTAGTTTTCCTGTATGAAGCTCATACCTGGTGAGCAGGTCCAGGACCTGCTGCTTGCGGCTGGGGATTGTGGTTAGGGCTTCCACAATGGTGCAAGCTGCCTGTCTGGCTGCCTGAGTGGCAGGGGTGAAAAGGACCTGGAACAAATATAACTTCAGTCAACCAAAAAGCCTCCAAAATAATGCACCAATTTCTACAAGTATGTTGACTACAGAGTGGTATTTCAAGAAGCTGGATTAAGCAGTTGTTGTTCTGAATAATTTCTCAAATTTAAACGGTTATCAGCTCTTATCAATCTGATTACTAACAAAAGCTATATGAAAATTTTCTAATTATCTGGCTGAGTAATCATGCTTTTTGAAATATCTACATCTTCCAGGTATGTGCATTTAAAGACTAATCATGATGGCAAGCAGAGCTGAATTATCCATATGTGACGAAATGGCCTCAGTCCTAAGAGCGGTGGACTTTCATTACCTGGCGCAGCCAGTTGTTGTGGCTCAGCTTGAGCAGGCGAGGGAAGAGGCCCTCGGTCCTGGACCTCATGAACTGCTTCCACTTCCACACATACTTCTCCAGCAGGTACTGCCTCCGCAACTCAGCCTTGTTCTGAGGCTTAGACACCGTCTCCTGGCCTGTGGTCAGCAAGATAAACTCAACAGTGAAAGGCTTATCATCATTTGACTTTTCATTAATTCCTCCAGTCATGTTCTAGTCATCTCATAGGCATGGCAGCATTGATGAAAAAAATCAGAGTGTTTTATGTGAGAACAAACAAAATTTATCTGATAAATTTCAATATGGATGAAAGATTCTGTCATTACGTCAAGAAGCTGCTTTAGAGTAAACTGGAATCAAAGAACAGTATGGCATAACAAGTTCACTACATACTGTTGACGCATACTTTTTCAAAAACATTGACTTACATCTAGCTGGGAGACACTTTTTCCAGGCCTCATAAGAAGCTTTGGGGTCCTTCTTGAGCCACAGTTGGGCCTGAGCATGGATTTCATTGCTGTAGGGCTTGACTGTGGTCAGGGATTCAACAGCAGCATCCTAAACAAACATTCAACACAAAGCATACACATACCGACACACACACACACCATTGTATAAGTGAGCATGACAGGCAACATAGAGCGTCATGTCGTCACTGACAGACACTGCATATTGAACTCTTAAATGGCCAGCTTTTCCCACCCAGCTAAATTAAATATCAAATTTGAAATTTGAATGAGATCCAAATGGTTCTTTTTCTCGATTAGGGCTACCAAAATGGGCACCAATAGTCCTATGTTTGCTCCTGAAGAATGTTATGACATCTAAATGAGTCTTCAACCCCCCCATCACCTTGGAAATTACTCTATAGCAGTAACATTACCACCTAAACCCCTCTAAAAGCGGAGGAAAACCCTGAGTGAGCAGTGGCTAAATGGCAGAGCTACAGAATGTTTACCTTATTCTTCTTGCTGGTGGGAGCAGGAGGCTTGATCAGTTTTTGCAGGATCCTCAGACACATGAGTGTGATGTTCTCCACCACCACAGGCGTCTTTATGTTCACCGACATGAGGAACAGACTGAGGGCTAGGAGGACACAAACACACAATAACATTAGATGCAGGCCTCACTTTCAATCAGTTAAAATGACATCCCAGCATAAAGCATAAAGGCTCAACCTGAGACTATTCCCCCTGGCTGTTGCTCTAAATGAGAATGCATGGGGAAATGAGGTTTAAAAAAATAAAGCCTTTGTATTTGTAGGAAAATTTAGGCTTACCACAACGCAACCGTAACTCCCAGCATCCTCCCTCTTTAGAAATGGAGTCCGTCAGCAGCAGCATCTCATACTGCAGATTACTAACCTGTTGGGAAACACATGCAATAATGTCAAAATAGAAAATTCTTCAAACAACATAAACTGCTCAACACATTGGCTCTATTGTTTTGTTAAAATTAGATTTTCAGACCTAATTTAAGATTAAATTACTTGTGAAGATAAGACATTTCTCTAAGTGTAAGCTTAACAATGGAAGCACAATATTTCAGTCCAGTTGGAGGACACATAAGAGGACGTACCAGGTCAGGATTGGCCCAGTGACCTTTGAGGGCAGCCGACACCTTGGCGATGATGAGGTCATTCATCTGCTGAGTGGCTTCTGGGTGATCTCTGAACCAGGAAACATGGGAGGAAACAAAAGAGATAGAACAATGACTCATCTCCACTGGTGACAAAGTCGGCACACAGCAAACTGTACAGAGATAAGTGTGGAAGTATAATAAATTGCCAAAACTTGGACACTTTTATCCAAAGCGCCTGACAATAGCATAAGTAGTTAGTGCCATGCTTTACCCACTGAGCTAGAATTAGGGAAAATCTATCTACTTTACTTCCCTTTCTTAACTATGAGAGCCCAGAAGATTGAGGAAGAAAAACGGGGGAAGACATACCTGGTGAGGAGACAGACCAGCTGGCGCACCTCCTCCCTCATGGCTGCTGTACCTCGCCGCAAATTATACTCAAACAGCTCCCGGATGAGCCCCTGGAGGACCAGGATTTGCCGGAGCGCTGGGTTAGTGGCCAGGGCGCGGAGCAGCGTGATGCAGTGACCCGTGACGGCTGAGGCACAGCCGTAGCACTTGTTGGAGGAGGTGTGGCCGCAGCCGAGCACAGAGAGGGCGCGGTACTGACTGGCGGTGAAGGTGGGCTGGTGGCTGCTGCTGCTGCGGGACGACTTGGTAGCGGCCTCTCTCTGCTGGAGATCGTACTCTAGGAGCTCCTTACGGGACGCAAGCACTTTCTGCGTGCAAAGAGAGAAGACCAGAATGACGTGTGTGCAGGGAAAGAAAAATAACAAAAGCCACCCACAAAACAATGGTAAATCTTTGGCTGGTAAGTTTGTTTAGTCTACCAGTCAATTAAACCAATCATCAATTGGAAGTAAACTAATTTATTCTAGACAGCTATTTGGAACATAAAATAGTTTTCAGATGTACCAGCCAATTATAAAAAGTTCGTTTTCTGCCCTGAATAAGTGGGGAGGAACCACCACTATTGGTAAAATCAGAATCAGAAAAAAACATTGCCATGCATAGAAGTTGCTAGGAATTTCTTATGCACATACACAATAGCATAAATATAGACACAGAACCAGTAATAAGGACCATATGCCCTCCATATATCCACACCCACTTATTGAAGTTAGAGGATGACTCTGGGAGGTGGGGAATCAGTTTTCTGGGAGATGATTTGAAAACTAGGGGGGAAAAAAAGATTGTTTTCTTTCTAACCTGTATAATCTTGGAGAGTTCGTCAAACGATGTCTTGCAGTCTCCGCTGTATTCCTGAGCCAGCTGCTGAATGTACCTATTGACGTTGGCTGAGGATGTGCCGAGTCCCGCCCCCGCTCCAGTGTCATCCTGGGGGCATCACAGGAAAAAAAAAAGAGGAAATAATATCACAGGATGAGATTGTGGGAATAAGGTTAAGAATCTGAATTTCAAAAGATACAGTTCCTTTTGCCATGTAGTATGTTAAATCTACATTTTAAAAACACAAACGAACAACAAGACCAACTGATAAAATGACCAAGTGTCACACTCAGTTCTGCTGCAGGGCCTCATGACAAAGGCATGACAGATATATATAGGCATTTGTTCTAAAAATAACATACTGATTAGTATAAAAAAGATGGCTTATGGTTATTTTTCAGATGTACTGTACATTTGCTGTAAACTTTGAGAGTAACTAATCTAAACAAAATCCCAGGTATATCTGTGATGTATCAGCAAATACATCAATTACATCAAATTTTCTTACAAGGGCTGCACAATTAATCAAATTCAAAAATGTGAAATTCAAATCCTGAATACAGCAATGTTTATATTGGCAAAGGTGGTCTAGAGGACCTAGATATTCGTGGTCTAGATATTCAAGGCTCATCTCTTACCCAATATCCAGTATGATGCCCAAAAATCATATGGGTCAGGCCCCTCTTGTCACTGACCTGAGGTTTCTCTGGTGCCGCCTCATTGACCTTAGACAGGAGGCTCTCCAGCTGGGGCCGGTGGCCCATCAGCTGGTGGTACACCCGGTCAGCTTTGTCTAACAGAGTGTTGATATTGGTCACTGCCTGCAAAAACAACATGCACATCAAGTAAGAGAAGCACAAGATGGAGGATTAAAAATCATCCAATATTCACTGAGGGACAACTACTTTGCTTGTCTCCTTACGAGCAAAAAAAAGTGGGTCGGAATAAATTACATTTTGGAATCCCAAGATGCTATTTTGAATGGTGAACCGGTATTTGAATCCTTTCCTCTCAAATTTAATGTTTTTCTACTTCAAACAAGTGCTTACCTTTTTCCTGTCCTCCTCATTTTCGATGGGATCCACAGCGCAGCACGGTTTAGCATACAGCATGAAGTCAAACCGGGCATATTTGCAGAAACCACAGGCATTGCACAGGAAGGGGTCCTTTTCATCGTAATTGATGGACCTAACAGAGGGGAGAGCCACCAGTTTGAAACAAAATCAACTTCCATGGCATGTTTGGCTCCAGGGCTCCTGCACATTTTCCATTTTAACAAACTATACTTTTTCCAGGCCTTAATTTCTTGACTGGATGAATGTCACCAAGGCCATATCACTCTCTAGCTGAAGATTGACAATGATGATGACAATATTTTTGTCAAAATCGACCAACATTCTTGGTAAAGTTGGTAAATACGCTGCCTAACCATGGATGTAGAGGCTGACTGGCTGCACAGCATCAGTGTCGACTGAAGTAACGTCAGAGTAATGCCAGATACTTCAGTCACTAGTGACTGGTTAGGGGAAAATCAATCCACACAGAAAACAGCTAACTAGGAGGCAATCTCAGGCTGAATAATGGAGTGGTAACAAAATGGCCATTCAGTCTGAATATCAGGCTATACTTTGAGACTTTTTGTTCAGTTCCAACCTGGAAACTACCAAATTCATTCTCCATACTTTTCCCAAATGTCCCAGACCTGAAGGGGAACCCCGCTGCTCACCTGCACTTGTGGCACTGGTAGACGTTCTCCCCACAGTTGCCACACACCCCGGGGTTGGCCGGCACAGAGGCGCTGCAGCGTGGACACTGCAGAGTCTCGGTGGACGCCTGGTAGTTCTCGTAGAAATCGGAGAACTCTATCATCAGGTTGGACGCGACGATGGGTAAGGGGAGGTCGATCTTCACCTCTGTTTGTCCTGGGGTCAGCTGAACTTTCTTGGCTTTGTGCCAACGAGCAGGCCTGGGGACAGACAGGGCAAAAGAGTTTTAGCTTTATACATCTTAATATAATCTTTTATACAATAATCTACATATCTATTCAATGTTTTATGTTGCCCCCTTCCACTGAATGTGAGGTTTTGTTTCCTCTGTGCCATGTGACCAATTTGTAATTAAGTTCCAACATGACTTCTCAATATTTCCTGCAATATTGTCACCAAAAATGCCCATACATAGATTGAATTTGGCAATTAAAGTGATTCTGATATGCTTCAGATATTAGCTGAGTGGGAAAAAAGTTTTTTTACCCAAGCATTCAAACATATTCATATTTTATATCTTAACAATCTAGTATATTAACCATGAAGTCATATGTTTAGCGATGGAGGAAAGGAGAGGAGGAAAGAGCAAAACGTTTAGTATTAGTATAGGTGATTTCTCATTTACTAAATCATATGGTCTATTAATTTTAAATGAAAAGTGTCAGAGTTAACTTTTATATTTTATGTTTCATGTTACTATGAGAGAGGGAGTGCAAGAGAGAGAGATGGAGAAAGACAGGACAGAGGATAGGGAAACAGAAAAATAAAGATAGTGAGAGAAACAGGCCGATCGTATGAAACTCACTTATTCTTCAGCTCCACGATGGCCTGTACAGTCCTGTTGTTGTAGTAGAGGTTGATGGTGCGGACCATTTTGGTGCGTTTCAGGTCACCAATTTTCACTGTGACTTTGCTGATGGTATGGCTGCCAATGAGCTTGACAACCTGCTGTGTGGTGGTGTAGCGGGTGTCCACTTTGATAGATGACAGTTTGATGTTCTGGAGGGACAAAAGAAGATGGATTATATATGTGGAAAACAATGTTGGATTATATGAACCAAATCATCTCATTCAGTCAAACAACACAAATTAGGTGCCAACATGGCAACAATACCTCATTTACCATAGATAATGATGCAAGGATTGATTACACAATCCCACACTGTGGCCTGTACACACTCAACAAATTTTGAGAAGCATTTTGTACCCTTGTAATAACCAAATAATAACCAAATTCACACAAACATTTAACTTTGAACAACCAAGATAGGGTTGGGAATTGAGAACGTGGTCCAAATTGGAAATTCATACAGTCAGGTGGAAAAAAAAAATCTTAATTCAGATGTGCTCATTTAACGGCTGCGAAACCCTTAACCAAAAAAATAAAAAGCCATTCAAATCTACAAATGTGTAAAAATATATTAGCTAGACTTTTTGTATACTTTAAGCAACAAGGAGCAGGAACCAGACATGGTTTCTATACAAAGAGGTTGGATGGTACATACTGAGAAGGGAACTTCTGGGTTGTTGCACACCAAGCAGGGATCACTCTCCAGGTAAAAGCCATCAAACTCCACCAAGCCTGACAGAGTGCTGCAAGAGAAGACACAGGTGAGTACAGGTTTCAGCAGCTGATATGCGCTACTTTAAATTTCATTCTCCTTGCTACATATCTGTGTAGACATACTTGTAGATGTTGGAGTTCGGGTGGTTGGTTAGGATATGGTTCTGTGTCCTCAGGATTTCCACAGCCTTCTGGGAATACTCCTTCAACTGGAAGAGAAAAGGGAACAATTAAAATAATTTCAAGAGACACTTTCCAACGCTATAGCTAACTTTGTGTTCTCATAACATCAGATCTTTTTGATTAGATCTCAAAATAATTATCAAGCTGAAATGACAAATAGAACCGTATCCTATGAGGAATTCAAACAAACCTTTTTCTCTGTCTGAGGGGTCTTGAGGGAGAAGTATCCAAGCAGGTCGACAAACTGGGCGGCTTTGCGGCCGTAAGCAGGGAGCTCAGGCCAGATGGCCCAAGTCAGTTCCAGCAGCAGCTCCTGCTGAGATTTACTGGAGTTCCTACAGAGGGAGAGTCAGAAGTCAACCACCAGGCCCAGTTATGATTTCAACTTTCATTCATTTCACTGTGTGCTTCTGTGTTCATATGCACTATGGTTAAACTAGTCTGTGTGTGTGAGAGAGAGCAAAGTTAGAGGCTGCATTATGGACTATGGATAAACTGGGCTCTGAGTGTGTGTGTGACACAATGAGAGCACAAGAAAGAAAGAGTGAGACTGACTTATGGTCTATGGATAAACACACTGTCTGTGTGTGTGTATATTTGTATAAACCGTACCTATAGATATGCAGTGCCAAGCAGTGGGCTTGCCAGCGCACAGCAGATGAGTTTGACTCCAGCAGGAAGCAGCGCAGGAACTGGATGAGTGTCTCCTTGTCTGCAAACTTGTTCAGCTGGCTGACCAGAGCCATACACAGCTGGTCCTCCTGGCTGCCAACTCCATCGCCTGTGGCCAGTCCCCAAAGACACAACACAGTCAGGACACTGGCTTGATCTAAACAACGCTTAGTGAATACATTAAAACAGCACTCACTGTATACACCATTGTGTGTTCATTATAGCATTTTTGTCAATTTAAGGAATTTCTGCTTTATTAGATAGAGAGACAGAAAACATGGGAGAAACAGAGAGGAGATAACATGCAAGAAATTAACTTCTCTCCACCGGCCACAGTGGCTCGTGGTCCTGCTTCACCAGCTATTTTCACTGTTTTGTCAGACAAGTAGATCTGAACTCCAAACAATATTGCCAGTGAACTTTCAAAGTGCTGGTAAACTAAACAAACTTACCAACCACAGTCAAGATTTATCAGTATTTGGTTGGTAGCAGGTGTTGCTTTCTCACTCTGACATGACACAAGTCTAGAAATTGATTTGAGCCCAGGATGTTGTGAATACTGCACAGATATGTGCCTTAATGAGCCAGCCGGATGTACCAATGTTACTATGTGGGCTTCTATCTGACACTACTGAGCCAAGGCCAATTTTCTACTGACATGTTAATGACCAATAAAGCTTTTTGAGGCCAGCTTAAAATAATCAAGTACTCTGGTATGTACAGAAAATAATAAATATGGATGTCCTGACTCAGCAGCTGAGGTAAATACAATGTAATCTCAAACTCCTGAGTACATATCTGACAGTGGCCTTTTGTCGCATTATTATCTCACTCTCTCACACCTTTCCTTTCATTCTCCAATGTGTGTTGTCTAAACAAGCAGAACTGCCCGACTAAAATATCTTAAAGCAAAATGTGCTTGAGGATAACAAATATCTGTGTTGCAGCCTCACCCTCCTTGTCTTTCTCCTTGTCTTCTTTCTTGCTCTTCTTACTAGAGGACTTGCTTTGAGAGGACTGGGAAGCTCCTGCCTGTCCGGCACTGCCGCCTCCTCCTGAGGATGAGGAAGAGGAGGAGGAGCTGGCCAGCACCTTACTGCCACACAGGGCACAGGAGAGCAGCTGCAACAGTACTGGGGAAACACCTTCGTCCACTAGGAAGCTGACCTGGAGCAGGAAGTACAACACAGCTGGAGAGAGGAGAGCGCAGGAGACAAGAAGAGAGAAGAAGAGGAGGAGAATGAACAGAGGGAGAGAGAAGGGAGAGGTTCAAAACACAAACCATGTAAACACTATAAATCTATGTAAAGCCTTAAAACTGTAATTTGTTTTCACTTACAACAATATTGCACAGATATAATTTCTGAAGCAACTTACAGTCATCCTTCATACAGAACTTCTGCCAGTTGATGGTCCTCTGAGTGGCAATTTCAGCACAAGCTTTCAAGTGTTCCATCTGCACCAAGAGCAGAGAAGCAAGTTAAATACAAGCATATGAAGTAACTTAAAGTTTAAACTTAAAGACACACACACACACACTGTAGATGTTAATCATCCTTCAAATAAGAATACCATTCAGTGTTACAATATACATTTTTCTTTCCACAGGAAAAACGTGGAAATTGGGGGGAAATTTGATAATTGCAGCAGCAAATAGTAATAGAATACAGTAAAGAAAAACGGAATAAAAACAGCAAAAAAAAAACCAACAAGAACACAAACAACAACACTCACCAGACTGATGAGGGTGTCATATTGCAGGGCGGAGCCAGACGTGGCTGTGACCACGCCGGCCCGGAGGAAGATGCCTTGCTCCTCCAGGAGCTTCTTGATGCCGCGCACGTGGGAGTCCAGCGTGTGCAGATCCCGCAGCTGGCGATACTTCTCCTTCGAACCGCAGATGAACAGCAGCAGCTTGCGGACTTGCCTCCTGACAAATGGCGTCTGTTGGATCATCAGATACTGTGGGAGAAAAAGAGGGAGAGAATTGAGGGGTTGATTTTATGTTGTTTGTCAAAGTTTGCAAAGAAAACATTAATTGATACACTCAAAAAGGACTATGCGGAACCTTTAGAGGTTCTGCAGACTGATTACAACCATAGATGAACTGCAGAAAGTTCCTTAAAAAATCCATTCATAAAACATTCATGAACCCTGACTGTATTTCCATATGGGGGTTGTTAAAAGAAACTTTTAGGGATATGTTTAAAGTGTGGTGCTAAATTTAGTAAAGTGATTGAATTACTTCAGACAGGAAGTAGAACCAGGAATGGTCAAAGACTGGAGGTGGGATGCGGGGGTTGGTGTCAGCAATCTTCTTGATCTGATATGGCAGCCGGAGCACCATTTCAGTCAACAGCTGGGAGTAGGCCTCAAACACATCAGCAGCGTGGCCCTGAGAGGGGAGCAGCACAGTCACTTTAAATCAGCAGTTGGAATAGAAAACACAATACAATATAGCAACTGATCCTCTTGGAATATATTCTATTTTTGTGTCTTTCCCAATTCTGCCAATTTTTAATAAAAGTTTTAAGTTCATTTATATTTGAACTGATCTGAACTGCAAAAACAGAGCTGTCAGAGAGGGAGATGTCTTCTATTATCTGATACCTTGACGTATTGGCGTAGGAAGAAAGGGCTCATGTCCGGGGGAGAGGAGGCCGTGTGCGGGCGGAGGAGCTGGCTGGTGGCAACAGGCTCTTCTTCACCCTGCTGGCTCTTCCAGAACTCCAGGAGGGACTTGAGCACATGGAGGCAGTAGTCGATAGCACCCAGGCTGAGCAGGGCGGTCGCCGTGGCGTTGGAGATCAGAGAGGATGACTGGGAGAGAGAAAAGAAGGACATCTGTGACTTATGGAGGTATGCCTACTTAAATTTGAATACCCATGAAACTGGGAGTTCTATTACTGACACTGATCACTTTTGTTAATCTGCACAACAAGTAATCTTGTTAGACAAAATATTATATTTTAATAATGTAATCTGATCAAAACGCATTCTCCCATTTCTTTTTGAAATAAATTCAAACAATAAAGTCATTACAGCATAATTATATAGCAATGTACAAGTTTTTGCTTTCTGTGGCCTTCACCAATACCTAGGGTGAGTACTTTAGCCTGGTATTGGGCTGATACCAGTAACAGTTCTGTGTTCCATTAGGTATTTTGACAGATTCTGTTCAAATCAGTCAGTCTTTGAATGCCCAAAGCACATCAAACCTAAGCATTGCCACATTGCATGGGAAAGAGGACGTACCTCAGAGGAGGATTTGGAACCAGACTTGGTGCGAGACATGAAGACGCTGAGCAGTCTCATGATGACCAGGTGTACTTCATTGATGGAGCTGCGCTCATTCTTCTTGGAGACGTCCTGTAAGGAGGATGAGGTGAAGCAAATAAAACAATGACATATCAAGCCTGGCTAATCACAGTCTAGTTAATTCTAGTCTAGTCAGTGGATGTGGTTACCTTCTTGTGCATGCCTAGTTCAGCGATGAGCTGTGCGAGCAGATCATCCAAGGCACCTTTATCCTTGTCGTCCTCACCGTCCAGGTCGGAGGTCAGCATGAGGATAACCTGCATGTAGGGGATGGCGTGGACTCCTCCTACGTTGTGGAGCTGAGGCAGGTGCTGCAGCAAGCGCTCCAGCAGCATAAGACGAACCATGTGCAGCCTGACGAGAAACACAAAATTAATAAAAGTTGACAACATTTTTACTTTACTGAGCTGACCTTAGTGTGCTCTGGTAGTTTATTTATTGTGATAATCTACTGATGTTGGAATGGGAATGACTTCTTCCACTTGCTTCCCTTCTCCAGGGTCAGCTACAGCTGGTGGGGATTCAGTGTCTTGATGAAGGGCTTCACTTCAGTAGGGCAGATGCTAGCTGTCAAGGGGGCTTGAATTCAGGCCTTCCAAGCGAAGGACAGTCTCCCTACTTACTATGCCAAACTGCTGCCTCTCATTTGGGAAGACTGACCTGTTGCTAGTGTGGATGTCTCCCTCGGTCTCTCCTTCTCCCTCTGAGCCTTCGCCTTCCTGCTGGGCTGTGGTGGTGCTGATGGCCCCGGTGCTGGAGCTCACACTGCCTGGACCAGCAGGGTGGCCCTCCACTGTTGTGTCCCCATATGCACTGCTGCGGCCCGACACTGTACACACACACACACACATACACGCAGGAGCAAATTGGAAACTCATTAAAGTGTCACTCATTAAGTGAAAAAATTAAATATATCTGCTTTTGCTCGGTTACAATGATAACAATTTTACAGACTGGCTCCTCCATATTTTATAGAAATTAACTTCAGGAAATTTGTTATTTCAAGGATAGATACAGTATATAAAATTTTGGATTTGAAAAAAAATGTTTATTAGCTATAAGTTGGTTCTGTTCAGGATCGATATATTTGATCACCCACCACTGTGCTCCCCTGCGACAGAGTCGATGGCAGAGCCTCCGCTCTCGGAGCCCACGCTGCCTCCATGCTCGGCTGGAGATGTCCGCAGCGTGGAGCCGTCAGTGGCTGCTGTGCTGCCCTCGTCATCTGACGCCGGGGCTGAAATCATAGCAATAGCTGTAACAGTAAATACACCGCAGTCATCTGGCCAGGATACATGAAGATTAATTTATACCAACAACTTATAAACCATCACACATGCAATACAATCAAGACATTCTTCAACCTGCTGTTAATGGTCGCTTTTTTCCTGTGGCCCTATGATGGGTATTACTATACAAAATTAAAGGTGTACTTTGACATGAACTGCCTAGCTTGCAGCTACTTGTACAATGTTATGAACTAAAATGTGACAAATGTCAAATGTCTGGTGAAGAAAAAAAATGTCAAAATATCAGAATGGGTGATGATAATGTTTGAGCCTCAGGGTGGGAAATTATCATCACCAGACAAAAGCTGGTAGATTTTGGCTGCCAAGTTTGTCTATCCTACCAGCCACTAGCAGGTAGCCAACCACCATTCAGAGGTCACATTTCATTTTAAAACTGTAGCTTGCAGAAAAATATTGTAAGTGACAAGTCACTTAAAATAATCACAAGTCACAAGACACTGTGACCTGTAGACAAAAACACATTCTCACACATTCTGACGGAGGTGGTCTTATTACCTGATGCTGTGGTGTCCGAGAGGGTGCCGGCATCCAGTGAGGAAGAGCTTGGAGCCTGGCCAGACAGGCCGAGGCTCTGGAGGCCGAGGGCACTGCTGCTACTGCCTGAAACCATCAAAGATATATACACTAAGTTAGAGCACAGACTCAAAAAACTGATCTCCTAATTGATGTTTAACCTGATAAAGATGAGGCCAACCATTTAGAGGTGTACTTTAACCAAACAGGAACATTCTGACACTTTAACCAAACAGGAACATTCTGACATTTCACATCTGTCTAGCCTGTGTCCAAAAACTGATTTTTGGCATAAAAGCTTGTTGATCAAGTACTGTTGTGTGACAAGAAGATTGCTTGCAGTTTCACTTGTGTGTCCAGTATTAATGTAGTTCTGTAGATTGGTAATTGTGTAGTTTCAAAAGCATGCTAACACTTTAGCACACTGGTGGTTAAAGGGACAGTATGAGTTAGTTTACCATCTTCTTCTGAACTAAATAAACACCAGACACACACAGGTGAAACTACTACAAATCTCCCCATTGCATATTAGGTTGATTAAAGTGTTTATTTGCCAAAACATTCACCCACTATGTGATGGGGACTCCCAGCCAGGCAGAGTTACCACTGACTGTTTTTTTTTTTTTTTGCTGCTGACCTTGTTGATCCTGCTGCAGGCTGAGAGCGATGGCCAGCTCCACCATGGTCTCATCATCTGCATCTGGAGGGATGTCCAGCATGGGGGGGAAACCCTCGGCTCCAGCCAGCAGAGCCTCCAGGGGAGACGGGTTTCCGTTGTTCACGTTCTCTGCTGTCTCTAGCACCATGGACTCCGACTGAGGAGAAAGACACACAAAGGCATGTTATGCAGTTCTTCAACATGCTTTTAAGGTGGTGAACAGCTAGTATTCATAGCACATGTATCATAATGGAGAAAAAAAAAACAGTGTATAAGGCGAGATTTATATTTGACCATCATCAAAGTCATTTGGCAGGGGGAGAGGAACAAGGTCCACTATCTATAACTGCTCATGCCATTTTTCTTCATAGGGTGAATAAAAAACATAAAAACATACCAAATATTCATGGCTATATTAGTTTATTTTCCATATTTTTATATATTATTAGATATTTTAAGATATCATATTTAGGTCTAATTATGTTCCATTTTGATTTTCAGTAGTTGTTATGCCACTATCCCTCCCTACACACCATAAAACCGTACCGTAACCAAAAAACATAAAACTGAAAAATCGCAATTTATTTTCCTCAGATAAACCAAGACATTCTGGAGTATATCTGCAGCCCTCTGTTCAGGTCACTGCCAGTAAACGTGCTTAGAATTGGCCGTCTTTGCTCACCACCATCTCAAAGTCGCCGTGGTCCACTTCATTCTGCTCCTGACTCTCCTGTCTTCCCTCTTCTCCTCCAGTCAGCACTGACGACTGCATTTTGTCATCAGCATCGTCGTCGTCATCGTCGTCTTTGTCTCCTGAAAAATGAAAGTGGACAAACATGTCTTTAAGGACTGAAGCCACTCTTGGACACAAGAACATGAACACATGTTTAAGTTTTAATAGTCAAAATACATTTTACTAACATAGTCATATGTGTATTGGGACAGAACAACAAGTATTAGTCTTGAATTTTTATGGTAACCCCCAAATTTTAACGACTGAAAATAATCCAGTAAATTTCCCCACACTATCCCAGACGTGAGTATGAACTCTGTATAACATAAAGCCTGTGCAATTCTTACCCATGGGTGTGTTGGAGCGTGGCGGAGATGGAAGGGTCACATGACGGCGTTTGTTTCTTGGTCGCAGCACTCTGATCAGTGCCTGCTTACAGGCAAAGCTCACAGACGTATCCTGGAATCGGTTCAAACAGAGCATGATTTATTACCTGACTACAGACAGTCCCTGTTCCTCAGAAACATCAATGAAATGCCCTGCCCTATTGGTAACATTAAACAATCGGTACTTTTAAATGCAGCATTCCATTTAATAGCTCATATCGTAGTTAAGAGATCTTATTTGGGTATTTAGTATAAGATATACAACTGTAGATAAATCCAAGTTTATATGCATCTTCATATCCTTGTCATGCATAGTCCTGCATACATCAACAAACTGAATATTTAGAATACTACAATAGAAACAGTGAACAGCAGTAACTGCTTATTGTGTGTTTTAAAAATGTCAAAGGTCAGGACTAGGTTTAATATCAATAAGATTATACCTATAAATGCTATTATAATGATATACAGCCCATATACAGCCCAAGCAACACTTTTCACAGGACAGGAGATAAACCTTGAAGCCATTTATTTCACTTTCATAACTCACTAAAATATTCAAACCTTCCAAAAAATACTGAAATAAGAATGTGCATGTAAAAACAGCACATGAACGTTTATGTCATGATTCACTGTCAACGTCTCCCATTCTTCCAATTCCAAGTTAATTATGCTAGTGATCAACAGAAATACTTACAGTGCACAGTAACATCTGCATGTAGATTTTGGAGGCTATGTTGATGTAGTCCAGTTCACATGTGCAGTATCCATGGATGATGTCCACCAAGGCATTTACTGTTGCTTCCACATGAGTTAGACCTTAGAAACAACAACAAAATTCACTCATTTGTAGTCCTTTTTCAATCAGGTGTATGGTACCAAAAACAAAATTCCACATGTTTATACATAATGTGACAATTTCGCTGAGTAAACAACCATTTTATCATGTTAGTACCTAGACATTTGTTATTATCAACCAATATGACAAGACAAGCTTTCAAGTTCTGTTCCTAAAGTTTTTCGCTTACCAGGCAGGCAAGCAGGAGCAAGGAAGGCGTTCTTTGGTTTGAGGGCATGAAGCTTCCAGAAATTATTCACCAGCTGCATGATGAAATTGCAGCTCTCGCCATCCACATGCTTTTGCCCATCCTCTGTCATTTCTGGATAAAGACAAGATACATTACATAAACAAGTTCTCAAAAATAAAATTGTCACAAAAACTGGCAAAAAATTGGGCTCATACAAATTACTGATTGCCTTCTTAAAATGGTAATCTGCAACATAGCCTCTGGAGTAATTCAAAGTACTTTTAGGTGACTTTGCCGCTATAATCCATAGATAGTCATATTCAACCAACAATTTCCCAGAAGAATATTTACAGAGTTTAAGCATGCTTTACAAACAATAAGAGATGCTATGAACACCCATTATAGACCTTTTACATGCAACTGTTATTCCCCAGTTTTGATCAACATGCATCACCAGCAGAGCAGCCGCTTACCAGAGTCGTGGTGCGGTGGCTTGGTCTCTGTGAAGTGGACCAAGTTGTTGGGTCTCATGATGGCGATGGAGCGGGCAGTGATCACCAGCCTCTGGAAGACATCGGGGTCCAGCTCCCGCCCCTCACGGCTGCAGCTGTTCAGACACTGTACTGCGTTACTCAGCAGGGATTGGTCCTGAGGAAAGGAAGTGGGCGGGGGCCACATTAGTGCTTTTTAATTGGCGTAGATGAGCACCACATGAGCAAACATTCTGTTTATAATGTCATTATCCCCTTCCAAGGTTGTGGTTTCTGAATAAATTGTGTAATTTATATATTTAATGGATAAACTGTTGTTAAATTTGTACAATGAATAAGCACCGTTTGTTTTTGTTTACTGCTGCTTACTATCACACTGTGCTAGACTAATTCCCCTTGCAGCTAATCTTTTCTATTCTACCATGAACTTAGATTACTTCCTTTATACAGGGTTCATACTTTTGCAAACCTAAATTTTTGGACATTTTGGATTTTTCATTAATTGGTTTACACGTTTAACTCTACACCAATGAATAATATCACCTCTATTTACAGCCCGTCTCTCTTTCCTTTTTCACACACACACCCAATCTCGGAATTTGTGATGTGGCTGTTCTTGTTTTAATCTGTATTTTTGTCCCTTGCTCTCTTTAAAGCATGTTTAACTAACTTGTTTGCTAAAAGTACTTACATAAATCTGACTTCATTACTTTTATAAAGTTTCATAATTTACAAAGTTAACATGAGGATCACTGAGCTAATGGTGATCCTTGTGTTATCTAGAGTATATCAATGATTTCTGCAGGAGACAATATAACCCAGGACACGAGGAGGACGCTACCACTTTGCCTTCGGCCTACTCTGAAACACAGGATTTTTTTTTTTACCTTGTGGTTGTGGTAGGCAGTGCGGCTGGTGTGCAGGCTGGCCAGAAGTCCCTTGGTCTGCTGCTGCACACCTGCAGGTGTCGGCATGGACAGGAGGAGAGTAGCCAACTCCAGCGCTGCAGCCTTGTTCTTCTCCTACACAGACAGATTGACAGACAGACACACAGGAATCCTCATTAACATGCATCATTCCATTTAAAGCAGTGAAGAGTAAAAAATCCTCATCTCATTTTACCTTTTCACTGGAGGAGCCAACTGCAAAGCAGCTTTCCAAAGCTTCAAGGGAGCTGACCACCAACCTGAAAGTGAGAAAGATGATCAACACTGCTTCTACTGCAGACTTTGCCTAAAATAAACCAACCAAACAAAGAAAATAAGACCAAATCTCAACCTGTTGCATTCTGTGCTAATCTAAATGCAAAATAAAAACATCAAATGCAAGAATAAATGATTGTCAGGAAAAAAAAGATAAAACTTATGTTCTTTTAGAAGTGTGGAGATGACACATGGCATGTTAACAGTCTCAGGCATGGACACACAAACTGGCACACATGCACAAAACCATACAAACAAGCAGAGAAAGGGCAGTTACTAACCGGTCCAAGGTTGATAAGGACTCAGTTTCACAACTTTTTATTGTATTTTTGGGAGCAAAAGAAAAAGAACAAAACAAGTGTGAGGATCACAGAAAGAAACAAGTGAAAGTAAATGATTCAGTTGAACAGAAGAGAAGCATGCAAGAAAAGATGACATCAGGATAGCCATGCATTATACACGCTACATAATCTAAAGACACAGAGAGCCGCACCACCATCATTACCACTTCAGGCTCATCCTCAACGCTCCTGTTACACTCCCACACTGCCTAGTGACCCATCGAGAGTAGAGGTGCACCGATAACACTTTCAATGTGATATACAGACACTGAGTAATGAATTTTATATATTGGATGATAACCATTACAAATGTGATCAATTACTTTTACTGAGCATAAAATTAACACATTAATGTAACATCCCATGTCTAGGAAAGGCAGAAAATCAACCCTTGTTATGCATGCCTCTTGGTATCGGATTTCAGTATCTGAAAAAGTCTCAGATACTATTACCCAATTTTAGCCTGGTGTCTGCATACCAGAATTGATATCAGTGCAGCCCTAATCAAGAGTAATAGATAAATGTTCTATCGATCTTTATTCCCATACCCATTTTTCTGGTCATTTATTCAAAGCAACAGCTATGAGCCAATAGCTTCCTTCCATGCTAATTTCACTAACATTTATAAGTACAGATAAAAGGAAGTCTAGCAGATGAGAGACACAAACTGCTCCATTGGAAAGTCAAAGAAATCCTCTCTGTGTCTGCTGATAGACCACATCAGAACATGAGTGTGGTTAACTGAACTGGTAGAGGCTGTGGACTCTAATGGTTTGTGTTGACCCCATGACCCCTGAAGCCCGTACCTCTCCAGCACACTGCCGCTGGTGGTGGTGGGGGTGGTTATGTCTCCGTCCGCCGTGCCATTGCCCTGGTTGAGGTTGGGGCTGCAGACGTTGTTGACAGAAGCAGAGGAGAAGTCCTCCGGTGGATCCTCAGGCCAGCCAAACTGCTCCTTGGTTTTACCGTAGATCTTGATGGAGTCGAGCATGGTGACGCCGGCCGGGTCAACTGATGCACCAACTTAAAAAAAAAAAAAAAAAAAAGTACAGGAAGATGAAATCAGGAGCTGAGGAGCTTTTCATGAGATCCAAGTTTAAGGAATGGTTCACCCCAAAATGTAAATTCTGTCTTATACGCACTCCCATGTCAGTCGAAACTCTTAAGTTTGTACAACCACCAAACACACATTAGATAATGACCTATTTTTCATTTGTCAAGGTTTGAAAAGTTGGCTAGGCATGCAAGGGACATAGATAGGAGACATAGACCTCCATGGTGTGCTTTTAGTCTAAATTTTTTCACCTAAATCCTGTAAACTATATCAAGACACTACACAAATCACTAATAATGACCATCAGAGGCAGCAGTAATTTCAAATCCAACCATTTTTTTCCTCGGCTTTACAGGAATTCACAGAAATTGACACTGATAGAAATGACAAAGAACATCTGCCAGTCAAGATGCGCAACAAGTGGCCAGATATCATCATCATCATCGCTGCAGACTCTCGCTCTTACTAAAGATGGAGAGCTTCTTGTCAGCCTGCAGGGCCTCCTCTCTGGTGAAGGGGAAGTCAAACCAGCGGGCTCGTGTCAGGTTTATCTGCATGGTGCGGCCGAAGATCTCCAGGTAGGACGGCGCCCTCTCGATGGCCTGGGTGCCGACCTGCACCCGCATGCCTGTCATCACCATGGAGCTGTTGTTGTTGACCGCTTCTACGGTGAACCCACCGGGCTAGGAGGAAACAGTCAGAGTTTAGCATCATCATAGGCATTAGCAGATGCACGATAGAGCACTGAATACAACAGAATCACCTCAGAGTAGTACTCACAGAACTGAAACACTACCAACATCACTGCATAACATAAAGTTGTTCAAAGAGCGTACTATCCAAAATGTTGGTGTATTCCTTTTTTTTAGTTCTTATCAAACACATCTCACTTTCTGCTGTTATGTAAAACACACCTTCAAAAGCACAACAAATACATTCAAGAATATGCATTGCCATTTTATGCCAATATATTAGCTCAGGCAATAGCAAAATCATCTCTTGGAGCTTTTACTTACACAGAATCAATTTGTTAAAATGTTCCTACCTTTGTGTTGGCCACATACATCCCAGTGGAGTTGAGTCTGTGTTTGATCTGCTGTCCGTTGTAGACCTGCAGCAAGTCGTTGCCCCCGAACTCCACCTCCGTCAGCTGCTGGTTGTGTTCAAAGAAGTCGACGGGGAACGTCACTTGACTGGAGGTCCGGGTGGCTGGAAGTAAAGTCCTTACATTTAACAACGCACTGGAAGAATTTTAGCTGGCACTATTTTCTGTAAAGGGGATAATGATTTAGCATAGATACAGTCTGTATAATTAAACATTTCTCCTGTACAGACAATCCTTCAAAGAATCGGAGAGGAGAGCAATTTAGTTGGGCTATCGTCAATTCACCATGATGGAAATACAGAGGACCTTCACTTCGGGGACCTGGGGAATATTTAGGTTTTGGTGTCTCTCTAATCTAACTGGAAAATATCTGAAAATATTATCACAATTTTGACAATTTTGATCTTAAGACCCAAGTCTGTCCCAAATTAATGAAAAACAAAAGCCATATAACCACAATATAATTACAATTATGACTAGCCCGCTAATAAGCATGAATTACTGAATTAGGTTATTGAAGAGAGCTGATGAGAAGATTTAAGCTATTTGAAAGACAGCCAGTCCTATGTAACAGCAGGTTAGTATGCACTGCACTGTATCGTAAAGGTTGCAAACCACATTAGTTCAATACCTATCCGTAGTATTAGGTTATGGAGGATAATCAGAGTGTCTAACTCGAATCTGCTTCTACCACATTACACCCAGAGTTTCTAGACATTTTCCATTTTAAAATTCCAGACATTTTCCATTTTTTTATTTTCCCATTTTGGCAAGAAACCAGCCATCCTCTGGGAGTGTTGCTCTACTCCAAGAATCACATTTGTCTGGTAAAATAATGAAAATGGCAGATGTTTTTGAGGATCCACTGGCCACTGTGGTTGGTGGTTAAAAGTAAGTTTACATTCTTGCCCTCAAACTCACTGGTAGCGGCAGCCTTGCGCTTGCGGACCGGCTTCATGATGCTGATGCCACAGCTGGGCTGCAGCGAGGGCTGGAGCCAGTAAGAGGTGTTGTCTACGTTGGCCATGTAAATGCGCAGGCTACCGTCCTCACAGAGCAGAATCATGGTAGTGCGCTGCTGCTCATTGCTGGCAGTGTGGCGGATAGCCACCATGTCTTGAATCTGAGGAAAACGGAGAATACAGGAATGTTATCGCTAGGAAATGGTGTTGAAATCAGAACAGATGGATCCACAATTAGTGTTGTAATTTGGTGCTTCACCATTATGTTTTATCACTGTGTTTTATTAATGTGCAAATAATTAGTGTAGCTAAATGCCTAACCAAGTAAGTCCCATTGAGATTAAAAATCTCTTTTTCAAGGTAAATGTGGCCAAGATGGCAGCAGCACAGAAAGTTACAGACAGGAAAGATAATAATAGGATAATAATACAATATAACAAATATAAAATATCTGAACTATGTAACTAGGAGTTCTTTTTTCCATGACTGTGAAGGCTATACATTGGCAATTTAAAAACCATTATCATTTCCTAACCTGCCAGTTTGCATGTCAGTGCAGTGAGTGGCCGTTACCTTAGCCTTGGCAGGCAGAGTTTTGATCTCTTGGATGAGGAAAGTGTCTGGCTTGACCATGATGACCAGCGGTATGCCGGTCGTCTGCTGCACGCAGCACACCAGACCTGGGTGGTTCATCACCTCGGACCACTGGCACAGAGCAGGAGACATCTTACTGCTGCCGCCATTAGAGCTAAAGAGAGCGAGAGGGAGACAGAAAGAAAGAGACAGATAGAGCGATAGGAGAGAGAAACAAAGGCACGAGTAGTAAGACAGAGACAGACAGACATTTCATTTCCCAGCCTCAGTGCAGTGGCAGTGAGGTGAAAAGAGAGTGTATGGTGTGGGAGAACTGATTACCCTTTGATGTTGATGGTGAAGAGCCTCTGGACGTCGGTGGTGCTGCGGCTGATGGTGGCAGCGAAGGACTTGCCCTGGCTGTAGCTGAAGAACAGCATCTGGAGCACATGGGAGTAATAGACCGACACGCCGCCTCCGGCTACCTGACCGTTGCTATCCTGGAGTCACAAACAAAGAATTTACCTCAACACTGCTTTCTTTAGGATTAGGATTTTTACGCTGAATTTGAAATGGAAATGAAACATGGTTTTTAAATGCACAAGGAAGGGTTGTTTTTACATTTTAAGTTATAGTACAAGACCTTAAGTGAAGAAAAAAAAACCCTGATGAACAAGTTTCAGAATAGTCATCTGTTTGCGTGCCACTTACCTTCAAGTCTTCGTGGTTGATCTCCAGTACGTTGGTGACATAGAAAGGGCCGTGTTGGGCGCTGCTCGACTCGTCCATGACCTGGGTGTACATGTAACCTGCTGAGGACATGATGACGATAATGTTCTTCCCCTCTTCGTTGAAAAGGAACGTCGCGTCACGGATCTTGGAACTTGGGAGCAGGAAGTAGTACATGGGACTGAGGGCATCCACTGACAAGTCATAAATCTGTTTGGCAAGGGAGAAAACCAAGAAAAAGTGACACATTAAAAGGCAAAGTATCAGAAGGATTGCCTCAGTTAAAAAGTAGTGACAAGTGGTTTTTAAACAAGTGAAATCTAACTTAATGCTGGTTACATGCTTGGCAGCTGGGAGTGTCTTGTGAAAGAAAATATAAAAAATGAAAGCAAATCACCAATAATAGCTCACAACTCCCACTTAACAACTGAAGAACTGAACAACTGAATACACTCAGTAAGGCCTATAATGGAAACATTCTCAAAGTTATATGCTGCTTTTTAAGTGTAAATGTGATCAATAATGTTGTCTATATTTTAATTTTCAAAAACTATTGATTTTTTTCTGTCTGTGACAACAACGCAACTTAGAGTCATTACCTACACCTGCACACATACATTAAATTGGTTGTGATACAACTCCTGGCCACAGGTGGCAGCACTGAGCGACTTGCTAAGGCGTACTGTGAGTGGCAGTCATATTGGGAAAATGAATGATTTTAGGGGGTATGATAGCTTTTAAAGTTGAATTTTTGGCACTTTGGACACGGCACTTATCACCCGTCACCCACCACCCACTGATAGGACAAATATAAGTTTTGTACAATGTGTTTAAAGTTACAAAAGTCAAAGCAGAATTTTTTTTATTGCCGGTTGTGAATTAACGTGTGTTCAAACTGGGGCCAGCTGGACGGGACTCTGCTGTCAAAAAGCTCAGAATGTAAAGCGTCTAGCAGAGTACTGATTCAGAGCTAGGTTGGTGGTAGTGAGCAGTGACAAACAATTCTAAAAGATATTGCAAATACACTGTATGTGCCTTAGTGCCACTGAGCCACCAAGATGCCCCTTCTTTTAATACATACCTTGACGAAGTCGGCAGTGATGATGGCGAGCTCAGTCTGAGAGCCTGGCAGCCAGATAGCTTTGATGATGAAGTTGCCGGTAGCCAGTTGTGGATGCAACACCAGGTGGTCTGACACAGAGCCGGTGCTGCTGAAAGTTAGTACGTGGCAGTCCTGGGAAAAAGAGGGGAGAAAGAGACAGAGGAGACAGTCAAATACCAAATCCCTATGTGCACAGCCATTTATATATAAAGTAGTCCTGGTATGTCTAGGCATGTTTTTTTCCATGTGTATGTGTGCCAAATTCCTGGTGCTTGTCAACGTACTTGGAGATTGAAGTGATTCTGATGTAAATAAACTGATTCTGTGTAAATAAACCTATTAAAATGAACACACTAAACTGGAGACAAACAATCAGGCGGCAGTAGAAATTCTAAAAAGCAGGTTTTCTGACCTTGAGGCCGCACACAGCCAGGTAATCTTCGTTGCAAGGGTTTCCTGTGAGACTGAGGACGGTGAAGGGGACGGGTGCAGAGGCCAGGCGGGTCAGAGTGAGCTTCCTCTTGCTCGAATCAGCCTGCTTCAGGAGGGCGGATAACTGCAGAACCGTTATCTGTCGAGTGGGAGGGGAAAAGGGAAGAAAGGGTTAGGGGTGTTCAAACAGTGGGACACTGTAGACTGGTGACAGAATTCATATAAACTATAATCATGTAGTAAAACTATTAAAGTGATTTTGGTAATGACAGTAAAAGTACGAGTGATACAAAACCATACTCTGAAATAAACATTAAAGGCAGTGTAAAGGGAAAGTGTCTTCACTGTCTATCCAGTGAGTGTTTGGACAGCAACACATTAAGGTTTTTGACTCCACACTATTATTATATTGAATGTCATGCTGTATGACACAAAGATATAAAGATAAAGTGGAAACTGCAGCTTTAATTCGAGAGTAGTCGGGTAGAAGTGCAACTTTGTTTGTCAGTGGTCCTCCGTTTCTAACTGCTTTAAGTATTTTGACATATATTCAATAAAGTAGTAATTCACAAGTTACTCAAACTGATTCAGATCTGCTTGTGTGGGGAAGCCATGGGGATCTTTCTGTGTCCAAAACCCCAAAAGGCATATAAATCCATTGCGGATTTCAAATCAAAATCAACTATAAATTCCTCTCTCATGCTCCTTTTAGAGCCGCGAGGACAACTGGGGGATCCAGGTTCTTGGTTTGTGTGGCACACCTTGCCCTTCTCGTGGCTGACTGCAAGGTGCTGACGGCGGCCGTGGGGCGAGGACAGGACACACATGGCAACACGGCGCAGGACATGGGCGCTGATGAGCTGGCGGATGGTCTGGCCCTGGTCGCCGCTGTAGTTCATCCGCACGTTCTCAAAGGCTCCTTCCTGGGAGCCGAGCGTGGGAACCTGAGGAACAGAAGGACAGGACACTGGGCCTTTTAATGTAAATCATTTCTAATACAGTCTCATTTTTAATAGGGTTTAAATAGCTGAAATGATAATTCAAAGTATTTTGCTAGATATTTATATGAATACAAAAGCATAACATACTGTATATTCATGTATTTTTCATCAATGCAACTGGCCAATATCAATTTCTATATCAAAATCCAAACCCTACTGGTTATCATACCATTAACTGGTCAGTCATCTCCACATTTTTGTCCTGAGTATGCAGTTCATTGAGGGCTTGCTGGGCTCGGCTGCTGCTTCCCACAGCTGACGCCTGCTGGAAGTTGGTCTGGATCGCATCCATGAGAAAAATGAGCATCTCCAGTATGACTGCTGCAGTGGACGACCCCAGCTGGCATAGAGAAAGAGATCGAAAACCACAAGTCACACAAAGTACACATGGTAGACATGATGTACTAGATGCTTCTACGTGGGTAAATCTACTTTGAGGGCCGAGAAGTGCCACAATGTAAGGTCCTCTAGGCAATCTTTTCAGCAAACAAAGAAACAGTGAGGCTCACAGAGAGATAAAAAGACAGATGTGGAGAGAAGAGACTGACTCAGGGGTAAACCTGCATTAGACTCTACTTCATAACAACCCTTTCTCTCACCACTTGTGCCAGCAACTCTTCCTGGCAGCCCTCGATGCTCTTGCAAACGCTGCTCTTCTTAGGTCTGTCCTCATCGCCAGGTTTGCCATCACAGATGGTGACCTTGCCCTTGTCGGAGGGCGAGGCGTTCTGGTGGCGGATGGCGCTCTCAGGCATACGCAGCTCACTCTGGAAGGCAGAAGACTCTTTGAGAGTGGAGCCCATGCCACTGCTGGGGCTGCGCTTGACCAAAGCCTGGGGATGACAGAACACACAGGAGGGCAATGAGAACAGAAACATTGCAGATATGCACATAGACATCATACCGGTTTTCGGTAGAATGTACAAGCTTTTCACAAGTGGTCACCCTCTCAGCCTCTTTCTCTTTTGCTTCTTTACAACAAAAAGACCCTGAGTCTGTGTTTATTTTGCTAGCTCCTCCAAGTTGTGGAGCATGCAGTTAGTCAAATGGACGGTCAGAGGGATTTTGTTGGATGTTTTTTTTTTTTTTATCCAAACTGCCTCCGAAGGCTAATGAAAATCGTGGATTGATCAGAATCTTGGGGCGGTACTAGAACAATTACGGTCTGATCACCATTGGAATTTACTAGATGCCGGTATCACATACTTCCACTGTGTAATCCTGGTGCAAAATATCACAGCTCAACTCACATTGTATATATTTTTGATGCAAAATGAACAAAATTTGTGAATTATGGTCATGACCAAATCAAAACAAAGTGATGTTAAAATGATTTGTTTTGTTTGACATCCCTAAGCAGAGGAGAAAAAGCTGAGAGCAGAGCCAGAGCCACACATTCACTAGTTATGTTATCTAAAATGCTGTAAACCACACACAGCACACATACTGAAAACACTCAGTCACTAAGTATCAGAAACACAAAGACAGGATGCAGATTTTGGCCTATCACACTTTTATCAAATTTAAGATTAGCTAAAGGTTAAAGGTTAAGTGCAGTTGATGTTGGTTTGTTTAGCATCACATGCACATATTGACAAATCCTTAATTTCATGTAAGATTAACTGGGAAAGCTGGCCATTTCAGTACACAAAATATTCACAACAGACACGGGCAACATGAATTCTCTCATTTCTGGCCATATGTGTGGGCTAGCTAGAACCCTGACCAAATGAAATGACTGGATGGAAGTCAATGGGGGAATGATTTGCAAGCCAAAGTTACCGCTGTTGTTCTCTTCCCATGATGACCTGAGGTATTCGGTCTCACCTGGCAGCTGCCATCCTCCTTGGCACCGCAGTCACAGAAGAAAGAGCCGTATTTGGCATAGGAGATCTCATGGTCTTTGTGACAGACCTTGGCGCACACTGTGCACACACCTACCCCATCCACCATCTTACAGGTGTGACAGTGGTACCTGCGGAACGAAAGGACCAAGGCGAGACTGAGCTAGCACATCAATTGTTAGCAACGATAGTCAACACACCACCTGCTTAGCTCTAAACACAGTTAGGAGACAGCTATCATCGCAGGAAACGTGTGACATGTTATTATGCTAACAGTTAAATCAATCAAATCTAATTTCCCGTGCTTCCTTGTATGTTGAAAACAGAGGTGACAAAAACATGATCACATTGCAGAGCTATCCAAGCAGATTATTTCTCAAGAACTGAATTATGAAGTTTAGCTAACAAAACCTTGAGGATGTCTCCAGCTATGACGACTGTCTCCAAGTTTGGTTTAGATTCTACAAAGTGACACAGTTTTGCTGCCTTTGGATGTCTTCAGGTCGCGGGAAATAAAATGCAAGTAGTTCAAAACTCAAATACGGGTAGAAAAGAAGTACAATTAGGACAGCGCAATAGTAAATGTGGCCCTAGGTAAGCACTTGCTGTCTTCTCTTTGCCATGGTCAAATAAAATACACAAATGTAACCAAGATGTAAGCAAAACGCTGCATGTCATCACCCGCTGAATACAGTGTCTGACGCCATTATGGAAACAAAGTCCATGACACAAACTGCTTTTTCACAACATCATCCTGCAGCTGAGACGGTACTTAGCTAACATCGCTTGCCCGCTTCTCTCTTCTTAGCTTTCTAACACACTAGCTTTGCAAAAACACAAATACTGCTAAGAAAAAATTAACGTATCACTAAAACATACTTTAAAAGATTCATTCAAAGACTAATTTATATTATATTGTGGCTCATTTCTACACAGGGTCAATAGTGAATTCTTGTCCTGTCTCCAAAGATTTTAACACATGCTAATCACATGAGTTTACTGATCCAGATAAATCTATGTAATACGTTTTTCAGTCTAGGTTGTTTATTAAAAACTGGTTGCAGGTATAATAGCCTCCTAGTTTACACAAACGGACCTTTGAACCTCTCAAGACCTCCAAGGTTGAACGTATTAAAAAAATTAATAAATAAAAGTAAAAATCTGGTGTCATCCAGATAACGGTAAAGAAAAGAGATCATGGGGAAGGAGACGCTTCTTTTACCAATGCTGGTTCATGAACTCCTTCTGAGTGATGGTGAAGGTGCAGAGTTTATTGCAAAGGGAGTCTTCATCCTGTCAAACAAAGACAAACATGTTCAAGATGAATTTTTCCATTTAGCTGCAATTTTGCAACTGAAAACTGAGTAAAGCAACATGAATGCCATTTACTGTGAATTTTAACTAAAAATGTTTTAGCAAAAATCAAGTGGTACAGACTTTTAACATCTTATTGTCAGTTTCTTGTTCAATCCTTTTTGCGTTTCAATTTATCTTTATGAGAACTCAGCTGTCAATGTGATTGGCTTTAATTTCTCTGACGCAGTACACAGGACAAAACTGATTAAAATGAATAAATGTGAACAAAAGAAGTGGGTTATCTAACCAGGCTTGAATCATCATGTTCCTGCTACAGAATTTAAAGACTGACTTGAATAACAATCATTTTAATGGTTGTCTCTCCCTACTAATGTTCCTACCAAACTCTTCAGGGAAATCAGTAGAGAAATCACAAACACAATTGCTGGTATCCGGATTAAAACTGGTTCCCTATTCCCCCGGGAAATCAGTAGGGAGGTACAGCTCATAACGTTATCTTTGTTATCTTAAGATCATTTTTATGGCATCTCTGTTCTACTAGACAGTGAACAGTGGAGAGAGACAGGAAAGTTGTGTCTTTTGTTTTCTGTAAAGCACTTTGAGAGAAACCTGTTTGACTAAAGTGCTTTGTGAATCCGTTTGACTTGATGCAAGCAGGGACAGAGGGGGGATTGCAGATGGTTAAGGGAGCTTTCTGGGACAAATGGTCTGCAATTAATTTAATTTTTTTACTGATGAAAAACACTTTTCTGCAGCAGTTTTCCCAACATGTCTATATGCCGTGCATGATCAAAACATAGGGCCTTGTTTGCAAACAGATAGACATGGGGGGAAGAGATCCTCACAGAGTCCTCTGCCTGGGAATCATCCTCCTCCACAGCAAGTTCCTCCACCCAGTCGGAGTCCACTTCCATGGCCTTCTCTTCTCCCTCCATCAGAAGCGCTGAGGAGCCCTGGCCGCTGCTCTGCCTCAGGGCGTTCATCACATCCGCCAGGTAGGAGATGATGTGGCACGAGCACTCCAGCATGCTGGCGTGCTGAAAACGAGGAAAAAAAAATCACTTTGGAATTATCAAATGTAAAGCACTTGTTAGGCCAGAGTTATGAGCCAAATCAAACTGGATTGAGTCAAAGAATGTGAACTGTGAAAAGCTCTGTTAAAAATAGTGCTGGAATAAAAACTTACCTTGCCCTGGGACAAATTTGTGCTCACTTTTTCCACAACATTCTTCTGTGTCAAATACTTCTTGCTGCACAAAAAAGAAGAGTAGTCTAATAAATATTCAGCAAATTGAGACTCTATTGCTGCTTGATCATAGTTAAAGAGATAGGTCACCCAATGCAAAACATTTAATATTTCTTCTCTCAAAAGGTGATAAACTGAAACTGAAAAGACTTTAGTCCCAGCACAGTTGATGAAAAGTTCCATGCAGCTCACTAATTTAATGTAAGCTTTGTCTATAAAACTGGAGCCTCATTTCTTACCATCTAGTCAGCCAGTCGATGGCGGCCCTGTGCAGTTGCAGGTGGCCGGCTCCCTGTCCAGCGCTGGCAAGCGTGGCCATGATGACCATGAGCTCAGGAAAGCCTGTCCCATCGCCATTGGCCAACATGTCTGTTGCCATGGGAATGAGCGTGCTGAGGAGGACGGTGCACACTCCCTCGCCCACCTGGCTGTTGTCACGCACAATATGAGTGGTGAGCAGCTGCAGAAGCTGCCGGTTCTCCTGCACTATCTCCAGCTGCTCCGAGTCCTTTGGCGGGGTGGCCGTCATGCGCGTCAGCCAGGACTGTAGGCGCGAAGGCTCCACACAGGCCAGTTGAGCCAGAGAGCCACACAGACACAACAGGCTGGGGTTTGGGCTCTTCTCGGCTGGAGAGGACAGCATCATGGTCAGGTTATTGGTTGAGCTTACCGACAATCAAACAGTCATCAAGCAAACAAGGAAGGAAAGTGAAAAATAGTGCAGCTGCTATGTTCATGTCTGGGAAAATCTCAGTGCATTTTCATTAACAAAGTAATTTATCATTAAAAAAAATACATTTATGAATAAAGTTCAAATTTCTCAGCTTATGAACTGCAACTTAAAATCAAGTACAATGCATTTTATCTTTAGCCGCCGGCAAGCAATTCCAATCAATATAGGAAAATGTTTTTATATGGAAATAGGATCCCTGTCATGTATAATTCAGTGCACTTTGTAAAATGACTACATATCAAATTCCCAACAGAGGAGTCAACACATGTCTCATGAGCTTTGAAAGCAACCACCAGAGGGCGACATGATAGCTTACCAACAACAAGGGAGCTTGTGGATTTTTTTTTTTTACGCTGTGCTATGTATGTGTACATTTCCTATCTGACAACAACAAAAATCTAGTACTATATTCTTATTGACCTTATTTGTTGTAAAGTAAAGCAAATCAAAACCATCCAGATGAGAAGATTAAACAGGGATTACATAGTTCAGAAAGTGCCACTTAACTATATTTAGTAAAATCAGCAATTCATGCATCTGCAGCTTTTCAAATATCTGAGACTATTTCAGATTGCTAATATTCTTTGATGTTATTTAACTTTGATAATGGTAAACTTACTGAGCTGGAAAAGCTTGGTGAAGAATTTCAGCACCCTGTTGCAGAACTTTGCTGACAGGTTCTCATTGGCTGTCGCCATCATAATCTGGACAAGCTCACCGCTGGGGAAAGAAGAAGCACAAAATAAGTGACACAGCTGTATCAAATGCGTTATAATGTAGCCTGTGATGTCAGTTGGGCATTTACCTGAATGAAAAGAACTCTTCCATGGCCTTGCGGACTTGACTGCTCTCAAGCTGTTTTTCAAGGTACTGAAGGCATTCTTCAAGCACAGACTCATCCAAACCACTAAAATGATGAGAGGTCAAACAATAATCACTGAACAATAAATCACTTTAAAAAAGCTTGGTAATATTCTAATCAGCCATTAGAGAGCCCCAATACGGAACTGCGCTCTGACCTCAGTGTGGAGGGGGGCAAGCAAAAAGAAAATTTCCCTACTGGGCTTAATAAAATACTGCATTACATTAACCCATGTCATACCTATTGGGGTCTGAGTGGTGGGCAATGATGTTGTAGCAGCCAGTCACCAGACGCTCGTAGATGCGGGCTAGGAAGGCGTCCGACTCAGACGGGCCGAGGATGCGCTCCAGCGAGGTGCTGCTGATCTCTGCCACGCTCTCTGTGCTGCTCTCCAGGAGGAGCGGCAGCAGAGAGCGCACAACCTGCGAGGGGTTCAGCTCCTCTGTGCTGAGGTGAGAGAGAGGTGTGGTAATGTTAACTAGAGCTGGCAGGTTTTTCCAGAGATAAACCCGTCTACAACTGCTTCATACCTACGCATTTTATTCAGCTACCAATCAGATTAGATGGACAATTGGCTGCTCATTAGGATTACAGAGAACTTTTGGCAAATAAACTCTTTCATCAATTTACCATTGTCCAGTGAGAAGATTGGTAGCAGTTAAACTAGTGTTTATTTAATTGCGATAGCGCATGCTAGCACTTTCCAAATTGTATCTTTAGTGAACAGCACAAGTTAGTTTAGCATCATCTCAGAAATATAGCACACTAAATACTGCAAAAAAAAGCTACAAATATTTTTGTCAGAATATTATCAAAATTGATAATAGAGCTTATTTGCCAAGTTCACATCTTTCATCGTTCACAAATTACATTAGTTTAACACACGGGTTAAAATGATCCAGATTGGAACAAGGACTGAACAGGCACTTACACAATGAGGTCTCCAGTGAGACGAACCAAAGAGAGCAGGATGTGTTTGAGAGAAGAGGCCAGGGCCAGGGACTGGCAGCTCAGTGTGCCCAGGTGGGCCGCTTGGATGGCACTGATGTAGCTCTCTGATGGAATCGTGTCGTTGGCAAATGCATTTCGCTAAGGAGTAAAACACACCAGACTATTAGTCTCTTGGTACAATATGGTTTCTGAACTGCTGAGTACGCCATTTCAAGACAGAATACTCAGTCAACATCACATTTGTTTATTACAGTTTAGATTAATGGTGAGGGTGGAAATTATTTAGTGAAATGTTGTGGGCTATACAGTGTGAGCATGCAGTGTGAGTGTTGTGTTGGTCTGATTAGTGTTGAGAATGGGAATAGGCGTGGGTGGTTTTGGGACACTAAAATTTACAGATGAGCCTTCTGGAGGTCTCATCTGTGATGTGAGGCGCACACACTCTCATCTATACCCCTAACATCTAAACCACATTGCACACACCCTAATTTAACAAAACAAAACAAATAGTAACCATCATATCCTCTGCAGTGGTTAAACAAAATGTGTTGTGTCCACAGATAGTCAAATGGTTAAGTACTTGCCCCACCGATTAAATAAAGAATAAAAATATTGTAAAAAGGTGAGTAGACTGCCCACTCTCCCTCAAATAAAAGTGTTCAGAGAGAGGGACAGAGACAAACTGAACCATAAGCATCAACTTTAGTCACGTACCCATGAGCCAATGTTGGGGAATTCATTGGTGTGGATGTTGTTCCAAGTCTCACATATTGTCTGCACAGCCGAAGGCAAGTTCTGCATAACACTATGGCCTGTGAAATTATATCAAAAATAAAGTTCACATCAAAACAGTTGGTGAAAATTCATGCCTTAGACCACAAGATAAAAATATACTCACTCAATCACCAAAGACAAAATATGAGAACTGTTGCTAGGTGACTGTGCAAATTTATTTTTAAGAAGTTGCTGGGTAAATTTATCACATACCCAGCATGTTGGCCTTGCAGCGTGTGGAACCAATGGAGAGAACTGCTGCATAACCTTGGAGCTTGGCATCAGTGAGCTTGTTCTCCCCTTCCTCCGGAAGGCTCATCAGTAGGTAAGATCTAGACGACACAAGTTTGGTCTAAATCATTTCCTCTGCAGTTTCATTTCAAATGAACGACTCTCTCAATGTTAGGCAGCTTATTAGGCTACTTAAATCAGGGATAGGATCAGGAAAAAACAGGACAACAATAATCACCTGTAAAAAAAAAAATCGAATGCCAAAAAGCATCAGGTAAAATAATCACATCTTTGTATTCACAATGCTAGATTTAATAGATGACCCAGGCTTTTACTTTTACCGTGTTTAATGGTGAACAACACATGCAGAAGTTGGGATGTGGGGGAATCCCCTGTCTCACCTTGTGAAGGCAGTGTAAACATCGATGAGCTGTAGTGTAGCAGGCAGCAGGTTCTTGGTGATCTCAGACGACTTATGGGCGTCTGCCTCAATAGCAACCTTGGACAAATGCTCATCTAGAGAAACTTGCACTTTAGAAATGACTGCATCCAGTGTGTAGATGGCTTGTAGAGAGGGCACCTGGTGAAGTGGAAGGATAACACTCGGGTCCACACTGGAAAAGGCGGAAATCTGCAACAGAAACAAGCCATCAAAAAGTGAGCGTTGTGTTCAAACTTCAGTTTGGACAACAATGGATACGCACAGCTCGTCACCAACTTTGTTGTTGTCATTACCTGTCTGGCAATGTAATCCTCTGCTAGCTCCACATCATACTTGACAGTGCTACACTTAGCAGCTGTCATCTCAACCAGAGAAGCTGCTTGGTCTGCCTTCATTCCCTGCTTCACCAAGTGTTCCTGCCAATGACGACATGGGCATAGTCACACATCAAAATAAACCACAAAGGAGATGCCATGCAGTATAAAGGACCATTACATAGAGTAAATTTGCATTCAAACTTTGAAAGCTCTAGATGTCAATTATTTCAGAAAAGGAAATTTGCTTTGTTTTGAAAATGCAAACTAATTGTCAGTCAAATACCAAAAATAATAATAGTGGCCATGAAATAAAAAAAATTGCATTCATTTCTAAAAACTAGTCATTTATCTGTTCTAGGCATTTATCATGCAAGTGAACAGCCATTTGTCTATGCAAACATCAACAGACCTTGATCCAGTTCACGTAGGTGGACACACGGAGACGGGAGGACCATCGCAGTGTGTGTAGGATGTCGCTCTCACTTGGATCACTGCAGCCAGCCTTCAGCTGCTCCATGTAGGCTTTGGAGGGTGGCAGAACTCCCAGGATCCTCCACAGCACCAGGAAGTAGTACTGAAGGGAGCAGGCCTCCTGTACCACACAAAACACAAAGTCATTCAGCAGATGCAGATTTTGGATGTAATTTCTTACCAACGGGCATTTCGCCACTTCAAATGCCACTTCAAAGTCCAGTTTCGCACCTCGTATGTTAACAGACTCTGCACAACACATGCTCTAGTAACAAGCTGGAGGCTTTTTCAATAAGGTGTCAGGATTTTCAGTAGTGAGAGTCACACTGATGAGGCTCTGAGGGACAATGTTGAATAAACCAGACCTTTACATGGAAAATGAGTGCAGACCTTCTCTACTTTTAACCGTAGTGAGATTCTGCTAATTCAAAGTGTAAAGAATTGCTCCAAGCACAACATTTGGGATGATATTTTGCATCAATTTAATGCTCTCCGATTTAAGCATCCTTATATATTTTTTCCTATTATTCCTATATTTAGTTTGTAGGGTTTTCTGGAAAGCCATTTGTAAACTTTTGTAAGTACAATACAAATAGTATTTATTACAATTTAATCATTATTGTGGTACACATGAAAAACGGTTCATGGAAAATAATTGTATAAATTGTTGAGACAACTTTGTTTGTGTCCTGACTCCTGGGTTCTTACCATAGGTGTGATGGGTTTGTTCTCCTGTCTCCTTGCTGTGTCAAACTGAGAGCCTGCTGCCAGGAGTGAGATGAGCCAGGAATACAGTTCATCGTATTTCACTGCTCCATTAAAGAGCTTTGGAAAGACCTAGCAGAAAATAGTTATGTGGAAATACAATGAAGTACAATGAAACACAAAAAAGAGACATGCAAAAATAGCTGCTGTAAATCCTTTCAAAGTGTGCAATATGCCATCTCAATAACAACTGCAAGACAGAAGTCACACAAGTGTATGAATGAATCTAATTTTAAACAAGATATGACACGGGTCAGAGTCTCACCTTGCTGTCAAGTCTGCTGATATCGTCTTCAGATGCCTCAGGGGACAGGATGCAGTAGAATTTAGGCTGAACGGTTGAATCTAAGGGTAAAGTACATGAAAATATACCATTAGTGCCTCACCTAGTGCCTCCAAAAATAGTTACATCCTCATTACAGATGAGGAAAATCTAAATGTATATGTATACGTTTCTGGAGCCCTTCGCAAGATTTGAAATTTGCATTAAAACCTCCAGCGGAATCGTCCTGCACTTTGCTGTGAATGCCACTTGACTGCAAGGGCTCCTATCCTGACTAATGTTATTATATGCTGCCCTACTCTTTACTGTCCATCTACCATTGCAGAAATCATTTTATTATCTCCTGAATAGGAAAAATGTGCATGCTCACTACAGTATATTACAGCAGACAATATTTATTTTTCAAGTATACTTATGGTTGTGGCACTATAAACAATAACAAGCTATTATATTTGTTTGCACTCCACCCAGATAGAACCTTATAATTCCAAACTCATGATTTGGCAGGTAGTCAACCATTGCTCTATTCTGATAAACAATTTGATTGGTTAAATAGTGAAAGTGTCTGGTGAATTTTGGAATCCACCACCACTGTGGCCGGTGGGTAAAAAAAAACACTAATAGTATATTTCCTGCCCTGGTCTTACCTGCTGAGCAGTGTTTGGCCCAGTTCTCCTCCACCTCTTTGAAGCCATAGTAGAGTGGGAGACTGTTGCGCTTGCCTCCATCCTGAACAGAACCTGGCCCGGTGGATGGTGGGGTGAGGAGGTTGTACTGCACCTACAAATAACGTTCATTGCGGAGAGTAGTTAAAACTCTTTTACCTCTCTTCAGACCTACATGCACAACCTCATTTCTTGGAAGATTTAGCATTACAACAATGATGTTTTGTGTGAATTTAAGTTGAATACCACTTCATTTGGGTGTTCATGTTATTTCTACAGTCCTGTAAGTCAAATTTTGAACTCAAACAACTGTCTACCTAATCCAAAAACTAGAGAACTAAGACATGAATCAGTGACATCATCAAGATGTAAAACTAGGAGCTGCTGCTCCCTAAGTATTCAATCGGGGATTGTGGGGATTTTTTTAAACTCGAATGAGCCTCATTATTAATAAGCAGGTTTTAGATTTCTGAGACTGTTTTGGAATGGTGATTTTTTACATGAATCCTAAGCAGTATTCCACTTAAAAAAAAAAAATCAAATGTAACAAAAATAGCCATCAAATAAAAACAACCAAGTTAAATCTATCCCATTTACTATCAGGACAAGACAAGAGTCATAATTAGAAAATGAGCATTCAACCTGTTCAAAAAGGTACAAGGGGGCCTTGGAGTAGTGGTGCAGCAGGTAGTCGAAGACCAACAACAGGCGGGCCAGGTTGAGGGGCACAGCCTTCAGCTGGGAGTCTCTGCTCTGCGCTACTTCAGTGATGGCCTGGGTGACCAAGGTGAGGACGGACCGCCGGCCGCGCTCCGACAGGTTGTGGAAGAGAAGCATCAGGAGCTGGAGGTGCTCCACGTTGAGGTCGTCCTCCCCGTGAACAGAGCCCTGGATAGTGTGCTGCTTCAGTGTGCCCAAAAACCTATGAGAGCAGGAAGGGAAAGGTAGCATAGGTAGAGGAGAAAATGGAAAAAAAGTACAGAAAGAATAAGATAAACTGTGTGCAAATATAACCTAGTATACACCTCAAGAACAAGGTCAAATTCTGTAGTCCCACGGTGCATTTGTGGTTTTGCAAGCTACAGTTAGCTAATAATGATTTCAAAACACACTGTAAAAGTGCAGTATAATTCATGTCAAACAGAGTTTTAAATTGTGACCAAAAAGTTCTACCTTTGGTAGATATGTATTTCCAGTAGTATACATAGTATACATTTTTCCTCAGATGTTGACATAAATAGTCAAAGATGGAGTGGACAGATTAGTTCACCTGACTGACCTGCACCACAGTAATAAATCAGTGACAATACGTTTTCCAAGATGAGCAAGCAATGGTTGCCATACCTTTCCCAGACCTTCATACACTCAGGCACATCTGGTTCTCCTTGCAGGCTGGCTTTGTGCTGCCATATGAGGAGAAGTCTAGACAGGACTGACAATGACTGAGGGTGAATGTAGAGAGGCCATGGACCCTCTGAGAAGGGAGCAACTCCCAGCTGCTGAAGAAGGGTGCTCTGGAAATGACAAGACAGATACAATAGTAAGCATTAATTAATTAGTGTTAATCAATTTATCATTGTGCATTGAGAAGGTTGGTTGCAGTTTCAGCTCCATGTGTTGAGGATTAAGTATATGTATGGTATACAGTATAGTAAAGTTTTTGAGGTAATGCTAAGCTTGTCTGTACTGTCCATTAAACATACAGCATGCTTTTAACATGTATTGTGGCAAACACTGTACATTGAGAGGTGAAACGTTGCACAAGGTTTAGTTGATCACAAGCTTATTTGGTCACAAGTCTGTGTTCCTTTTGGTGAGTGAGCTACTGGAGGCAAAGTAATATCTATAAAGAAGTAATTACTTAATCCTTACCTGCAGGGCTGGAGATGGGAGATCTGATGTCACCAGGGTGTGGTTGAAGTGATACAGAGCTAAAGAAAATACTTCGTCTGAGGAGCCTGAAAAAAAGCATCAAGCCTTCTTTAGCCATGTTTAAAGATTGTATTATTATATTACTCAACAGCCTCAGTAAAGGTGTCCCACAGGAAAAAGTCATTCAAGTAAAAATCTTCTTATACATGGCCATTGCTACTACTTACAGTGATCATCTCCAATTCAACACAGAACTAACAGACCTGGGACCATTATCATAGGAAATACCATCTTAGTCTTAAATATTTAAATACAGTCTGTGTTGAGTAGGTTGTGTTGTTGATCATTTAGCTTTGATAACTCCTCTACGTCAATGGAACCACTAATTCTGGTGGGCACTTTAATGGAGTGGTTATAGTCTTGCCTGAGACCAGCCCACTAAAACGTAGCTTGGCCCATATTTCAAAATGTCTTACAGCAAGTCCAATAAAATAAAAATTAGGGTGTTGAGATAATGTGACATTTATAATAAACAGACATTTTTTCCTTGCTTACCTTTGACATCTTTGTCCACGTCTTTGATGATGCTGGCCAGTGTAGCCATGTGCTGCTCTGTAAGAGACACGCTCAGGTAGTTGCGGATGAAGTTGTTTCTAGACTTGAGCATGGAGGTGGTGATGAAGTTCAGAATGCTGGAGGCTAAACTGAGGAACTAGAGGAAAAAAAGTTGTCTGAGTTGTGGAGTTTACTACTGAAAAACCCTCATATGCTGTAACAAGAGAGACAACCAGAAATATTCTATCATTGTAAAAACCAAAAACTGGATGAACGAAAATGTTCAAGACCACACACACTTCCACCTTTTCCCCTGTTCGGGGAAAAATGTTAATACATGTTTAAGATGTCAAATTCCAGTGTTTTGACCCCCAAGGTATGTCTTCTTGCAATGTGTACTCATGCCTCAGTGCAGCAGCTTTATTCTATATTTTGTCAATTAGAGAAAAAAAGAATCAAAACAAAAGTCCTCACCAGCTCTGGGTCTTTGCGGCCAGCTAAAATGTTGCCATTCTCGCTGGGATTCTGCTTGCTGGGGCTCTTCAGCCTGGGGGAGGTCTCCAGGGGTGGGGGTGGTGGAGGGGGTGGAGGAGCCACTTTGTCTTTGGTGGGAGAGATTGTCTCTTCAAACCAAAGCCCTAAGATGGGCTCACTGTCATCGTCTGAAAAGACACACAAATCTTTTACATGAATTCCTTGGAGTGGAGGTAAGAAATGTGCCAAGAATGACATGACATTTGCTGAGTGGTAGTGGTGACATCAAAAGGCAAAATATCAAAAGCGTCAAACTACTTCATGACACCTACAACGCTGTGCAGCTGGTAGACAAGAGCCAAAGACTGCCATCACCATAACTAGTGAACTTATACTGAAGTTCTATTGGTGAATATCCACTTAAAGAGGAATACTGGAAAATTCAGCAGAATTAACATTTTTCTCAGAAGTTGTTTTTGGAGAGACAACTTATTTTCTATTATTTTACAACGGTATTTTTCAATGTGCCTGCCTTCAAAAGAGCTAGTGGAACGATAATGACAGAGCTCACCCTGCAGTGTTTCACTGCGTGGTCGTAGTTGCTGAAAAGCTAAAAAGCAACTCCACGATTTAACACAGCTAATACTCATCAAAATAAGATATACAGTGCACTCAAAAAAGGTGGTATATGTCAAAAGTATAATCCAAAAGTAAGCTGTGTATGTTGCCAATGGAGGCTTAAGGCAAAAACTATGTTTTCTGTTTTGTGGAAAACATAGATGGGATCATGGAATCTGGGTTGAAATATGGAATTTGGCATTAAATGCACAATACCACAGAATGGTAAAGTTTTAGGGAAATTGTTGAAGAAATACTAGCCTAATATATCAGTTATTTTGAGTAATTTCTGTCATGAAAAGATGAACAGAAACATTTTTTTTAACATCATGGCAACATGTACTGGGAGCATAGCTGCCTTTGTGGGGTGGGATTGTGTGTGTGTGTGTGTGTGTGTGTGTGTCCATGCTTTTGGGAAAAATCTGAAAAATATTCTAAGGCTGGGACCACATTTAATGCATTGAATGCGTTAGTCTCCAATGGAAGTTCATTTATTTGAATTGAGAAAACCTGTTACTGCTGCATCATTCCACTGCAGATGCATTACGTTGCAATGAACATGTCACATGCATTGGATTGTTTTCTACTTGTGCATTGATAATGCATGCATAAACTAGAACAAATGTTGTATCTATGCCCCATTGACGTTTCTGTGATGCAAACATTTGGTCAGAAAATGTTTGCATCACAAAGACTTCAAGAGCTAGCAAGAATTAAACAATAATCATGTCTTATGCGTTTCATCTCAATACATTTCAACACAATATCATTGCAAAGAACTCTGCAGTTTGCAGCAACAAAAATGCATTATACATTAAGTGTGATCCTGGTGTAATAACGCAAGGTGGATTCTGTCACAAATGTTCAACTAACTTTCTTTGAAGCACTGTGATACAAACTAGAAGCTGCAATGGCTTATAAAAAAATAAATGAAAAAAATAAAACATGCCAACATGATAACATTTCATTGGCCCTATTTATTGTGATTTCTTTCAATTGTTCTGAACTGATGATGAAAAATGAGAAATGAATGCGCGTACACTGAATGCATTACACCTCTGTTACACAACACAATGAAGAGTCTTGAAAAATCACCACCCAGTCAACTGAAATGTAATTTTAAGTACTGTCCTCCTGTTTATGAGCATATGTATAGCAAACACCTACTTTCAAAGAAAATTAAAAACGTTGGAAACTGAGCTTAGACAGAGCTCAAAAGAGAAAGAAGTTAATCAAAAGATTTTAAATATTATGAAGCTGATTGTTTTGTGCTTGTACTATTTGCAAATGCTCAAATAAGGAGATCTGAACGTTGTCCAAGATTTATTTTCCATCTGCAAGTCCTCCAATTGTAGCTAAACATGCCAATAGATACACAAGCAAATTTCCAGGTTCAGAAACTGTTAATCAGTGAAATCTATTTCCAACAGTAAGATATTATAATATGACAATCACAGGCCTGAAAGGGATCTCAATTCAGAAGTATGACCAGTTGTCAGATTCATTCAAATAACAGGAAGCAACCTTAAGTTTTTAAAGAATATCACTTTAAGTTGATATTCACATTTGCATGCAACATATGGAAATCATAGCTTTTCAAGTGACAGCAAGACGTAGCATAGTGTGCTTAAGCCCATGGTTCACAAGCATAACTTGAACTTATATTAAAGGATAATACCACTGTTTTGACATCGGCCCTATATCATTCTTGCCTCGATAAGAGTTAATCCCTCATTCTGTTATTCTGCAATGCTCTGGTCCCAAACCCCTACCCCCTAAAAATCACCATATTTGATGCAAATGTCTTAATCTCTCCACTGTCCCTTTTCCCCAGAGAAATTGCCCTCTTGTGCTTTAATACAGCTTCTAAAGAGGAGGATGAGAACCATTCCCAGAAATTATACATTTTCAGACACACTGGCGATGTCCAATTATATGGCAGTGACAAATCAGAATAAAATGATGACCAGAGACCTGGAAAAAGGAAACAAAACAGAGGTCTGAGGTTTTAATTCCTGTCAAGACAAAAATGAGAACCCGCATATCAACACCACTGGTATTATCCTTTGCACTACTCTGAGCCACAGATGAACCTCTTTGACAAAACATTATAATTTAGCCCATGTCAATTACAACAGAAATCAGCACCTTTCAGAGTCTGTCTTGCCAAAGCCCCTTCATCTGTGGCTCTGTTATTTCCTAAGCTAACAGGGCCACAGCTCAGAGCCTAAATTGTGAGACATACAATAACAAAATAAATCTAGGACAGTGAGGTGGACACCAAGTCTTTGACCTGAGGACAGAAAACTGCTGACCTGAGACACAAGCTGCACTTGTCTTCTCCTGTCTTCTCTCTGCTGAAATAGTAAACACTGTCAACTACACTGTCATTGTGCGATGAAGGGACAAGAATTTGAATTAGTATAGTGTGTGTGCGTGTGTGTGCACATGTATACGCTTGTGACTGCTCACACTGCTACCATAAGCTGCCATGAATTCACTGACCTGTTTCTAGACTCCCAAGAGGACTGACTCCGCTGCGGTCTTTTCCCGCAGTGAATTTACACTGGTCTACACAGCACAACTTTTTCAATGCATCCTGACACAGCATGACACAGCTCAGCCCTGACACTAGCTCAGAGATCAAACACAAACATGACCCTGCTTTCAGCACCCATATTCACACTGTCATATAGACAAATTAAGGTATACCTACATGTTTTAAATCTTAAGTCTAGCAATTTCTTCAACAGGTGCGCATTGTGGTGAAAAGCCTCCAGTTTTCCATTAAATGAGTCAGTTTTTTAGCATTCCTCATTACAAAGTCAGCATTTCAATGACAACTGCTAGCGTTACTAACAAGATATTTAAAGCAATACACACGTTTTTGGGAGGTTGGCCCGTTGGTCAATTTACCAGTTAGGTGATGAGAACATACACACCAGTAGATCTTTCACTCTGGTGCTTCATGTTAACACTTTAGCATTTAGCATTTAAAAATAGCTGTAGCCATGGTGTATTTTTGGACCCAATTTAAATGAGCAACATATTCTTCCGCTGCACAGTAATTTTCAGCTGTACACAGTCTCCCAAACAAAACAAGTAGTGCTCCAAGTCTCATGGGAAGAGAGACCTTTCAACTGGGACATTAGTCCTGGTAGTACAGTACGTTATTTTTGTTATCACATTTCATGTTCATTTTACCAATCTCCTACACAAAACTGGTAGACTTGGCTGTGTATCATTTGAAATAACTTACCATTTAGCTTTAGAGGTGCTACAAGTTCTTATTCTCTCACTTTTGAGATAATGCTAGTTGCCTACGATCACTCAGCATGGCTTATGGTAAAGTGTTAGCATGAAGCACTGGAGCAATCGATCTACCAAGGACAGTGGTGTCTATGTTCTCATTACTTAACAAGTAAGCTGATCAACAGGACAATCTCCCAAAAACTTGCCACATTCCTTTAAGGTGGCTGAAGGATGCTCACATATTATTTCCGCTAACAAGGCAAATCCCAAGTGAAGACAACTAACTGTAACTCATAATGTCACGGCATGCCTTTAAGTAACAATATCTATTTAACATTCAGGATTTTAGGAGTTGCAGAAAACGCAGTGTTTGGTGATCTTAGCAACATGATGCCTGACGACACTTTAATTTCATGATGCACATATACATGTTCTCTAGTCTATTTTCTTCTAGATCATATTAATATATCAATATAGCTTGTCCTCATGAGACAGCTTTGCATCATTTTATCATTTCCCTCATTTTATCACCAGTGGTTAAAGTTTCAACTGTATTTGACTCAACAGTGCCATAGCCACCTGTTTACGTTGTTTAGGAAACACACAAAACATTAAAGAACACACTGGCAGGCGATTTTGCTGCACTGCATCTCTACGGCATGGAATGACAAATTAATTACCATTAATAAGCAAATGATTGTTATTTTTGTACCATATCAATGCAAGTTCTCTAATAGCAATACAACCATTTCAAGCTGAATAAAATGTACCCATATATACCCCAAAAATTCTTAAAAGGGTTGCACCTGTCTCATCTCATCGGTTATCAGTGCTGCCAAGAACAAGATGTGCATTGGTTCATGTATCTACACTTCTATGGCCAAGATTTAACAGCCAATAATGTCTAGACAATTGCCTGAGGAATGAACTGGTTAATGCCCTTTTTGTGTATATGAACTTAACATAACATGCAATTTAGTGGATGCGTTTACCGAAAGCGCCTTATAGTTATGTGGTTGCACAGTTTCTCTAGCATGAGCTTTGCAATTCTAGGAAGTTTTCTAAAGAGCTGATGTATTTGTTGGGATCCAGAATAATACAGTACCTTGGCTGCTATCCTCCTCTGTACTGCTGAAATCATCCTCATAGTAGGTGTTAGAATCTGTGGAGGCGCTGGCATCACTGCTGACTGAGCCCTTCCTCTGGCGCTGAAGGACACAGGCCTAATGGAAACAGGAATTAAGACGAGTGTTTAGGTGTGTTCAAACTACTCCACTTTCTTTTCAAACTGCCACTGCCTTTGTTACCAAAACAGTAAGAGGACAGAAACAGCTGCTTTGGAAAAAGCGTTGCGCCTCATTTCTTTTTTGGCAAAGCTTACTTAAGTTGAGAAAAAGTCTACTTTTTGAAGAGCACAGGATGTGGACCACACTTTGTGAGCTGACAAATCAGAATGAAGAGGAGACAGTTGGACTGCACCCCCCTCCTCTGTCTCTTGGTTAAAGCCAGCCCATGATCAAACAACATGCACCAAACCAAACTAGAACTACAATGTCAACAATTTGTTATGGAAACAAAGTGCAAAATTGACATTGAAGTCAATTTTGTGAAAATATATGTAGGTAAAAAACTTGACAACACTCTAAAAACTGAGCTAGAACAAATAATGCAAGATAATGCGCAATAGTACATATTACAGGTATGTGGGTATAAATGATGATTGCACCTTTTTGTAGGAAGTGGAGAGAAGGGTGAAGAGCAGATTGGTCAGGGGCACAGAGTCGATAAGCCTTTGGACCCTCTGGATGGAGGTGCTCTGGGCCATGATGTTGAGCTCGGCTGGTGGACCGTCACTTGCCCAACCCTGTAGGTGGCGGGGTGGGGTGGGGATGAGGAAACAGGGCTTTAATGGAACACAGGCTTTCTACTCATGTCCCATTTCAAAATTCCATCATCTTTCCAGACCTTAATTTCTTGACTGGATTTGAAAATCTTGGTCATTGGACATATCATTCCACATCTGGTGATTATTATTCACGACTATTACTACATTATGTGAAATGTGTTGCATATTTTTACAGACTTTTAGTGCATTTTCCAAACCTGATTTTTCAAGCACTGGAGACTATCAGTTCTCCATTTTCCAGATGCAAGTATGAACCCTTGGAATAGAGCTATAATGATTGACTAATTAATTTAATCAAGGTGGAAATTTTAAACCTTTAATTTATTTTGTTTAGCAAACCAAAGTGCCAGCTACTTGCAGTTTACAGCTTCATGAAAAGTCAAATCGATGAATAAAACCCAAAAGACAATGATGTTCAGAGGGATTTGATGGTGTTTAATAATCAGTTTTGGTTAAAGTTTCGTTAAGGTTTGGGGTACATTCAGTGAATGAATAGGAAGGGTCAGCTTCTACTACTCAAGCCTCCTCTTGGGACATTCAAAATGTTTTCATCAAGATCAAGAAATTGGCACATGCCTCTTGTTAGCATTTGTTAACAGGGTATGACACCATAAGAAAGCCCCTCTTTGCTGCCATGAGACTGGTCATATATAGATGTTTATTGACCATGAGATAAGGACACATTAGTTTTGAAATTCTCCATTCTAGATTCGGTCCGGGGATTTTAGCATTGGTCAGTGTTTAAGACTCTCCATGGCAGCAGACTGAGTGAATTTGTTTGTTGCTTCACTTACCCGGTGCAGGGCCTCGACTTGCAGATCCTGGAAAAGCGAAGTCAAGAGTTTGATGGAGTGGTTGGCCAGGATTACGGACAGAACTCCAAACCCTTGGTGTCTTGGGAAAAAAAAAGAAAAATGAACAGATACTACACATTAATGACTGAAAAACAATGTATCTGGCCTTGATACAGAGACAGACATCACTCCTGGCTTCATTATAGAGGCTATGTCTCTTGGTAATTTTGTTTAGATACAGCTGTTGATCGCTGTAGTGCTGTGCTTCTCAAATGGAGGTGCACTTGCCTGTAGGAACCCCACAAAGCCTCAACAAGATTATTAAGTTATTTGGAAGTGACATTAGGAATGACTGTCACATTAATACAGTAACAACTTCTCACATCTCCATTATACCAAATGCCAGACCTGCACAGTTCCACCTTTCAAAACGCCAAAGGAGGCAGATGAATGGACAAAACTGAGCACACAGTGACGCTATAAAAATTACATTCACTCATTTTCTTTCTTACATTTAATTTCATATACATTGACATTTACCCTTTGCCAGGACCAAGTTTAGGCGATCCTGCTCCGTCCTTGGTGCGAGCTGCAATATCCCGGACTCGCAGGGCAGCCAGGGGATCCTTCTCCTTCCCTTTATCCGCCAGGGCGGTGGGGCTCAGATTGAGAATCAGGTACAGGCTGTTTAAAAGGCACCAGGCTCCCAGCAGCTGAAAGTTCTGATAATGCTGTTGAACACAGAAATGTAGCACAATACTATTACTATTTGGGAATGCAATAGAAAAGCTACAAAAAAACAAAAACAATCATACAACAACACTCTAAAAACTGTTATACTGATGAAGTGGCACAGTCAAATTAAACTAAAAACATTTCAGTATTGCTAAACAGCATTGAACTAGTGTTATTCTTCGTATCTAAGCAGCTTCCCCAATACCATATGAGCACTTAAACCTGGTACTCACCTCACCTCCAGCCCTGCGGGAGTTACTGATGGCTTGCCCGATCATTTCATAGATCTCCAGCTGTTTCAAACACAAATATTGTACTCGTTACCCTTTTAATGTACTATACCATGTCCTACCAAACAAATATAAACAAATGGTAGGCCAACCTACTGTAGTCGTAACGGGCAAATAGGCCTATTAGTAATTGACTTTTTATATGGCATTCATCAAAAACATCCAAGGTGACAAATCTTCTTACATGAAGCCTACGTTACATTTTATTCAAGCAATACAAATAGCCAAACTCATCAGTGTTCTTTGAATTAGAAGACGTGTATCTATTTAAATGGGAGCACACAGGACAAAGTGAAAACCCAATTCCAAAAATAAATGTTTCAATAGATTTGAATGAGTCACCCCCACCCCAAGTCTCAATACAAATGTATTTCCCCTCAAATCTCTGTTCTTATTTGAAGTCAGCCAACACTGATTTTGACCCTATGTGAAAAACACATGGTAGACACGACATGCTAGCCAGTGAAGAGCATTTATTTTGGCCGTACCAGAAATTATGTTACAAAACTCACATGTGAGCATGTAGCAGGTCTTTTGTAATAAAAATACTCACACATTTCTGGACAATTGTGGCTGCATCATTTTCATAGTCCTCTTCTTTAGTCCCAGTGGAGGCAGAGCGGAGCTGCAAGCCGCTACCTACCTGCAAAATGGCCATGCAGGTGGCCACACTCACACCTGAGAGGGTAAAACAGTTCTTAGTTAGGCATGGTTGATACTAAAGAAGCCAGCACAAGATAACACACAGGTTGGACTGGATATCAAAATTATTTGTTCTATATCATCAATCTGATGTTCAATGCATTCCAGGAGTTATTTTGCTATTTCTGAGGGACTGACACCAAAACCTGATGTTTACTGTTGATGTTTTAGATAGCTGAAATTTATTTTTGCCATTAGAAACCCTTGTAGCTGCGCTAGAAACATCTCAACGTGTCGTCATGTCAACGACCATTAGCCACTTATCCACAGGAAAAAGAAAATACACCACCAAACAACAGGTAATAGCTGTGTTAGTCACCATTAAGCCTCCTCCATTCTCACCACTACTCTATTCTTTACTTCATCCCAGTGTACCCTCTCAACAGCAGTTTGATTCATTAGATAGCATACGTACATTTTATTGTTACCATATTTAGCCCTAAACAGAGTTATTACCTACCAGCATAGAGACAGCTCAGAGCCAGCACAGTCATATCCAGTAATCTCCCTGGTGTCAAGGGCTCCAGGACAGGCAGGGAAAGTGTGTCCAAAGCCATGGTTACGTCTATCACCAATGAATGGAATCTGGATATGGGTTTAAGATACATACTAATAAGGAAATTGCATGGATGGAAAAGAACTACCCAAACACAAACACTACTCATCCACTACACGTACAGGACCAAACATTTACATTATATTGCCCATCCAAGGAGGATGACATCATCATGAAATTAATTTCAACATCTCATCATGCTTACTTACTAGATTACATTGACACTTGCTTTACAACATTTCAGTCAGTTCATCCGTCAGTGTTTACGTATTGGGTTGTGCTTACCTCACATGCCCCAACTAATTGTAATACAGTTCACATATACATCTAGCTTAAACTGCAAAAGTCTATTTCTGTGTATGTTTTGGTTCAATCATAACAAAAATTAGGCTGCCAATGTATTTTGGCACATGGAAGTTTACATTTGCTGACAAAGGAAGTGAAGGTAAAAACACTTATGGCTGACTGGGGAAGCTCACCAGAGCTTCCTATGATATCTATGGATGTTTTGAGCATTATGTACTCATACATGACTCAGTTTTTCAGAGTGATTATTGAAAGTGTTTTATCGTTTTACATCACTTTTTGGTATGTACATATTGCTACCCAGGAAAAGGAGCAGTTGGAGCAGCGGTGCTCTCTGCTTCCAAACTTACTTGATACCCTGCTCTGCTCTGCTGGGCTCAAGCAAAAAGCCGTAAGATCATGGCTGATACTTCTCACCCAGCCCTTCCCATTTACTCCTCTCCCCACTGGTAAAAGACTGAGTTCTATTAAAACTAGAACAATAAGGTTCAGTACCTACCCATAATTGTAAAATATATATATTTTTTTTAAAAACATACCCGTTGCGGACAGCAGTGGCATCAGCCACAGTTGCAGGCATGATAAAGAAGGAGTTGGCCGATACAGCATCCTGGAAACGGTTGATGTAGCGTAGAAAGTAGGGCAGGTTGAGGCACACTCGTAGCAACTTCTCAGACCCACCTGGAAAGATAAATTATGGAAAAAACTGAACTGGCAACTCATAAAAAATGAACAAAAGGGGAAAACCCTTGTGTGATTTGACATTATAACCTCAAAGCACAGACAAAACAACAACTGTGGAAGGTTGAGTGGATCTCACAAAATCTTGAGTTTCAGACTAAGGAAAATACTGAGGAAAATATCTAAGGAAAGTAAAATACTGAGGAAAATATCTGCAATGAAAGTAATTTCCCAATCCAACTTGGCGGTTATACGCACAAACCCTAGCAGTTTTCCATACATACATATTAGAGGTGGGATAATATTTCAAATCCAGATACATTTAGTATGTCTACTTTCAGGTATAAGAGTCATCACTAATCAAGTTACCTTTAAGGTTATTAGTTAAAAGGACTACGGTAAAACAACTGACACTTAACTGATATTGCCTGGTTACTGCCCAAACTAATAAATAAACCAACAGTGTGCTACCACAATGCCAACGCCTACTCACCTAGTTCCTGTAAGCTGGACACATTCTGAGAGACAAAGGCATTTTTCATTTTGGCCTGAATGGCCTGATCTGTTGTTTGGTCATCGCAATCACTCTCCGCCTGCATTTGGAAGGACATTTTAAGAAAACAAAATTAATTACAGTTATCAAAGCACTGACAGAACAGCTGTTAGTCAAGCTGCATGTTAGATTATAGCTGAGTCAGAGGTTAGTGTCAGGAAAAACGCTGATGAGCAGAAAACTTTTACGAGGCTGTTGTGGTTAGATTTAGTTGTCAAGTTCTGATGCTGAAATTGGTAATTAGGGAAATGAACTTCAGTATTGGAGCTGTACAGTTGGTTAATAAAACGTACCTGCATGTGTGCTGCTGACGGAGAGGCCAAGATGGTGGTAAGGTCAGGGTTAAAAACTGAAGTCAGTTGATTGAAGAAGTTCATCTGCACTTCCTTTTGTCGAAGCTCTGGGTTCACAGCACTGGGCAACTCCTTCTGATCTTCCACTATTACATTAAAAAGGACACAAGCAACGCAAAACTATTAGTTTCCCATGAATGTGAGTTGATAGCTTCGTTTTCCACTTTTGACTGATTCACACATTTTCTATTCTGTCTTTTATTAAGAATAAATGAATGATTACATTACCAGTAGTGTTGTAACAAACCCAGTGAAGTATTGAATAACCTCGGTCCATCCCACTTACCATCTGAAAGGGTCTTGACGGTTTGAGGCAACTTGGCGGACTTCATCATAGCAGTGAAAGTAATGATTTCTGTGCGGTCTAATCTGCTGCAGCCAGTGCAAAGTCCTTTTATTAAAAGGATCAGGTGTTTCTAAAGAAAAAGAAATAAAGAGTTTTAGTGAATTCAACTGGTGGTTATAAGGGATGTAATTTCAAAATGAAATGAGAAAACAGATGTGCATTCCTAGAGAAAGCAAGGTAATTTCTATTTAATCAGAATGAATGGGATTGTTTTACTTTTGTTTGCCTGCAAAGTTTAAAGTCTTAAGAATATCTGGGAGGTATTATTGGCAATAAAATCATGTAATCACAAACGATTCCAAAATTCCTGTCCACTAAAAACTGCCTTTAGTGAAGTTTAAATAGTCTTATATATTTCCCACTCGCTTAAAATTGCCCTAAAATGTTCAGTGCTGATGAATGTAAGCCCAAAACAATACTCCAATGTAGTTTGTTTCTCTTACCTGTGACACTGCACATGCCTCATCTGGGTTCTCCAGGCGCAGCAATGAGAATTCAATCAGTACTTTACATGCTGCAGCGACCGACAGCAACTGATTCCTTGGAACTAAAGAAACAGCATAAAAATAATTAGCACACTGGAAGAAACAAATATCATGCAGCTTATACCATTTAATCTATTTGGCTAAGTAACAGTCAAACTATTCATTTCTAAACTGTTACACTACACCGTTAAATGTTTCACTTTTACAAATAGAATTTATATTCAAATACATTTACTGTCAGCAAAAGAGGAAATGAAGATATACATACTTTGTCCACATACTGTGGTGATGTAATGTGCAGAGAGAGCCACAAATGATGAGTAGAAAGGCTCATACTGTTTGTCATGGTGAAGAATCTCTGATTCACTGCAAATGACAATTGGAATATCTCATTAGGCCTATATATTGGGAAATATGCATTTTCATATAATACTGTAATGGCATTTTGTCTTTCTGCAGAAGGGTGATGGGAAAGACTGGACACAAAGAGAGGACGACATGGGATGGATATGATATAGGCTACACCTTAGCCCGCTGAGCTATGGAGCACCTAAGACATTTAGGAACATTCAGTCGAATAACCTACTTCAACCAAGCCCTGTATTTACCAAGTGTATCAAGAGAACAAGTGCTGAAAAAGTTCTCATTATTTGCACTACCCACAACGACCAAAAGTGAACATTGTGTGAAATTACACTATATTAACTTCAGATTAACTTCAGTGTTTGTCAGCAATTGTTTGGGGTGGATAATTAAATAAATTAAAAGCCTCCCAGACATAACGGCATGTAAAATGTATCATTGTCTAGCCACAGCTTTAGGCATACAGCCAAAAGTTCACAAAACTTCATTAGTTTACAATAAATGAGAATTGATAAATGCTTTCCAATTATTCTCGCATATTCTCTGCTGTCTTTTTTATGAATATGAGCTTCAGGCTCTGAATCAAAAAATGTCCTGACATCCCTGAGAAATGACCCTGGGTACTGGTGCAGTGACATTATATTCGGCACTGGCCTTGGCCATAATGAAGGATTTTGAGCCTTATCTCAAATGTGTCACACATCCGCTCCAGGACCGCTCCAGTCTGTGGATGACGCAGTTAACATGGGCCTACACTTTGTCCCTGAACCTGGACACCCTTGGCTCTGATGCCAGGATCCTGCTGGTACACTTCACCAGTGTTCAACAACATCATACCAGAACTGGTCCATGGCAAACTGCCCCCAGCCGAATGCTACCTCCTCAATCTGTGATCTGTGATCATTTACTGACACAAGGCAGTCCGTGCTGCTGTGAGCGCATGTGCTCCACAGGGATGTGTGCTCTCTCTTTCTCCTCCTCTATGCTGTGTATACCGATGACTGTTCCTCCAGCCACCCATCCATCAAACTGCTCAAGTGTGGGGACAATACGACCCTAGCGGGCCTCACCATGACAATGATTAGTCCACGTACAGAAAAAGAGGTCAGTCTCACATCATGCTGTAGTGCCAACAACTTGGTGGTGAACACACTCAAAACTGTGGATATAAGGACTGATTTGTAAAAGAACCAGCCTGCTAATTAAGCCCTGGAGATTATCTGCTCAGATGTGAACTCAGCTGAGTCCTTCAAGTTCCATGGGTCCGGTCCACCATCACTAAAACCATCAAATGGAATGAAAACATCGCTGCTTAACTAAGAAACTCCAAGGATGTTCTCCCTTAGCAAATGAGGATGTTTCACCACCATTCCTGGTCCAATTTTACCAGTCAATAATCAAAAGCAGCCCAACATTCTCTATCACAGTGTAGTTTTCCTCCACCTCCTTTTTCTCCAATGTATTGTCCGCACTGCTGAGTGGGTCAATGGTCGGCTGTGGCTCTCCATGAAGAAGCTGCACAATGCCGGGCGAAGAAAAGAAAGGATTGCGACCCATCCTGCACACACAGGTTGTCACCTATTTCAAAAACTGTCCTCTGGGAGACAGTATGAGTCCATTAAGACCAAAACCACCAGCCACCTCAACAGCCTCTGCCCAAGAGCTGTTACCCTACTCAACCAGCCCCCCCAAAACTTAGCCCATACAAATCTCTGGACTCCCCCTCTGGAAGTGACTGTAATGTTACATATGCTACTGTTTAGTCCAGTACTGTTAGTTTAGATGATGTTGAGTACTTATTTCTTACTTTTTATCATGCTCAGTATAACTCAGTATACACCATTCCAATGCACTGCTGGACACTCACCATCCCTCTCTACAACTGCGACCATAATGGATGCCACACTGCCTGAATGCACATAGTGATGGATGTACATATGCAGAGTGCTATGTATAGTCTACTGTTTTTTTCAGTGTGGGGCTCCTTGTCCTTGCACCATGTGTGCATCTACTTATTCTATTTGTCAATATGTCCCTGCACCAATGTCGCCAAGACAAATTCCTGTTCATTTTATGTAGTTAGGAAAAAAAACATTCTCTTTGTAGGTTTGATCTCTCCACAACAGCAAAATATCATAGGCAAGTACAATCTTTAATTGGAACACATAACTATATTATTAACAATGTCTTCTTGTCTTCTTCTTGAATATGGTATGTCCAACAACATTATCAATGATGTTCTTGACCAAAACCAAGAACTATGCAGAACTGCTACTGACAACAAACTTGCTGGTAACATCAGTATTCTGCGAGGCAATCGCTCAGTATGTATGCAGGCTGCTAGCAGGGCAACATAGTGTCATCTGTGACCACACTGCCAGCTATGTGGAAATCAAGATGTTACAATATGTGGGTCTGGGTACATTAGATGTAAATGCATGAATCAATGAACAAGTGTTTGGATTCAACATTCAAACCATGTCCACGTCATTTCCAACAAAAGCTGTATGTGCATGCATGTTGTCTTTGGTCAAGAGAATATCTAATCACTCAGTGTTGTCAATTATTTCAGCTTTGTCATTTAATCCTTTAGCAATGTAAGGCTGTTTCTTTAATGTCTGCAGACTTGTGCAGAAAATGCAACTTTGCCGTTTTTGCAGTTTTGTTGTTTGCAGGTCGTTTCATTTGAAATGAAACCAACAAGCATGGCAGCGTTTCATTTGAATCCCCAGAGGGCTCAGCTGATGTCACCACCATCTGAGTAGGAGTGTCAAATGACAACCTGGCCACTCTGTGTGGACCTCTCTCGGTAATCGTAGCATTCTGATATTCTTGACATATTGCATGTGTTTGTAGTATGGCGTGTGTATCTACTATAGAGTTTTCGAGCAACATTAATGGCGAGATCACTGAAACTTCTCACTGCTCTTGACAATTACGGCTGGCCGTGACACTAGTCTCAAATTCTCCCCGAGTGACAGCAGCGCTGCACCACCTTCCTTGTGATTAGCAGCAGCACCCTGTCGGGTTTCCAATCAGCCATTCCGATTTACTGAGTTAATGACTAAACAGGAGTAGCGCTAAGTTATCGTTTGATTACATCAACGGTGCCCCATCACCTCCTCGTCCCAAAATGAGTGGAGAAACCCTGGTCTCCGCCTACATTTTCAGTCCAGCCACCCACATACCTACGTCTGATAAACTGACTAGCTAACCTGCTAGATAGCTAATGCTTATAGTTTATGTTGACAGAGTATGAGTAGACCAAACAAGAGTGATACAGCAAGCTCAGCATACTAGCGGAATCGAATAAGCTAGCTGACGTAGCCAAATATTACTGTTGCTCGGCCCTATGAACTCAAATACGTTAGCCAGCCAGTTCGCAAGGCCCATTAGCTAGCTTGTTGGCTAATGTTTGTGTTAGCTAGCTAATGATAAAGCAAATTTCCGTTTACTGCAACGCTGGATAACATTTGTGTACCATCACATTAAAGATATGTCAGCGTTCGTCAAACATAGGTAGTGCCTTGTGTATAGCAGCTTATAAATTATCAGCTACAGTGAGCTTAATAGCATTTTTGCGTAAGTTAGCTAGCATGTTAGCTAACGTCAGTAACTAAATCGAGGCCAGTGTAAGTTACACTCGAATAGCTGGCTAGCTAGCTAGCCGCTAATGGTAGCTAAGCTAGATAGGTAACGTTTGCTGTCTAACTTAACTACCAAGCTAAGTTAGCAAGTTAGCCAGCCAGCTGACTTCATGGTGGGCACGGCCAATATCCAAGTAAACAGAGATCCACAATTCACTGACATATAACCGATTACCTGTTGATTATAGACCCGATAAGCTGAGGTAGCTCTTTCGTTTCAAAAGCTGTGTACGAAGCTGATAAAAGCGGTCGTACTGCCGCTGTCCATTCGTGTTCCCCATCTCCTCCGCTCGACGCCATCTTGAAATCCCGTAGAAAAAACTAGCTACTGGAAGAAGAAAACTGTAAACGGAAAGTAAATTACAGGGGGCGCTCACACTGTAACAACATTTATTACATCATTATTTGAAACTGGAATGTGTAGAATTGTGGATATTGTAAATCGAACAAAGTTTTAAATTGTTAATCAATATTGTTCATCAAGAGCAACGTTTTAGTCTCAGAGCAATGCCTGAAGATAGAAATTACATGTATTGCCTTATTACACCTGTGTGTGTTATATAGATTTCACTGGTGGAACTGTCCTGCCCTGCCGACACTGGTCATATAATACAGTACACAATGCTACATGGACCTGTGAATGTATATCAGAATTAATCACTTATCTCCGGCTTTATCTCTATAATTTCTGAGAGCAGTTACCAACAGGATATTAGATGATGAAAAAATAAATTAAAAAAATGGGACAAGACTGTATTCAAATAACCTTTGAATAGAGTCTGGTCCCATTTATCAAGTCACTGCATCATCTCTGTACAATATCTTAAGAACACAAATGTGTTTTCAGTTTTTCTCTCTGGTACATTCTTTATGATACACTTGAATCCTAAAGGTGAATACGAAAGTGAAAGATGAATACGAATATGAAAGTGAATGAATAGGTTTCAGAAGAAGAGCACATTTGAGAGAAAATGAGATGGAGAATTATCAGATTTTCTGACTGTGATGGCTTGTTGAATTTAATAGCCAACTCATTTTTGCAGACAGTGATAGCTTTGAAACTTTTTTTTTTCTTTTCTTTTCTTTTCCTATATTCCATCTTACAGTTTAAGTAGAAAAATGTATTTGCTGTAAAAGGAGGCATACATTTTTCATTGTGCAAAATAAATACCTTAAAACCTATACAAGTTTTGTATTGCATGCTACTTAGAATCCACTCAGTTCTGGCCACACAATTGTTTTCCCCTGGATTATATAAAAAACATTCTATTGCTTTAGTCTATTTACTGTTTAGAGTGAATAGAGGTTTCTTTTAGACCTATGAATTATTTCTGTATGAAGAGATAAAAGACAACTGATCTACCCAGGAGAAAAGCTGGTTCAGTCATGGTAGAATGGCATTATGGTGTTTGAGCAGTTAGAGATAGAGAAGGAAAGTTAGCCACTGCTTAAAGTTATACATACATACATACATAGATACAATACATACAGTACATACATGCCATACGACATCCTCACCTGTAGGGGGCAGCACGACTCTGTCGCTAGGAAAACAGGAAGCGACACAACTTCCCACTTCCTCCTTCCGTCGAAGAGCAAGACCTAGCTACTGCTGTAATGGCAAAGCTAATATTGTTATGTATTAAATTCGTCCTTTTATGCAGCATTGCCGATGCTGTCTTTGAGGACCAAGTCGGAAAATTTGACTGGTAAGAGAAATCCTGCGAGTTATCACATTTTCTCATTATTTTAGAGGCGTTTTTTAATGGTGAGATGCTAATGCTAACACCTGTCACTGGCACTAGCTGCGACCCGGTGTGGGCTGGAATAATGATGTCTCCATACAGCCAGGGCTAGGTTGGTTCAGTTGTACATGAACTGGTATTCTCGTTCAATTCCCGTGTTTGCAACGGAAAATATACATCCCTCCTGCCATTTCGGCGTCTGTTGGCAACCTGGCAGAAGTGGAAAATCCCAGAGAATAACAATGACTTTTATTTAGCTGTTAAATGACCTAACCACAGTGTAGTCCGAGGAGATGACACAGGCCAAAAAATCCCCCAAAATTCATTAAAAACTATGCCTACAAGAAATGACTTCTCTTAGTAAACTTGATGTGCTGGAAATTTGTTTACTAGGTGACATACTCTGAACTTTGGCTTTACCGTGCTAGCGATTAGAGAAAAGATACATTGATCTCACCAAGTTAAAGTAAAGTGTGATGAAAATTGGTTTGTGAGCATCTGATGTGGCTAGCATTGTCACCAACGTGATATGCACTCCACTGTTCAACCCACATAACTCCTACCAATATTTCCTTTTTTATCAGAGCTATATTTTATTTTATTTTAATCCTATATTTGACAATGCACAACAAAATCTGTTGCTCCATATATAGCTAAAAGCTCATTTTTATCTGTAGTCCTCGGGGGGATAGACCTTGACATCAACTGGGATCAGAACCGTTTTATGTAGTCTTTAATCTGGATTGGATAAAACTGGATTAAAGTCGAGCTTGATGATTGTCTGATGATGTTTGTTCTCTATCTTGTTGTTTGCAGGAGACAGCAATATGTAGGCAAGGTTCGCTTTGCCCATTTCGACATGCATGTGCAGTCATCCAAAAAGGTGATTCTGGCCACTGAGAAGAACGTCTTTGCCTCTCTCAATTCCAGGACCGGAGACCTCTGTGAGTATTTTGTTAGACTGCCACAGTAGATAAATCTTATTGGGCTGCATGCAGAAAGATGGTTGGCTCCTGGGTTGACATAGTTTGATCCTCCCTGTCCATCCCACAGTGCAATGTGAAGTTTAGTGTCACAATATTCAATACCAAACACATGAAATCACATTTGCCAGTTATTAAATCTGAACAACAAATGTGTTTGTTGTGAATCAAATTAATGGCTGGTGTGGAGGTGGTAAGGAGGCCGTGTTTTTCAATGTTTCTTCAATGTTTTTCAATTACATTACTACCTACTCTGTATTTGTTACAGACTGGCGACATGTGGATAAGACCGGGCCAGAAGGAAACATTGACGCTCTTCTGCTGCATGGACAAGGTGATTTTGGCGTGGCAGCTGAGCATATGGAGGTTTAAGTTCCTTCACTGATGGCAGATAACTAAATAAACTCTTTTTGTCTCCTAGATGCGGTGCTGGTTGCTGGGAATGGCCGTGTGCTTCGTTCCTGGGAAGTAAACGTTGGTGGTTTGAACTGGGAGATTGTGCTCGACTCTGGCAGGTGATTAACATCTTGACTGGCATTGGTTAAGTCTATAATCATCCTTGTTTTGACCAAATATTAACTGCTTTTGTTGTACATTTTAGTTTCCAGTCTGCATGTTTTGTTGGACAGCAAGACTCTGTGAAGTATGTGGCTGTTTTGAAGAAAACCGCCATCTCTCTCCATTACCTCTCCAATGGTCATCAGAAATGGCTGGAGAATCTTCCAGAGAGGTAAGCGGATATTAATGACATATCGGTGGCAATCATTAGCTTATGTACAATCTAATTATAGTACATTTGAAATAATATCAATATTGCAAAAAAGGCCGGTTTTGCATTTTAAGACTGGTCTGTAAAATATTGAGGAAACATTAGCAGTGCGTCACAGGTAGCATATAATAAATTATTATTATTATTTACATGAGTTTAGATTCAATTTGATTTGATTAGATGAAACTATAATGATTCCTGTGGTGAAAATGGTCTGTTGCAGTAGCAAATAGTAATAGTTAACATCAAAGAAGAATAGGATTATACAAAATATATTCAAGCCACAATTCCAACACTTGGACATATTAAGTGGAAATGAATGAATGAAAATGTGCATAAAAAGTATGGATTCAAGCATTAACAGGATGTACAAAATAGTATCTGTAGAAGCAGAACTTACCAAGACATAATGACGCTGTGAAATTTATGCATTATGAAAATGATAAAAATGATAAACACTTCTTTGTCTTTTTGACCCCACAGTGAAACAGTGCAGTACCAGGCTGTCTATTCTGGAGGAAATGGGGAAGTTTACACACTGGGAGTCGTTCCCCATTCCCACATTGCTGTTGTTGCTTACAGTGTGGAGGATGGAGAGATTACCAAGCAGGTAATCCTTCAGTGTTTCCTCTAGGATTGTTAGTAGATCTTTAATAACAGTAGCAGTGGGGAGGTGGGATTCAGTTTGGTACAATGACTCGCAATGCTCCAACACAAACAGCATTATTAGTTTCACTACCTGTCGTTGTATTATGTGTGTTATTTGGATTCTTATATAATGATATAAGAAATAATTGTGCAATAATTGGTGTGTATTTGCATGTATTGGGTGAATAATAAGCCCAGATGATTAATTTTCATTGACATTTGCAAGCCAGTCTAGAGAAATTTTCCAGTATGCAGGATGGGGCACCTTTGCTGGATGAGTAAAGGAAATGCTGTGTTTCTAGTCTAAATTCTAGTTAAAATAAGACAAAGCCTTTTTATATAGCTTGAAAGGAAAGTAAACACTATATTTTTTTTAGCTGCCAAAGTACCAGGTGCAGCGAAAAAGCAAACCAAAATGTTAAGTGTTGCATTATCTTCATCAAATTTCACACGGCTGACGTTGTTGCTTGTATTGTTGTCGTCAGATTTCCGTCGAAGCTCCATGGCTGTCCAACATACCGGCCAGCTGTGCAGTGGTTGGACAGGGGATGCTGACATGCGTCGACCCTGCGACCGTGTCCCTGTACACACTTGACCTACAAGAACAATCACAGATGACCCAGATCCCCTTACAGGTACCTCCCCAAAATCAAAACACCTCCTGACTTTTCAATGACATTCTATTTCAACAAACAATGAATTTTCCTGCTTTCTAGAATTATCTGTCTTCTGAGCCTACCTCCATCTTTCCCTCTGTCTGACAATGCTATCTTTTACCATTCCCCGTATCTCTTTTCTTAGTCACTTGGCCTTGAAGTGTCCCCAGGCTTCCAGCCGGTGTTGGTGTCCACCCAGCCCAACCCAGCTCACCCCCCGCTGTCAGAGTTCTTCCTCCAGCTCGGCCCAGACCACCATCTGCTGCTGCAGCTCAACAACGGTCAAATAGTTACACTGAGGGATTTCAAGCCTGTACGGGACTCTTTCTCTACCCTGCACTTCTCTATCATACATTATTATGGTTCTGACCCTTGGAGTCCTTACTGTTTGTTGCTTCTAGTGTTGGCATTAAAGAAATTTAAGCTTATCGTAGAACTGCACTTACTGTAAGTTGTTCTAGATAAGAGTGTCAGCTACATGCCTAAAATATAAATGTAACTCAACTTTCTCTCACACGTAATTCACTACTAGAGGGAAACAGGAGGAAATTTTACAAGTAGGCAGGGTATATGTAAGGCCAAAGCTACACATTCATATTTTTAATTTTTAAGCACTGAACGGGGGAATCCAGACAAACTTTCAAGATCATGGGCTCTTGGAAAATTGGGTGGAATTGTCAGATAGCGATAAATTAGACCAAGATCTTTAGGTGTGAGTTCACACTAAGTGGGAATATTGGCCGGTTTGCAGAATTGAATATTTTTCCTATTGTACTTATTGAAGGGTAAATCTCAATTTGTCATACTATCTGAGATGCTGCGATTCAGAATGATGTTAAAAGAACAGTTGGTGAACATTGTTGATCACTTTTTTCTCACTTCATAGGCTTTGTTGGTTTCCTTTGCAACCACTGGAGAGAAGACTGTTGCAGCTGTTATGGCGCCCAAGAATAAAACTGTGAGTTACTGTGAAGTCACAGATTCAAATTTCTTCCATTGGGGTGTCTTTTCAAATCAGTAGGGATTTTCAAAGGATCATACCCTCCCAATGCATTAAAGCTGATTTAGGACAATCTTGGTTGTCTGTTTGTGTGGATGGTTTTTGATCCGTATTTTAGTTTGATGAACAGTCAAAAGTGTTTTTTTCTTGAGCTAAGAAACATCTCTTAGTCAGGACTTTTTATGCTGTGGCCATCTGAAAACAAAGTTACAAAGTGTCTTTTAGATGTTCTTTTCAAGTAAAATGACCATTTTTAAAAATGAAAAGAAAATTATCCATCTCTGTTTGTCTTTTGTTTGTCAACCATTGTGGACTGTTTTCTTCCCCAGGCTTGCAGTCTTAATCTCTTTAGCGCAGAATCTGGGCGCAGACTTTTAGACACAACACTCATTTTTAACATGGATCCTAATGGTGGGAAACCAGAGAAGGTGAGTGTAAACCTGAATAATGGATCATAATGATGACAAATACTAAGAGTAGGGAGGGCCATTTTTCCATTATTTTCACGTTGTGCTTCTAAATCTCTTCCCAGTGATACTACATCTTTCAACTCTCATTAGCTTTGTGTTTTGTTTTTTGAAATCACAGTGGATCAAAGTTTAATATGATTAGTTTCAGACCAGATCGATCTGGTTTGGGAGGTGATTTATTCACACTAAGCATTAGGATGCAAACAATTGTTTTTATTTATGAATTGTGCTCAGATTTTTTGTTTCTTTTTACAAGAGAATACAACCTTTTGTACTTTGTCTTGCAGCTGTATGTACAGGCATTTCTGAAGAAAGATGACTCTGTTGGCTACAGGGTCATGGTGCAGACAGAAGACCACACACTCACTTTCATACAGCAGCCAGGTATAGTTTGAGTTTAACACCAAAACATAGATGGTTTATGGTTTGTGTTGGAAAGAACACTCTGAAAACACAGTCTGCACTGGTTTATTACCTGAGCATTATGAAAACTATTCAGTTATTGATTACTGAAGATTGAAAGTAATGATTTACTGAGTTAGATCGCTAACGAATATTTTGAAAAGCTGGCAGAATGTGTAGCTGATAGCAAATCTAAAATTAAACAGAAATCAAAGCAATGAAAAATATATTGTCAAGAAAATATGTAATTATTAAAAGTGCAGTATATAATTTAGCTATAATTGAAGACCAAATTTTAACTTTAATTCTCAAATCGCTCAAAAAATAAAGGAAAACCAATGTTGTGTGTCATTGAAGATGTGTAATATTTACCTGCTTGCATCATTGATGTAAGATATGAGACATTATTTTGATTATCATGAATGCTGCCAACATCTGACCACTGTGTGGAGCACAAAACACAGACCCTTTTCATAATGCACCCAAAAATGTGTCCTTTCCACAAGCATAGGGGAAAAAACAACCTCCTAATTTATGGGAAGCGTCTCCCAAACTGTATACTCTTACAGGGTGCGGAAAGTGGAATGAATGATTACAAAACGATAATAATGAGTCTTGTTTTCCAGGCCGTGTGATGTGGACAAGAGAGGAAGCCCTGTCTGATGTGGTGACAATGGAAATGGTGGATCTGCCGCTCACTGGGACACAGGCAGAGCTGGAGGGAGAGTTTGGCAAAAAGGCTGGTAAATGAACTAGTCCTACCACGTTTCTGTCTATAAAATAATAATAAACTTCATTTCTATAGCACTTTTCTTACACAATGTAAAAGGTGCTTCACAATTAAAAGAATAAAAACACGTAAATACACAAATAGGACATACATAAGACATACAAAGAAAATGAAAATAATAGTTTACAAAAGTATAAATTGAAAGCAAAGTGAGTTTTCAGGTGGTTCTTGAAAGAATCCGAGTTAGATGAATGTATTTCTTCAGGCAAATTGTACCAAAGTTTCGGTGTCCTAACTGCAAATGCTTGATCACCTTTAGTCTTGAATCTGGCCTAGAGTTTTGTCTAAGACTACACCTCTGCACATAAGGAGATAACAGCTCTGAAATGCATGCTGCATAAATCCCTTCGAAAACATTTTTCCCCCAAAATTCCTGGCCCTGAAGTAGTGTTGACAACATCTAATCAAAAATGCTTAATTAATGCTCTGATCAGTATTTCATGTGTTGTTTCATGTATTGTTCTCCAATTCTCTCAACCGTAGGAACCTAAGACAGCTGTCTTAATTCCTAATTCTAGGCTTATTTCCTCAGGCATGTTTCATCATCCTGAGATTTATATTCATGAATGGCCACTAATTTATCACTAATATCTAGATTCAGATCAGCAAACTGTCATTATACTTTTTAACTACTTATGCTGCTCTACGCCTGCATTTGTGTCATCTAAGCTGTTGCACTTTTCTTGTTTTGACAATAATTTCAAAGTTTCAACAGGCTTGATGGCCAGTTAATAACTGGGCCTTGTGGGTGTTAACTGGGCTCATGAATTATTTGTTTACGGTTAGCTTCACTTTCCTCTGTTTTTGTTCTGTTTTTCCTGCTGCGCTTGGATTCAGCCATTCAAGGTAACGCGCTTCTCTGCTTTTCATGTTTGCTTGTGTCTTAATTCTTACAAACCTACATTTTCTTCACTCTTTGTCATATCCCGCCTGTGCTCCCTAGACCGACTCCCATCTTATTCTGCCCTCATCAAATCCAAAACCTCAGTGCTTGCTTATAAGGCCACAAAGGGAATCAAACCTCACTACCTGTTAGGCCTGGTTCTGCCCCAGTGCTGCAGCTACTGAGCCCTTACGATCTGATTTACGATCTGATTTACAATCTGATTTTCAGTCCACCCACCCAGTCATGATCTCTTCTTCTTCCTGGCTCTCCAGTAGTGGAACAATCTTCCCAACATAGACGCTTCTCTGCTGTTGTTGACCAAAAATCCACCAACATCCACTGAACCTTCCTTTCAATCACCCTGTCCCATCACTTGATTTAGCTTTTAGTATTAGTCATCTTGTATTTCTACAAATCCCCCCTTATTTCTGTCTTGTTTTTTCTTGCACTGCTTTATCAATCATGTGATAAGTATGCTTCTATACAAATATTTATTTATTCTATTTTTTACACATTCAGTGACCTAAAGGATTATTGGCACCCTTGGTAAATGCCGGCCCTTGGTTAAAAAAAAAAAAGTCTGTTGGACACAAACCCCTAGTGATTCTTTTTTTCTTTCGTTCAAGGTATTTTTGTTAGCTTTTTAGTTGATACAAAAAACATCATACAATTTATAATATATTTTAACATCCATTTAGCCCAAAAGTACCCCCAACTCATTGCTACTCAAATTTCTGAACGTAGGATAGAAATCATTATTTGCATTGATCTTTTACGGCCATTTTGTCTCATGTTCTGAAAGGGTGGCAGTATTTCTATAGATCACTAAATGTCAAGTTCTGTGCAAGATCATGAACTAAAATCCTAAAAGGTGAATAAAAATCTACTGAAAGTTGTTTAACACCGTCTGCATTCTCCCTTTAATTTGTGTAGACGGCCTGCTGTCCATGGTGCTGAAGAGGCTTTCCTCTCAGCTCATTCTGCTGCAGGCCTGGATGGCCCATCTCTGGAAGCTGTTCTACGACGCACGCAAACCCCGCAGTCAGGTGAAAAACGACGTGACCATCGAGAACCTGTCCAGAGATGAGTTCAACTTGCAAAAGATGATGGTGATGGTTACTGCGTCTGGCAAGGTACGAGACAAAAGCTCACCCTTGGGTTTCACTGCTGTTCAGTAGCTGTCCAGGGGAGAGAGGAACTGCACTGTGCATGCAGTTATAGTTATTTGCTGACCTAAGAGTCTGCTTGGACTAGGAGGGAATAGTGGTTTACATTAGTATAAGTTCAGATAAATATTTAAAAGATAGAGTCTGCACACTAAAAATGGCTCCCTTGGCGTTTATTGGCATTACCACTCGTGTACTTTTATAAGTTCAGATAAGCCTCCGTTAAGAACCAAATATTAGAAAAAGACTCCTATAGGCCTCTTTGAAAGTCACTTTTCTGTTCTGTACAATTCATCAGTTGTTTATTGTTTTGTTTTTTTGTGTTAAGCTCTTTGGGATCGACAGCAAGACTGGCACAATTTTATGGAGGCACTACCTGGACAACATCCCGTCTAATGCAGCCTTCAAGCTGATGGTGCAAAGGACGACTGCACACTTCCCTCATCCCCCACAGTGCACACTGCTCATCAAAGACAAGGTGAGACACTGACCCTGGGATCTCAGCTGAGCCTTGGGAACTTTTTAATAGCAACTACAGAGTAAAATGGGGGAGTGTAAGGGCCATGGTACTGAATAATTGGGGTAGGGGGCTTCAGCTAGTGGTGGCAGCCAATTTCAGTGTCTTGTTGGCTACGAACACAGAGAAAGCAAAGCCAATTAGAGTGAAAACAACAGACCAGAATGCTGTCTACGTTGCTGAATAAGGAGTGAAGGAAACTTAAGTGCCTTAGGAGAAAAGGACAGCTTTTTTTAAACATTTATTGACCGAGTGAAGGTTTTGCTGAGAATATCTGGTCTTTATTAGCATTCAGCCCGACAGGATGTGAAATCTGAGGTCCAGTGAAGTTGCCCAATTCAACCACAGTCTCCTACTGTGGGAAACTGAGCAACTCTACTGCAGCAGTTAGAGGTCAAGTGCATTGCTCAAAGGCACTTTTATGGTAGTTGTTGAAAGAGAAGCGAGTATTGCTCATTCAAAGCCTAGATTTTCACATCCAGACCTGGGATTTGATCAGTTATTCACCAGCCACTTACTCCCTTCTGTAATCTCAAGGCTATGGCCGCCACTTATGAGCGATAGAGAACTGTTATGATAGATTGGTAGTGGAAGAGCTTTTGAATATCCATGACATGTCACTCATGAGATAGGTGTATGGTCTGGGAGCTGTAGTCATGTTCAAATGGACGGAAGTTTTTGGCCTCTTAAACCCAATCAGTGGAAGTTGTTCCGATAGAGATTTTCCCTGCAAACATCCAAGAATATAAGTCTTAAATATAAATGGCCAAAGATATCTGTCTTAAGTTGAATTGGATGTCCTTTCACTAAAACTAGTTGCGGTGATAACTTGCCCTCCTGCAGTTACCAGCACTTTGACCGAGTAGTTATCATTGTTAATTTTATTGATTTCTGCTCTGTTTATTTTTCGTCCAGGACACGGGACTCGCCACACTCCACGTATTTAATCCCATCTTCGGAAGGAAGAGTCACATCACCCCACCCGCTCTGCCTCAGCCAATACTTCAGTCACTCATGCTGCCGCTCATTGACCAGGACTACGCGAAGGTCTTGCTTCTCGTCGACGACCAGTACAAGGTTAGTGTCAAACTGTAAACCACCTTATTTTATGTTAAACTCATGTTAAACTACAGCTGTTAATAGGGTCCGCATCACAAATCTTCCCTCAATTATAGCTGATGTTTAGTGTTTTGTAACTGTAAGCATAGTGGTATACAAATGCATACTGCTGTCGTAGTTATTGGTATTAATCTCTCCAGACCCAGCATTCAGCATTCTGCATAAACTAATTACACACAATGTGATGTAGCGATCCCTTGTGCTATTAAACAAGGGTGAGCGTGTGTGTGTGTGTGTGTGTGTGTGTGTGTGTGTGTGTGTGTGTGTGTGTGTGTGTGTGTGTGTGTGTGTGTGTGTGTGTGTGTGTGTGTGTGTGTGTGTGTGTTAGTATTAGGGTGATCCAGTGGGCCCCTCCTTCCCATCTCTAGTGTTTTGTTGAACGAGGCCCACATCACCTCCAGCAGGCTCAACAGTTGATTCTGGTGTCCCCCATTTTTTCAGCCAGCGACAGTGGCTCCCCAGAATCAGTTTCTTTCTTTCTACAGAGTACTCATGTTCTTCATGTCATTTTTCTCCAGGTGTCTGCTTTCCCCTCTACAAAGAACGTACTGCAGCAGCTCCAAGAAATGGCTGCCTCCATTTTCTTTTATCTTGTCGACTCCAACCAGGGAAGACTGTCTGGCTACAGGTTACGCACGGCAAGTGAAACTTATTTTTGCTGAATTATTTCAAGGTTGTTTGAGCATGAGCATTTGATTGTAGGGTCCACTGCTCATGTGGCAAGTGTTCTGAACAAAGTTGGTGATTGGTTCAGTAGCATCTGCTCAGATTGCTCTGATCTGCTAGCAGTATCACAAAATAATGCTTAAATATGCCAAGAATGAGAAATTACAGCATTAGGTCTGTTTGTTTGTTTTTTTCTTTTTCCCTCGGTTTACTACCTTGAAATTATTATATAATTACAAATGACTGGAGCGTCCTGGTAGCTCAGTGGTCTAAGGCGCAAACCATGTAAACGTGACATTCTGGCTTCGAATCTGGCCCAGGACCTTTGTCACATGTCATCCCCCTCTCCCTCTCTCTTCCAGTGTTTCCTGTTTCTCTAAACTTTGAACTGTCTAATAAAGGGAAAAAAATGCCTAAAAAATAATCTTTAAAACAAACAAAAAACAGATGGCTGATTTACAGGAAGAAATGACCCAGAAGCTGTTGTTGTGTTCTCAGGACTTGTCCACTGAGCTGATCTGGGAGGTGATCATCCCAACGGAGGTACAGAGGATCGTCACGGTTAAAGGGAAGAGGCCTAATGAGCATGTGCACTCCCAGGGCAGAGTGATGGGAGACCGCAGTGTCCTCTATAAGGTAAGACGGCCACTGCTTACCTGCCCCAAACCCACACTAGTATTGTGGTATGGAAGTGGTGTTGAGAAACGTTGGACTGATGTTATTGCTGACGTTTGCACCACCCGGTCTTGTCTCTACTTTCTCCTGGCTTCCCAGTGGTGGAATGATTTTCTCACTCCAGTCAGAACAGCAGACTGACTCCCCATCTTCCACTGCAGGCTGAAAACCCAGCTTTCCCAGAATTAACTCATCACCTTTTCCCCAATGAATCATATCCCCTCTCCCTCCACTCACTCGAGTTGCTTTAAAAAATCCCCTCTATCTTTCTCCTTAGCTTTTGTTTGGTTTCTTTTCCCAGCTTCTTCTCTCTTACATCATCATTTTATGTTCGCAGGAATATTGTGGTCACTTTTGCCCGGTGCCATGCACTCCTTATTTAGTCCTTGCTTGCCATTTTGGTGACCTAGGAATTTAATCATACTGTTGCACTCTGCTAAATCCAAACATATAGCATAAAAAATTGCCATCATAATCATGAAAAACCTTTACATATCTCTTCTGTTCCATTGGTCACTGAGTTAAAGGCCAAATCTGTAATTGTAGAATGTCGCCTCCTATTCAAACACTGTCACCCAAACCCTGACTTTTTTATTTAGTGATTTATTGGGTCAGACATTTTACATCTGGAATTAATTGTTCAAGATTTTTTTTAGAAACTGTCAGAATTTGACAGCCAAACATGACATTTTATTTTTTGAGGCTGTTTACATTTGAAATGTTTGGGTTAGGGTTAGCATTAAACATTAAACTGAAACAGTCCCGTATTTGAGTCATGATGAGTTAAGATTCAGTTTCAAGAAGGCTTATTTTCTATCTACAATTCAAACTCCTCAAGAACTAATGTCAGTATACCCAAAATTTAGATGGTCAAATACATTTTGAATTGCAGCTTTAAATAATCCCAAATGTATTGTCCTGTTAGTAGAGCAGCTGTGTTATTTGATTCATTATGAATCTGACGCCCACATGTGTGGTGTAATCGGCCAAACCTACAACAATATACATTTGAAAAATTTGGCAGTCAGCATCTTGGGCATGGTCATCGTGGGAAATTAAGATGAGACAAACACAAAAAATGTCTTTTGGGTTTTGTGCCCCTTTGGCACATAACCTACCATCACATGGAGGTTCTTACTATCCTAAAAGTTAGGTCGGCTGGTGAAATAGTGAATAGCTAGGGAATTGTGGATTTGACTACACTCTTGCCCATTAATACAAACATTATTTCATCATTAGTTATGGTGCTCACTGTTACTTTGTTTCATATTCTCACAGTACTTGAACCCCAATCTACTGGCTGTGGTGACTGAAAGCACAGACTTGCACCAGGAGCGCAGCTTTGTCGGGATCCTCCTGATTGACGGCGTGACGGGTCGCATCATCCATGAGGCTGTTCAGAGGAAGGCCAGAGGGCCAGTGCATCTGGTGCACTCTGAAAACTGGGTGGTGGTGAGTATTTTTCACAACTACTGACAGCCCATTCCTAGGGATGGGAATAAGAAATCTTTACTGTTGCTTTGTTGCTTGCTAGTTCATAAAAATTATTCATAATTATCAGTAAAGTGTTAGCTCACAGAAATTGTATTAAAATGACTTCAAGTGAGAGATTGTTATTCTGTTCGTCAGCTAAAATCCTCACATGTAGAAATCACCCGTAATTGAATATTTAACACATCACAAGATGAGGTAAAATGCATTGACAACAGAGGAGAAACGCAGACATTGCCTTGAGGGTCATGTGACCCTCCTACTCAGGTTACTTTTGAACTGAAGTGTCAGTGTCCCCCCTGCCAAAAAAATAGAAACAAAGTCCACCGGACTTTAAATGAAGAGTTGAAGACGTTTCACCACCAATTCTAATTCAGTTCTAATTCCCCAGCCCTCACTAGAACTGAAGAAGCCTCTCAGATGAGTGGTGAAACGTCTTCAACTCTTGAAGACATTTCACCAGTCGATCCAGTGGATTTTGTTTCTATTTTTCTTACTATGTGGATGACTGAAATGAATCTACTCAGACATATAGTGTCAATGTTTTCCTCGTTGTGATAGTGTAACAAACGAGAAATACATGATGTTCTCTCACTAACGAATGTGTTCTTCCCATCCCGCCCCCCCTGCCTCTGTTTCTACAGTATGAATATTGGAGCACCAAGTCACGAAGGAATGAGTTCTCTGTGCTTGAACTCTATGAGGGAATGGAGCTGTACAACAGCACTGTGTTCAGCTCACTGGACCGGCCCCATCCCCCCCAGGTGCTTCAGCAGTCTTACATTTTCCCCTCCTCCATTTCCACCCTGGAAGCCACTCTGACGGAGAAGGGCATCACCAGCCGCCATCTGCTGGGTGAGTGTCGGTCTCAAACCGAAGCGCTCAGTGATTCAACACCCGATCAAGTGGCCGCTTAAATTGAACGTTCAAAATTCGTAACTCACTGTGTTACTCTGGGGAATTGAACATTGGGGTCGCTGGCTGTGTATCCAGGGTGATGACACTGTCTTTTCTTTTTGATGAGAGATTTGAGACCATAGTGCTTGAATTTCCAGTAGTGATGTAACAACTTTCCAAGACTGCATGTGATTTTTGCTAGACATCCTTTTAAAGAGAGGCAGAGGGAGTCCAACAGTCATATTTTTTTTTTTTGTGTTTGAGAGAGACTTGACTCATGTTCACAAATTACGACCTAACAGTATAGAATTTAGGAAAATGATTCATCTGTTGTCGGGCGAATTTTCCCTTTAAGATGCCCTTAAAACCTCAGATATTTGCCACGGGACACTAGATGTTTTAGACCAAGCAGTAAATACATTATTACATACAGTATTTAAACAATGCATAAACAGCTGTAAATATCATAAATATGCACCAGGGAAGAACAAGATAATGCTTTTGTCATTTACCCCAGAAGATGTAGTCTAAGATGTAGACGTCTACTGCACTTTAACTTTTAAACCCTATGGAGCCTCATTTTAGCCTAGACATCCATAACCAATAACCATTTAGACGTCTTTTAAACGGCTATGCAACATAAAATTGCTCAGTGGGTTCAAAGCAAAGTGCCTTCTCTCCTAGTCAAAAATGTCTTTTCAACGTTCTTCAACCCATTACCTTCTTGTTTCTCTGGGAATGCTTTGTCACAGTTGGCTTGCCATCAGGAGCAATTTTGTCATTACCTAAGATGTTCCTTGACCCACGGAGGCCGGAAATAGTATCTGAGCAAAGCCGGTAGGTACTGAAGTCAAATTTGGTGTGAAGCATTTGTTTGACTGGCTTTTTTCTTGTGTATTAGTCATCTTATCTATCTAACTTATCTATTAACTTGGTCTCCAGTGAAGAGAACCTGATACCATATGCACCAGAGATGCCGATTCGTACAGAGTGGTTCATTAACTACAACCAGACCGTGTCAAGAGTGCGAGGAATTTACACCGCCCCCTCTGGACTGGAATCCACTTGCCTGGTGAGTCATTACAATACTGGCAACCGCATTTGACTATTACCAAGATAAAAGTTCCATGCAAATTCACCAATATCCTCATTTACATTACATTTTCTGACAATATGATAAAAAGACCCTTGTTGTTGTAGGCAAAAATGAAGCAGGAGCCTCCAAATCCTAATTTTCCGTCGCAACAATACAACGTGTTATTTGTGGAGTTCAACTTATTAAACGTTTATCAGTTCATCGTGGTCCCATGTACCAATATTTCAGGACATTGTGACACTATTTAGGGTCAATCTTGAACATCCAGAGCAATGATTCCCTGTTTTACCTAATCTGAACTACCTGTATTTTACTTAATGAAGAACTAAAATTAGATATAAAATTAAATATATATAAAAAATTCTAAAAACAGGGCATTTTTGATACAGTTGAGATATTGTTTTCCCCCCGTTAAATTAAAAACTGTTTTGGTTTTTTTCATGTAGGTGGTGGCATACGGCCTTGACATCTACCAAACCCGAGTCTATCCCTCCAAGCAGTTTGACGTGCTGAAGGACGACTACGACTACATGCTGATCAGCAGCGTCCTCTTTGCCCTGTTCTTTGCCACTATGATCAGCAAACGCCTGGCAGAAGTCAAGCTGCTCAACCGGGCCTGGCGGTAAACTGATCGGCAAAATCCCATCTCTGACAACCCCAAGGCTGCCGATAGAGACCTCAGGCCATGGAGACGGAACCGCTGAGGCCGTACCTGTTGAAGAACAAAGGTCAAAGTTCATTAAGGCCCATTTGGAACTGCTGGGGTCGGGGGGTGGGGGTGAAAGTAGGGATTGTTAAAGGTTTTTTGTTTGTTTTTTTAACTTATTTTGCAAACACAAGAAATAATTTCATGGTAAAATGATTTTTTTGTGTGACGTCAGTTTGATTAACTGTTTAACACTTGAGCGTAATTACAAATGAATGAAAGGAATTTTGGATTTGTTAAATTGTGGAGTTCGGAAATTCCTGCACATGTGAAAGTTAGAAACTTTGACAGAGTTAGTTTTTTTTTTTTTATTCCAAGATTATTTTCGTGACATTTCTGCCTCATTAGACAGTTCTAATGGAGACTGACAGTAAATGTGGAGGTGAGAGAGAAGAGAGAGAGACATGATGATAATGCAACAAACGTGAGCGTGATTTGTTACCATACCATTGTTGTATGGTATGTCCTTTAGCCTGCTGAGTCACCAAGACACCAAGATGCCATTAGTTTTGATGGCAAACGAACTGTGAATACTAGGAAAAAATGTAGCGTGGACAAGAATCGGCCATTTGTGTTTTCCTGAAGATTCTTCCACCAAAAGCATCGGTCACGCTGTCATCACCATCACGTTTGACCGCAGAGAATGACCATCATTGGCCTATATTTTATATGTATCAGGTGTCCTGCAACTTGTTTGTGAGTTGCTTTGATCCACTATCAGCTACTCTTGGTGCGCCATTAAAATTTGTGGTCTCAGAACTCTAGTTTTTGTGTTTGTGTGTTTTTCCATCCTCTCAGAAAAGCAGCCAAACAAAACATCACTCTTTGTAGCCTCCAAAACGCATGAAACGGTTAGAAATATTTGTCTTCTTTCAAGTGAAGATGACGCACTTGCCCCTGACAGTCCCTCGTGAACACTAGATGTGATTTTTGTTAAATATTGAGAATGTGTTCATGTATTCACCCAGGTTGTTGCTCTTTTTTTCCAAACATTAGTGTTTATCAATATGAACTTGGTATCAGTAAAATCAGCTTCATGCTTATTATTTAACAGTGGTAAGTCATATATAAATGATTGGCCTTTATCAATGATAAGTCAAGTGTGGAAGTGAGCACTGATTGGAGAAAATGTGAGAGATGAGAGAACTTCATTTAGGATTTCAGTTTGCCTGCATTTCAGTAAGTTTTGTCTCAGCAGGTATTCAGATACACTCAGATACACTTCACAGTCGATTCCCTATCAGTACAAAAACTTGACTGGAGCGTCAACAGTCCTGCTTCCTCCTTATTACCTTCTTCAAAGTTCTGTCACAAACGAGCAGAATATTTACATGAACTACATCCCTGGACACCGTAATGCCACATCTTGATACAATAACACTGCCAAAATAAAGAGGTGCCATATTTTTCTTGTGTTTTTTTTCACAGGACAGCTATGTAGTAAATTAGGCCAGTGAGGATCCAAAGGGAGAAAAAAAAATTTGAAGACTGACATAAGATGAATGTCAGTAATACAAAGAAACCAAAAAAGCTGTGTGTTGTGGAAAAAAAATGACATTGAGCCAATCATAAACTGAATAAGTTATTTTATTTCTATAAATAGATTAAAAATACATAATTTCACGAGAATTTACTTTTGACACAAACAAACACAACATCATGAACTTACAAACAGCCTTTGCTCAGGCCAAATCAGACACAAAGAACCTTCATGAGAACTTCAACCCGTTGACGTAACGAAGTATGTAAACCCGGGTCTGCACCTTAACAGTATAAACGTAACATGCTTTCCATGCCCATAAATACTATGACATAACTGGGTTAACACTTACCAACAGCTGGCAAATAAATTATAAATTTGGGCACAGTAGCGTAGAGTTTGATGTAGAAATCAATGCAGGAAAATGCGGAATATCTGAATATCTTACAGGTAAAATGTAGCTGCGTGTAACTTAGAATTAAAACGATCAACTTTCTGATAATCAGAGCTGCTTAACAGAAAATTTAAATTGTGTTCAATACATTTGCACTTAGATGCTGAAAAACCTTCAAAAGACTTACAGAGGAAAATAAGAAAATACAGCAAGGTGAACTGAAACTAAACCTGGTCAGCTGAATATAAATAAGTATTTTAAAACATTAGAACTGGATTTTCACATAACTGTCAAAGGGTCGTTATTAAGTGCCACTTAGTTCATTACTAAAACTTTTACTCTGATAACCTGTTGAGGTGTCAATGAGTTAAATTCAGTTTTCTTGGGTGAAGTCTTTTCATATCAATATGTAGTTCAAAACATTCTTTTCGTTTTATTGTGTCATTCCAATATTATCCAATTTCTCCATTGTTAAATTAACTAAAAATCTGTATCTTTATGTGAGAAATCAAAGAGATCATTAAATCTATATCAATACATTACGGTACGGATTTCAAGCAGCATCGTCATAGAAAAATACTTAGTTAAGCACATGGGAAGGAGAGTTTTGTACAAGCCCAGCTTGTACCTATGGCAACTATTTATTCACCTACATGAAATATAGGTTTTATATTTTGTATCTCAGGTTGGTTTTAGTGATTTTAGTATGCAGTCTAGAAACTTTGAGACCGTTTCCATGTGTGAAAACTGTAATACCTTCTTATCAGCAGGCTGTTTCAGTGTAGCCAATTTTAAAATGGTTTCAGGAGGCAAATATTTCTCCAACATTAGTACACACTGAAAATACCAGGATGTTACACTCTTTTCCAGGTTTGACAAGAGGAGACTTCACTAAAATGCTAAACCGGCAAAATGTTTAGTAAAAAAGAAAAACACTCCCAATGCTGCGTGACATAAGAGATCTTAAAATACAGCAATCACTGAAAATAATATCAGCATTAGACACTATTGTTTGGACGGTAGAGATGGTAGTCGATTGTGCATGTACTGAACAGATTTCAGACACAGTGAGAACGACATGAAAGAGGGGGTTTTTATCTGTTCTGGCAACCCAGCTCTGGACTGCACATGCCGGCGCTGTCCTTCCTGTCCGGTTCCCTGAAGAGCCGTTCCAGTCGGTCCATGTAGGCCGGTCGGCAGGGCAGCAGGAAGTAGTGCGTGGCGCTCGCCTGCCTGCCGTCCTTCATGACGGGAACGATGCAGGGAGAAGTCTGGTCTGCAGGCGGCGCCCTCTCACTCTGCTGTCTCTGTAATGCCTTGCTCACATATTTGGGGTTGGGAGCAAAGCTTTGTGTGACAGGCATCACCCCATTGATGTACAGCGGGAGGCTTTTAGGGCTCGGGGTGCGTGGTGGGCAGACCGGGACTAAGGGGACTCTCGGGGGAATTTTGGGAGGCTTGCCGTCCTCGGGGCTGCTGACGGACCATTCGTCCACGGCGGTTTTTGGGAGAGCAAGGGGCTTCGGCGGGATGGGGACACGGGGAGGGATCTCAGGCTTGTCAGTGGGTCTGTGGAGAGCGGGGTACGCAGGGCCGGAGTAGGAATACCGGAATACCTGATCAGGCTGTTTTCTACAAGTATCCCTGACTGCTGCCACCAGCTGCTCACTGTCTTCTCTCTGGGTTCCATATCTAGCGCCACCTAGTGCGAACCCCGTGTTGGTTCCGCTATGCTCTGTGCCTGGCCAGGAAAAAGCCATAGAGCCGTTCCCTCCGCCGTTCTCCTGGTAGGCCTGATTCACTCGGCCGCAGCCTCTGCCCCTGCTCAGGGCCTTGGGGCAGCTCTTGGGCAGAAGGCGGCAGCGGTCGCTGGTGAAAAACTCCACCTCGCTATCGGCCGCCTCGACCGACATGAGCTCCTCAGCGTCGGGCAGAGGCGGGAGGGGCTTGGCTTCTCTGTGTTGGCCCTCGAACACCGTCAGCCTCTGGAAAGAAGGGACCACCTGATCTCCCTCATGGGGCCGCAGCATGTTATGGGACGTCGGGCGATACGTATCAGAGTAGAAAGGAGACTGGGACAGGGGGAAGTTGGCTGGAGGAGGGAAAAACAATCATGCATTAAAGACTGGTCGTCGATAAATCCTGAGTTGCACTGTGCACCTGATATTGCTGCTTTGTAATGCAAGGTTTTGCTATCACAGGGAATGAACTGTTGTTTCTTTCCGAGCGGAAACAATTCTCAGAGGAAGAAACATGGAAAACAACTTGATTTGTGCGTAGCGATGGTGTAGGAAGGAAAAAACACCATGGGGAGTGGACTGCCCACTCTCCTTTAAAAAAACCCCTCCTGTTTTGCTAAACCTATCATACAAACAGGAAATGGGAGTACAAGCACGGTGAAAACAAGTGCTTAACCTATCACCCTGTTCGTCAAACATCAGCCACAACACCCTGATTACTACAGGAATCGTTTTTATCTGAGACGCGGGCCGTAATCTCAAAGAGCTTCCCATAACCTTCTGCTGAGCTTCCCAAGAAACATCCGATGTGCCCCAGACCGCAGGGACAGCTGGTGACCAGACAGCGATAGCCTCCTTCCTCCATCCTGCTCTCCTTCAACACCGATGTGATGGCAAACTCACCTACACCCAGTTTACACACTGTTTTATTAATGAACTGGGGTTTAGCCATTCGCTTTTTAAGCCAATATAAACGTCTAATATATGGTAGAGTCAATAAATTTACCTCATTTAAAAACTACAAAAATATGACCTATTCAAGAAAATAAAAGATAACTTAATAGTATTCTGAAAATCTCAGTGTTTTGTTTATATTAGTGGTTTTTCAAAATATCTTGACCACCGGCTCACAAGAATACTTCCACCTTTTATTTTACCATACTGTGTAGCACTTCATTTCATTGGTAACTACTTTTGTGTACCATGTTTTGAACACCTAGTCTAATGTATATCAAGGATTTGACCATTAATTCTAATGTTCCTCACTTATAAGTGACACAGGTTATTCTAGCAATTAATTTAAAAAAGTGCTTCTAAAACTATTAGTTAAATATCAAAAAATACAACCAAGTTCTATCAAAGCTTTAACCCATTGTGCTTGAAAACCAATAGTGTCTAAAAAAAAAAATACAAACAAGAGCATCAGCTGCATCTGAGTTCAGTGGACTGGTACTAATAATGAAATTTTCAAATTGTAGTTTGAAAACTGTAGTTTGTAGTCTGTGTGGTCAAATAGTTTTAAAGACAAATGTACACATGTAAAAAATGACATGTAGTTCACTCACAGTCAAACTCCTTGGCCACTTGCTGCTGCTGAAGCTCAGTCAGGTCAGTACTCAGGCCAAAGCACAGTCTGCAAAACAAGAGAGGTTGAGAAATCCATACAGAGCAGAGCATGTATGTAAATCATTCCTACACATAACCTGTCATGAGTGAGTCATTATAAGTGAAATAACAAGCATGACATATGCACTAAATGTAACAGAATACCAGTTATTTTTGTTTGTTTTTTTTGTGTGTACTATAAGTAATATCATTATCTAAGAAACAAATGTATTCTGATTAAGTGAAAGAAAAGCAAGAAGGCCGTTTAAAGAGTGGCAGATATTCTACGCTCTACATTTTTATAAAATTTTTATTTGTATGCAAACCGATCCTTACTAGCAAGAAAATTTAATCATCTGTGCATTTTAAATACTGAACAATAAATACCAGGTAACAAGTATTTTATAAAATAGATATGAAACATTTCAGAACGAAACTACTGATGCTGTGTGCTGAAAGTGAATACAGTCTCTGTACTGTTGTCACATGTTATATAATAATGACTGATACTTGATGCCATCTTGTGCAGTTCAGTTTGAAAGTGGTGTCTGTCTGCGTACCTGTTCATGTCATGCTGTCCCCAGAGGTTAGTCTGGCTCCTGGCCATGTTGTGGCAGAAAGGGAAGCTGCGCTCTTACAGAGCATGAAGGTCTGTGTGGTGTCGCTCTGAAGCCCCAACACACGTCAGCTCCGTCAAGACCATTATACCTTCATTCTGGCCAGTGGTAACCTGTGAGAGAGAGAGACATAACACGATTAATGGTATGGGAATCTCTCTGGCTATTTTTTTTCTTAAATTTCTCCCCAGAGTAACAGGGAAAACTCACACATCCAAACCTTTTTAGTGCAGGTGTGTCAGAGTGAAGCATGAAAGATTTAACATAAAAAAGATCCCATATTCTGCTCATTCACATTCATTCTGTATTCTCATTTGTTGCAGTCAGACCTTTGTCAGAGTGTGAAACGTCCATAAACAGGGCATATAAACAGTGTATGTATAGCTTAAAAACCAAGTCATCCAGCACAATCAGCTGTATGCACAGCAAGGGTCCGATAATAATCCAGATCAATATTTTATACAAGCTGGAATCATGCATAATATATACATCACCATTAGACAAAACAATGGAAACCAAAAAAGATAACATATACATAATTGTGTGATTAATATATACAATCCTGTTTATGGACGTTTCACACTCTGACGAAGGTCCGACCGGCCCGAAACATAAGTGAATAAATGAAAATAGTGTTGTTTTGCGAGAGAGGTGCACAGGATCTTTTGTCATCTTAAATCTGTCCCAGTATTTACTAGCCACATACCTAAATATAGTAAGAAACTATAGTCATGACAGAAACCCAGTACACTCCTCCAGCCTCCTCTGTAGCAGCTATAGCCTGGCTGACTTTTATGCCATGTGTGTCTCTTTTGTGGTTCCAGCTTAAAGCCATTTGTCTGGTGAGTGGGGTGTTGCGCAACCTCTGGGTCAGATGTGGGAGGGCGGCAGCACTCCTTCCCCTCCCTCCTTTCTGCGGTCATGTCAGCCATCCTCTGTAGTAATTAATGCTGCGTAGGCCCGCAGTGTGGAAGCCCTGCGGTATCGGACCTTTCAACAGCGGCTAATTGTGCAGCATTCCTGTGATGCTGAAGGACAAACTCCACCAGTGTGGCAGCGCAACCAAGTACAGAGCAAACACACACGCTCAAATGAAGTCTGTTTAGTTCAAATTGTGCTGTGGATCCTAACTCACTATAGAATATAAGATTTTATCAGAGAGAAAATGAGAAAAAACTAAACTTAAATATATTACTTTGCACTTGTCTAGGAAATTCCTGATTATTAAATATTATTAAAGATTTCAGGTCTTTCACTTACTCATTAATAGGAGACTTTAAGATTATATGAATTTATTATTTATTTCTAAGGAGGTAAAGGTGAGAATTTCACTGTTAATAGCAGATCTCAGTGACAGCTGAACAAACAATTTACTCAATTAAAATGAGTAAGCATTTAAATTTAACTACGCAAGTGTAAGTTAAAGTGGACTACAGTCCTACAAAAAAAAGTAAATAAAAAAAAAGGTATCAGGGGAAATATCTGAATGTCTGAAAAGTAAAAACACAGTATAGTTTGTCCAGTCAGTTTAAATAGTTAATGAGTAAGAATTACATATCAATACACAGTTATGTTTTGGTGATGAATGTATATGATTTTACATACTCCCTACACTATGAATTTACCCTGCAGGGAGAACACTATGTCCACCAAAACAGCAGATCATCCGAACAAATCAAGAAAAAAAAAAAGCCTACAGCGACTTCCTGCCATTTCCTTACAGTCAGGATCACTACATCCCTCCAACATGGAGACCAAACACAGCCGCCGTGTTCCTGGATCGTCATTCTAATATCTAACTCTGCATATGGCAGCTGCTTCCTGTTTCCTGATATGACGTGAAGACCGACTGATATCCCTTTGCATGGAGATGAACACATGCATTCTGGGTCAGGCGAAGGCCATGCTACCATTATGCGAAGGCTGACTAAGCTACGTGTCACCTGGTCTCTTTGGCTGTGTAGTTTATTTTACTCAAGATGGGGTGGAGGGTCTGCAAGGTGGCTTAGTGGTTGGAGAGACTGTCCTGCAACTGGAGGACCGGGGTTCAAGCTCCTGAGTCAACGAGCCTCCACCCTGCTGAAGTGTCTGTGAGCAAGGCACTGATTCACTACCCTGTTTCGAACTCTGACCTCTGTATGGAGGGAGTAGTAGTAGTAGTAGTAGAAATCGTTTTTTCAAGCAGTTGCAATGCACTAGAAACATCAAAGGAATATAACCACATATACCACAAAAACACAGACAGTATCACACAATATCAATTTATACCAACAAAAAGCTGTAGGAATACACCCTACCCCCTGGTATGCATAAGCAGGGAACAGGCAATGGTTTCACACCACGCCCATATTTAATCTGCGGATTACTTCAAGGATAAAAGAGCACCAAAATCTGTTGCTGCTACCTTTAGGGAGCCTGAACCTACGCCCAGAGGGAAGAAGGGAAAACTCAGAGAAGAGGGTGCAGGGGGTCCTGAAGAATATCCTGAGCTTTCTTAGTAACTCTCTTCTGATAGATATAACTAAGATCATTAAGGTCACTGCCAGTGATTTTAGAGCACAACATCACAATTCTTTTCTCTCTGATTTAGATTACCGAACCAGCAGATAAGAGCCAAAGTAAGAACGGACTCAGTGCAGGATGCATAGAAATTTTTCATAAGAGACAGGCAAAAAACAGGAATATCAAACAGAATGAATGAAGCATCACATTGCTGTTACATTATGTATGTAACAGGCCCAACTGGACAACCAGGAAGTCCAAAGTGATATCTTTATTTGACATCAAGATCAGGAAGTGACATTCAAACTTAGGACCTAAGAACCACCTGTGTGTATTTTTAAAAGATGGTTTACTGAATTATAATGTCAATGCAATACTTCAGCTTTGGGTAACTCAGATCAGTAGTGCATGGAACTCCTGAATTTTGACTATCAGCCACATTGGTTTTCAGACCTGGAATGTACCATGTCTAGCTTTAAAAATACAGTTTTTCAAAATGCTAGTCCAACTACCCAACCTCTTAAAAAATTGAATTGAACTACCTTTCTTAATAATACTTACTGATGCTTCATAATCACAGAATATTACATTAATCACCTCAAAATCTACATTTGACAATAAAATGACAGCACAGCATGCAAAAAGCACCGTACATTTTGTTTCCAATGTAGGAAACTGAATCATGCAGCCATTCACCTGCAAACCACTAATTACAGGAACCCACTCCTCACCCCCGACCCGAGAACAATGAAAGCCCTCAATTTTATAATCATACTACAAGTTCATTCTTCAAAGATCTTCCAGCACAATGTGGTCTTGCTTTGTTTCATGTAACCAATAGATGAGGTTTAGGTCTACACTATGATGTGGGCTGCAAAAACCGCAGAGCATGCATAATGGAACGAAACCCCATTACAAACAAAACACTGACCTATGCATCTATTTGAATATTTATGTAATTCTTAAAACAACCGCCTTTGGCGTCATTTCCGCCAGTGAGTCTCGGAGATGGAAGAAGCTGAACAATCATGAATTCTACCGGCAATTACTCAGTGTGCATGAATGAGGCCACTCTCAGGCATGAATGGGCCTTTGTGTCACTTCGGTGCGCAGTGAAGCAAGCCTGAAAATCCAAGCGAACTCTCCCATGAGGTCAGGACTGAAGATATGCCATGGAGACAACCAGAGATGGCCAAGGTATGAGCCTGTGCTGCAAATCCCCTGCAGGAAGATTGAGGGTACTGGCACAGTACAGTATACAGGCAGAGAAAACAGCCCCCAAACAGTTTGTTTATCTCAGGCAGGAGCCTTGATGTGTCGTCCTCGGCAACCCCCACCTTCCTTGTTGGTTTTCAGGCAACAGGCCATTCACTAGACCTTTATGGATAATTGAATCATTGGCGCTGGCATAAAGTATGTGCTTCACATCACCTGCTTGCAAACTGGTCACTATAAACTATTGTGTCCAGCTAACACTCACAACTTTGCAAGCTGCGCAATAAACGAAGAAATCTAATCAAATGCCTTAAATGGTAAAACTTCAAACACAGCATAAATAGGCCACAATACTTAGAATAATCAATTAAAAATGTTTAGTTACTTTCCACACTTAATTACTCTCCACCCCTATAATACAATAGTAGGTGACACAGTTTAAGGACAAGTCCCCATAACAATAATTTTGCAGCCAAAATCACCTGATTAGACAATTGTTATTTGTTTTAAAAGAGGAAGGAAAGGAAATGTGTGACTGGTGATCTACCAGCCCAACACGTCAGACCAGTGGGAGGCATAACTTGATGTGGTCTGATGTGTCAGGTTAGTTCTCTAGGTGCCACAGGGCCAATCCACCAGGTATAGTTCATCAAGCAGCCATTTTGCCTCCTTTTACTTTTAGTGGGAAATGATGGGATGCATGCATGGCCCAAGCTTGTGGCCGCATGTGGAGAAAATGCACTTTGTTAGAATAAAATGCTCATGAAGGCAAAGTTTGAGGCGTGAACAACAAATTTGATCGGGCAAATAAAATCCAGCTTGTTTGTTCTCCTTGTCATTTGCTAAACGTTTGTTCCTATTCTCCGACTCAAATAGTTTCGGCTGTGTGACTGATAGTAGTGAATTGATTCATTGGTCTTTGGGATTGGTTCATTTCATTCATGAACTAGTCTTCCCAATAGCAGTCATGCAATTTGATATGATGTGGGTCATAGAAGCACTGTTTAGATAATTAGCAGACATGTGTGATTTGCAACCAATTCAGTAGGTGTGGGCGTGGGAATGAAAAAATATTCAGTCTGATTCACCAGGTGAATTGCGAACTCCTTCACTCACTGTTTTTTTTAAGTCAGGCAAACGGGGAAGTGCAGGCGTGGCAACCTTTAATGTTGAACAATGAACAAATCTGACAGTTTGTGAGTGACTGCTGCTGTACACTGAACGTTTGAGTCAGTCATGCTTGTGGATCAAATCACTCACTTTAGAGTAATTTTAAAAGAACAAGTAATTTGTTAGTCACCATTAAACAAGTCCTAGTTCAACATTTATGTCAAGGATGGTGGAGAGAATAATTGTAGAATGAAAAAGCTTTGTTTTTTATAGATTAACCTATTCACAGATTAGCTTCCCAAAATCCAAATTCCAGTGGAAGTCCATTTTGTATCAAATTCACATTCGGCTTTCAAATGGGCTACCCTGTCAACATTTTGAATGTTAAAATTCCCAGACCTTTTCACTGATCAAATTCAAAAACTTTTCTATGACTTCTCCATGACTGCTTTTCAAATTTCCATGACCAAACTTTAATGAGCCTGAATTAAAATACTCCACTACACTAATTTTAAGCATTAGTTTGTTTTCACTTTAAATATCAAGATTATATTATTTGAACTCTGTCAACATAAAACAGCAATATTTTCCTCCAACAGGTCTAGACTGTTTTAGGGCCAGCCACAGCTTTTTGTAACAGTTGACAATATTCAAGAAAATCATCAACTTCACAAATAAAATGTTATGACTTTTCAAAAACTTTTCACCCCGTTATAATTTTTCATTACTTCTCCAGGCCTGGAAAATACTATTTTAAACTCCCATGACCTTTCCAGGTTTTCCAGGAGAGTGGGAGCCCTGCCTAGGTAAGATAGTCTGATTTTATAGACCAGTAACATAGCTGTATTTCACATATTTCTCAATTACATTTCCCGAACCAGTCATAAATGTAATTGAAACAATCTTATGAGGCTAAAATGTTATTAACAACACGAAACAACCACAAATCCTTGTGAACTTCAGATGCACAACCCAACTAGTTTCGGACCGGTCGCCTCGCTCCACAGCGCCCACTAGCGGCCAACGGCAGAGGCGCCAAGCCGTCCGAAACTCACTCGTCTCGGCGGACCAGGAGGACTCTCTGTCCCGCTACTTGCACACACACAACCCGGTTAGACTAGCCGAATCACTGCTTACATTGTTTACTTACTGGACCGCTTCAAAGAAACCAGAAAAATGAAACTGGGTTCAGACAAACATGCTTCGTCGACCTTGGTTTTCAAAATATAACGTTAACGTATGTAAACTAGCGTTATATCATTCCGATCTTTAAGTTCATTTCCTCCTACTAAGGCATTTCATATTGAGTAGTAAGTGTAAAAAGTAGGCGTAAATCGACATTCATATCACATATATCACTCTCCCTGTCCGTGTCATTTAGTCTAAATTAAATCCCAGTTTTCATCGATTGATTGATTAATTTCATAAACGAACGAATAGAGCTACTCACCATGAAAATGCAGACTATAACGCAGCTTCTATATCACATCTGTGGCCGGTGTAAGAAAATGTACTTGGGACGAGTCACTTTCCAGTCAATAGTGAACCATGTGCGACATCCTGCCTGTCAACACTGGGAGGTGAAATCCATCTGGTCAGAGTGACGCGGGTTTCCACCATCTCCTTATAAATGCATCCAGCACCTTGAACATAACTCCACCCAAAGTCTGCTTAAAGGGGAAAAAAATTCCCTAAAAATCAATTCACGTTAGTCATTCTTGATTCATTTGCATCAGTACGTGATATGTAGCTTTCCAAAGAATTAGACTTAGATTAGATTGCGTTGCCTAAAGGAAACAGCTTGATTTAATATCTTATAATTTAGAGCAGTTGTTGTCAGTCCCATTGATTTTCACTAGAATATCTGGTACTAATAGGATAAATAGGTCTGTCTTCACACATAGGAAAATCACCATGGGTGCAGCTGTCATTATCCACAAAATTTGTGTCCCTACTCATTATCAGTGGAATAAAAAAATTGTAAATAAAAAAAACAAAGTGATATAGCTTGTATAAAATTACCTAAATTCTAAATTAAAAAAATGGCCATTGATATTCAGAATCAGAATTAGAATCACTTTACTTTCCAAGTGTAATAAATGCATGGGAAATTGTCCTTGGTAAAGCGGTAAACAATTTTGGTGTGGACTGAGTGGGAGTCAAAAAGTGTGTGGGTTTCTTTTGGCAAGCCTACAATATATGACTGACAGAGTAACAAGGACACGATCAGCAGCCCAGTCGTGGTGGATGGGGACTTGTGAGCTTGTTTTGAAGCCTGCAACTTACTGAGGAATTTACTATCTGTGTTTGTCCTCACACACCCTGAGAGAACCGGAATGATGATACAGCAGGCCAGTTACCAGAAAACAAACAAACAGAGTCCATTCAGTCCATTCTTGTTTTTACCACAGAGTCCAGATGCAAAATAAACCTGCAATCTTCCTCCAAATTGCCAAATGGTCATCCTATTGTTGTAAAACTCAAAGGAAATCCTAGAGCCTCAAAGCACAGGAGAAAAGATACTTATGTCATATTAAGTATTATAATGTACGACATAATACATAAATAACTTCATCATAAAACTGTAAAAGTCCAGGTGCCAAATAACCCTGTAAACTTCCTCCAAATTGCGAAATGGTCATTCTATTGCTTAATACTCCAATAAAATGCTGTTTAGGGCCATAGAGGATACCATACAGTAGAAAAGACACTTATGTCATGTTAATGATTGCTGCATAATACCTAGCTAAATAACTTCATCACAAAACTGTAAAATAAATACTTCATATGTAATGTGCTTGCACCAGTCTATTAATTCCTCCATTCCACAGACTAGTTCAAAGTCTTTGTTCAAAGTGACACAAGAGTTTTTAGCAAATAAACTGTTTGATCAACTTCCTGTTGTGCAATGAAAAGGTTGGCACCAGTTTCAGCGGTGTGCTTCAGAGATAAAGAGGTGAAACTGCTATCAATCTTCTTCAAAGAGTGACTTCAAAGAGTGACGAAGCACATCTCACATCTTGATTCTCAAACAGCATATTAGTAAACTCCTTATACAGTACGACCTTACAAGTTAAAAGACGTTTAAAGGTCTTTGTCTGCAAAGCTTTCTGTTTAGTCTGCTTTATTCTGTTCTGAAAAATGTATTTGAGTTCTGAGATTTTCTGAGAATTCTGAGAAAATAATAAATAAATAGATAAAGAATTCAGAATTTTTCACTTTATTCTCAGAATTCTGACTTTAAAGCACCTTGCATCTTTACTATTCAAACGTGCAAACCAGTGGAATATCAGTCAGGGAGAGAAAGGCTGTTTTATTTGATGGGAGTGGCGGGATTGTAAATAAATAAATCTGTAATGGTTTTACTGGTTGGAATTTATATTTATACCTACTGATGCAGCATGAGGTCACCATTAAAGATGCTCTGTTTTCCAGGAAGTAAAGGTAATGGGAGTTCATTTCATGGGGACTTTAATCTCAGAATTCAAATAATTCTCTAACTCCCTAATTCTCTTCCACACACAGCAGTCACCTACTACTGAATTGCCCAGTAAACGCTCATCCAAATCTCAAATTCTTGCTACCTGCACCATCAGAGGTTCTTCTCGCCCTGCTCCCTCTGCAGGCGCTAACAGTGACCCAGGATGCTCGGAGCTGTGGGGGTAGATGTCAGGGTGGGCCAGTCTCCCACAGGGGAGGTCAAGTCATTTCCTGCGTTGAGAAACCTCCGTCCCTCACAGCTGTCAGTGCAGTCAGAAGCCCACCTCCCACATCTGAACACCCCTCCTCCCCCTTTCATTTTTTTTTTTTTTTTTTAAAGATGTGATGGATTGCTCTCTCATGGATTGAACTCCCTCATGCTGCTTGAAAATCAAAGTTGAACCATCAAAGTCGGAGCAAAATCAAGGCGTAAGCGTTTGTGAGAGAATTTTTTAAATTGCTGCTCAAGCTGATTTACGGCAAGAAAGATCTAGAGATTGTGGCAGTAATCAAAAGTAAATGTAAATGAATAGTTCCTGAAATTTCACCTTGGAGGAGGAATTCATGGTTTGTGATTTTGAGTTTTGGGATCCTGATATTCTGCACCAAAGGCATCATCTGCAGACTAGCAGTTCCAGAGTGCTTTCACATCTATCCAGAGTGTTTTGTGAGCTGCAGATAAGCACAGAAATATGAATTAACTATTAATTATATAAACGTCCAGCCATTATTCATTTAACAACTGCCCACGCTGCCATATAGGAAATGAAGAATCTCAGTCAGTAGGTGTTAACATACATGTTCCATGGTAAATACATTTGTGTAGGTTGATGTGCTGACACGGCGTCAGGGGGAATTCTCTTATAGAGGAACCAGCTGTGTACAAACATGTAATAGCAATTAGAGCCTCGTTACAGGCTGCAGACAGACAAGCCTGCTGCCATTTTGGACATCACGCTCAACCTATCAGACAGTTCATGTTTACGGGCACGTGCATACGGCACATCTCGTTTTCACGTGGAAAAATAAAGCAAAATGTATGATTATTGTGAACGATTGACTATGCATTGAAGTGAATGGCTTTAAAATTTGTTTCTCTTTAAAACAAAGCTATAAAACCTGTGATTGCTGCCACATTGACAATGAGAATGTTGTGATACTGTAACAGGAAAGTTTTTCATTTCACATTTTATTGTGTTGACTTGATTTAATATCCTCAATGCACCACTTCAGTCATAAATAAGGAGTTTTTTTCCCAGTGGTATTTGGAAGATACACAAATCAAAATTTTATTAAATTTTTTCTTATTTATGAGGTTGTTGCAGGAATGTTTCTCATTTCCCAAATGATTTGCAACTAGTTTCCAGGGCATTTCATCAGATTCTATGATTGATATAGCATTATCAATACCAGAATTCATCTTTCATTTGTCTTATGATCAGAAATCTGATCAAAATACTCATGAAGTGTTTGTCTAGTCCATGTTCCAGTGTAACACACATTTCTCTGTTGTCTTGTATGTTGTTATTCACCTTTGAGTAGGTAACGCAGCAACATGTCACATTCCTCCTACTCTTGTCTGTCAATTAATGTTACAAGCTGTAACAATAAAAAAAGAGTTGGCTCAGTTACAGCTGCCACTGTACATACTGTACTGTTAGTGGTGGTGTGTTCTCAGTCAGTTTGAGAGAGAAAAAATGTTTGCTGTCCATTAGTGGCAAGCACAGTCAGTAGTGGGGCGAATTGCGGAATTGTCCTCCAGTTCTAGATTGAAGCCAGAATTATTGTGAAAAACCAGAGAGTAATTCCTCTGAAAAACGTCTTACTGCACTTTTCCCCACCCACCATTTCCTTGTCTAAGCGTTATGCTTGACATGGAACAGTCATGTTTGCCTGTTTTGCATGTTTTGCTTTTCTTCCTGGGCAGACTGCCAACAGAAGTATATGTTCAGACAGATGTTTCAGCTGGTTTATAAGCAGTCTTTAATTGAGAAATGTAGGAAATGTCTCAAAAAGTTTGATATAATTGTGCTCGGAGTTAATACCATTCATTCATACCTTGGAATTCTGCCTGCAGAGATACAGGTGTGATTGGAAAAACACGCTTCACAGAATCACGTTTTTTAGTCCATTAACTCTGGATTTCTGGTTGGTCTGACAAGATGGAGGCGTCAGGAAGGAAGCAGACTCCTCAAATGTCTGAGTGGGCTACCCACCACAGCCTTTGACCTCATCCAGTGAAAAACAGCTCAGTTATCAAAAGAACCAACAGCCATGGGAGGAAGAGGAGGATGGGCTAGGGATGATGTTTATGCTGCCTTTGATATTTTGGCTAGCACTGGGAACTGTGCTGAGAACCAGAAGAAAAAAAATAGGCTACATACTGAAGATTGGAACTTTATTGCTGCTGATGCAGTTTGTGACGCAAAATTGATCTGCAATTTATTATACATATAGCATTAAAGACTGCAGATGTGTGTTATGTGAATAAAATGTAATGTATGTTTATTTCTTTTGACCACAGGCAAGCTAATGGATTAGAGGTGGTGCACACACACACACACACACACATTCGCACACACAGCTCATTATGTGCTGTACTGCTGCCCCTATGAAAGACAAGAGAGCAAGAGTTTTTTTTCCCAGGATGCCAACGGGGAGAAACAGAAGAGCGTCAGTGAAGCAGTGATTGAGGAAGTGGCAGGGATTCAAGTGATTTAAACCCCGTGACGACTGATTTCACGGTGACAGCGACAATGAAAGGCCAGGACTCCAGCATGAAAGGAACGATTCTTTCGCTGTTTGCCCAGGATACGCCGTCGGAGGCCTGGGCAGCTTCCCTACCCGTGGTCCCCGGCCTCAGTGAGGGCCGAGGGTCTGCCGGCCCAGCAGCAGGCCTTCCGCTTCCCTGTGAAGTTCTCCAATTCATTAGGAATTACTATTGAAATGGGTAAAGGAGGGAGGAGGGGAGAGGAGAGACTTTACATTTTAAGCGCAAAAATATATTCTTTGGCTCATTGAAAGCTATCTGCACAAAGCACCTTATCATCAGGGTACAATTTCAACACAAATCATTATTTTTTTTGTCAATAACACTTAGGTCATGGACCTGATGAACCTCACTTCCAGAAATCCTGAACGATTTTTGGGAAACGGATGTGACAGGGAGATACTGCAAATATTTGCTTGTTTTTTTCAGTGCCCACACTTGTCCTGGGGTCAAAGTCTATCTGAATCACCGCATGAGACGCTGGGTCATACACAGTGGTTTGAGGATGATGGCACAATTCAGCAGACGATTTGAGCAAGATGACTGAATACACAAGTTTGTTCATATTACAGTTTGACTGCTGATGATTTAATGTGTGTGTGTGTGTGTGTGTGTGTGTGGATGTCATAACTCCATTGTGCAGAGTTGCGGGGGGGAGAAATGACGAGGCCATCTGTGTTTTCACGGCCCACAGATTTCCTCAGAAAACCAAACGCTCTCTCTCTCTTTCTCTCTTGCTCTCTCTCTCTCTCTCTCTCTCTCTCTCTCTCTCTGTCAATTCAATTCAATTCAGTGAGCTTTATTGGCATGAAGTACAATTGAGTATATATTGCCAAAGCTTTAGTAGTAATCGATAATGATAACAGTAATGATGATTAAAAAAAAGTCCAATAAATGTAAATAAACAGTTAGAATAATGATAATAATACTAGCTGTCAATGTTAAGTATAGAACATTATATCAGAGAGTATAGTATAATAGAAAATACAGTAAAATGTATCAAATAAAATAAAAAAATAAAATGGAATGGTGCATGCTGATGTTTACTCTCTCTCTCTCTCTCTCTCTCTCTCTCTCTGTCTGTCTGTCTGTCTGTCTGTCTGTCTCTCTCTGTCTCTCTCCCCAACATGTTTTGGAGTCTTGAGGCATGACAAAGTCAGTCTTCCTTTCTTCCTTTCCCTTCTCACTCCCACCCTCCTCCTCCCTTTCCATCTCTCTCTGTCACCTAACTCCCGCTCCATCATTTCCTGTTGAGTCACTGGCAGAAATGGACCAGACCGTGTTTTATGGTTTTTACTGCTCCCCTCCTTGCTTTCCTCCTCCACTTCCTTGTTCACGTACGCCTGTCTTGTAACGCAGTGTTACATTATCGCAGCCTTCCAGGAGATATTACTACATGAAAGCAGGTACAATCCTGGAAAACTCAAAGCAGATGTAGGAGTCCCTTCCTGGCAAAACATGGCTCATTCATACGGTAAATGACTGGGAGGATCATATGGGATTATTAGCTTTGCAGAAATATCATAAACCGCATTACTCGTCGCAGCATGTCAGTACTGTATATCATTACTGAGATAAAAATAAGGCTTCAAGTAAAAAGGGGAGCACTGGAAATGAAAGACACATAATGTTGAATAATAATGAAAAGCACAGTGACGTTCAAACACACACACATACACACAATTACAGCTAAAATAAACAAATATCTTTCCATAACATTTCCAATAACTTTAATCATTGACTTGAATTACCTCTGGTGGAGCCTCACTTGATTTTACCAGACCAATCAAATGCCTTCCTGACATTCCTGACTGCTACATTGCTATTGGCTATTTGTGGACGTATCATATAGTAGTTGCTGATTAAACTGGAAGTGGAGGGAAGTGATGCTGTAGTGAGGAAAGGGCCAGTCAGAGTAAATGTAGGCTACGTGCCTGTGTGTGAGGGAGGGATGAGGCAGGGCTTTGAGAAACGAAAGGCCTCTGTGGTCGACTGACTCATTCAAGAATACAGCTGCTGACTCAGTTAGCAAACTTGTCTCCAAGAGCCAGTCCAGTGTGCGTGTGTGTGTGTGTCCTACTTCTATTCTTGTGAGTGCCAAACATGGTAGAAAGAGTACTAGAATGTCCTACTCAAGTACAAGTACTGTTACTTTGCTGATATTGTACTTAAGTAGAAGTAAAAGTACTGGTGTAAAAATCGACTTAAGTAAAAGTAAAAAGTAGCTAATTTAAAATGTACTCAGAGAAAAAGTGACTGAGTTACTTTTTAGAAAACTGAACGTTGTTGCATGTGATATTTCCCATGCAATAATAAAAGGATTAGAGGACAGAGTTCAAACTAGATTCTTTTAATTGGAAAATTTGGAAGTTACAAAATAAAGTGCACAAATAAAGTCAAATTACTCTTCTCACTGTGAATGGCTCCACAATTTGTCAGTTTACGATGGTCCAGTTTCTGATGCTGATGGAGAGACACAAAATCTGTACTTTGTGATGAATGTGATGTGATAAATGTAGCTAAGTACAATACTTAAGTAAATATGTACTTAAGTAAAAGTAAAACTACTGACTTTAAAAAATACTCAAAAAAGTACAAGTACACAAAAAAGCTACTCAATTACAGTGATGTGAGTAAATGTTAGTTTCACCCTTGCTCACAAAGACAGAAGGATAAGGAAAATCATCCAGAGTGAGGAGATTCTTTGGTCTTCATTCTGAAAAGGGGCAAATTTAGGGATAGGAGTTAAGATTATAATTTCAGTTTCAATCCATCAGAATTTGAATGGTAGTCATTTGTCCTCAGTTGAACTCACAAAAATGTTCCAAAGAATTTCAGAGTTGGTTACTAAATAGATTACATCACATGGAAAGGAAAATGAAGGTTTGCCAAAAGGAGTGCCCATTCACACGACTGATGTAATCCCATTGGCTGGCGCCAGGTCAGAGTTGTTTCTGTGATTCAGTCATCTACTAAGGCATTTTGTCTGTTTACTCTACACACCCTTATTGCCACAGTAGTCTTATAACGGTCTCAGTCCTGCCATCAACACAACGTGATCCATTTGGCAATATGGACTCTGGGATGCACTCCAGAATTAGTCATACTGGATGTGTTGCAAGGGCCCTCCCTCATTAATGGCATGATAAAATTGGAGTGCTGTTTTACCTGGTTGAGTGTGATACAATGCGAGTCATATGAGGTCAAAGTTATATATAGGGTCAGGAAGGAAAATATTAATCATTAAAGCCAACCTAGCCTACTTTGTAGGCAAAAATTGTAATTAATAACAAAATCCACAGGCATAGTCAAACTAAGTGTAGTATACTAACGTAATCTGATTACTTTTTATTAGTTTTACTTTGCATCCAACAGCCATACAAACAATTGGTTACAGTTTAGACTTTTTTTAATCAAGATTTGTCATTGAAAATTCTTTTCAAGTTACTTTTGGTAGCAGTGTAAATAGGCTACTCAAATTACAGTGCTGCCTAGAATCGATCTGGGTTTTAGAAAATAAAAAAAGGCATCATCATATTCAGATACTGTACACTTTATATTGGCTACAGAATGATGATTGTCAAGACCCAGTGACAGCACTCATGTCCACCCTAATGGATGTGAAGGCTCACCAACCCCACCCCTGCTTCCTCACTGTTTAATAAACTTCTTTATACCCACCTGTAAGGTCACTACGCACATAATTACCGCAAGTTGTATTTTGAGTATTAAGCATTAGGCCCAAACCAGCAGAACATCATATTAAAGTATGGTGAAAACAGTGAGCAGTGCTAGCTGGAGGCATCGTCTGACTAGCTAGCATGTTTACACATGTTGAGCCAGTAAACCGTGGGCACCAAAAGTAGCATCTCATAACCAGACAAGCTCATTTTTCCACATAGACACAGTCAATTAGCCAAATGTAGCTAACTTTAGCAATGATAAAGTCATGAGCACAATATCACTGATAGTAGTTTCTTTCTCATTGTTAAGCTATAACAGACTCATTTTGTTATTCAAACAATAAACAAATGTGTTGTGCCTGACAATGCCTTTGGTGTTCAGTGGCTTATATCCTTATACTGCTTATATCCTAGCTATAAAGCATCAGTAACATACCAGTGTAGGGAATTCAAATGTTCAATAAATCTATTATTTGTACTTTGTTTATTTTGTACTTTATTTTTAGTCAGTGCATAGAGATTTATCTCTATGGTGCTAATTAAATAATAGCTAAATGCATTAAGTGTCATGGCTGGTGCTAGCAGGGTACAGGAACACAGGGGATAGGACCCAAATGCAGACGCCTGAGGCAGAGCTGATGCAGTTCAGTGACTTTATTACACAATGAGGTACAAAGGCTTACGGGATGGTGAGGCAGGCAAGGGTCAAAATAGGAGAAGGCAGTCCAAACTGGCAAACAAATCCGACACGGAGCAGGCAAGAATCAAAAAGTCCAATAAACAAGCAAGGTCCAAAACAGGCAGGTAATGGGCCTCAGGGACAACAGAAGAACAGGATACGGACGCTAGAGCAAGACATGAAGCACACGGCAACTTGACTTAACCATCTGGCAGGGAACAAAGGAAGTGAACTGGTGTAAGTAGTGAAGGCTGATTAGGGAATGAGGTGCAGGTGGGGAGACGGGAGGGAAAGCTCAGGTGACTGCAGGGCTGATGAGAAGTGGGAACAGGTGATCAGGAAAGGAGGGAAAGTCTGAGGACATCTGGTGGACGGCTAGAGGACGGCAGGACTGGGGAGTTGAAGGAAAGAACGTGGCCTGGGAGAAAAGGGCAGGGGCTGGAGACAGGGACCGAGAGCAATGTGGAGGGCTGGGGATGAAAGAGTGGTTGACAAGGGAAACTGAGGAGCAGATTGTGACAGGTGTGCAGGATGAGCAGAGCCGAGAGCCAGGAGAACGAGGAAGGGAGACCATGCCCACGCCAATACACACACAAACAAAACATAGACCGAGAGAGAGAGACAGACAGGGAAGCACTAGGAACACAGGGAGGGGGAAACACAAGGAAGTACACAAGGGAATCTTCTGGGGGGTACGGCCACGGCCATAACATTAAGCAGTATGCCTGTTGTGAAGCAGCACATTTACAGTTTCTTCATTGTATTTTTGTATTTTGAAAATACTAATTACATATATTTCAATATACATTTCTTGGCAGTGGTATTTCATAATTTATTTCAATATATTTGATGAGGAAGTATTTGTAATGTGTAACAAGATGTTGGTGTATTTTGCCTTTAGCCAATCTAAAATTCAACATTCTACAGCTTCACAACAAATCGGGTTCAAAATAACAGTCATTGCACCCAAGTTAACTTAGAAGGTAAGTTTGCTAAATTACCCAACATAGACAACAGTGAGTTAACTAGTATTGATATATTTTAGTCTCCACTATCGCTTCAACTAGTTTTTAACTTTTATATATAGCTAAGTATATTCAATGTTACATTAGAAACGAGGAATTACAGTTAACGTTAATGCTAAGCTACTTAGCTGATGTTAGCTAACGTTAGCTTGCCAAACTGACATAATTAGTTTGGGAAAGTTGATGTCGATGATCTACCATAACATCAGTAATGCCATTAACTAGTGACCCACTAATTCAGTTACTGTCAACGTTATTATTAATCAGTGGCTAACAACTACTAAATTGTGAGTTTCACGTTCAGTTTGTAGCTGTCACCAGGTTTGTAGCGTTACAAACTAACGTTACCTTCAGGCGGGTTATCATCAGGCGACATGAGGCGGCGGACATCAGCTCAGCGCTCTTCTTCAAGCCGATTAAACGTTGATCTTGGTAACATTATGCATCTCGCATATTAGAAGCTTTGATTATTCACATGATTTTACATTCATGATTTTACTCTATTTCCCATATTTCATAACAACCCCCCCAAATATCAGACAGACCCACCACGAATATACTGTAATTCCCAATTTGACACAGTAACATTAGATGGACTTTGTTGCAAGCACACATGTTGCATGTACCCCCCTGTTTTTGTCTTGATACTGTTAATCTCACCTGTGCTAGTTTACCACCAACACAGATAACCTGAAAGCCTGTAAGAAACACTGCTTTGTCCCATGCATGCAGAAAGTGATCAGGGTTATGATAGAAAGATACACAAAATGGTGGTTCAAATGATATGAGGATGGACATTGACTTCTATTTTCAATGCAGCTGAAACAGACCTGAACAAACTACAGTTGCAGTACCGCATCGTGGATGGAGCTAAGCGGGCATATAGTCTAAAAACCCAAGACCTCATCTGCACACAGATGTAAGCAGCAGCCTTGATTTAACAACACTGCAAATCTCCATGAGTATATTTACAGTGACACATTGATGTTTTGACTCCACTCCACATTCACTACTTTGAATGTGAAATAACATATTTGCATACACATCGATATCCTGGTAATACTGCGTGGATGTAAACCAGACTCATTGACGATGACATTAAAATGCAGACTGTCGTCTATATTTTGAGAGTATTTTCATATTGAGTGAACAATTTAAAAGAACTACGAACCTTTTTTGTGCATGATCCCCGATTTGCCCAAAGTACTTGGAACACATACAGTCTGCAACACATGAACATCAGCAGACTTAATATTTCTGAGAATTTCGCTGTAGCAACACCTGGCTCATAACTACTCTATTTTTGATTTTGCATTTTTGCTTTCTTTGATAGTTGGCAGTAGGGAGCAAAAGGAAAGATGGGAGAGAGAGAGAGAGAGAAATGACACGCAACAAGGGTCCTGGGCCGGATTGAAGACCAGGACATTGTGGTTACATGCCCAACTGTACCATTATAAGGATGCCTAGTAGCTCTAGAACACTCTCAATTACACAGTTGGTTAAATTCAAGCAAACATTAATTCAGAAGTAGTAAGAGTATGGTGCCAAACATCAAATAATGTGTCATTGTTCAAATACTAATGGAGCTCATTGTAGCTTTGAATGTCGTCAGTTCTGTTTTTTCAAAATTTTCACATTTGCATGCTTCTTGTTGTTTATCCTCTCTAACTTTTACCGAATGCTTGAGTCGTCCAACGTGTGTGCGTGTGTGTGTGTGTGTGTGTGTCATCAGACGTGAGATCCACAAGCTGCAGGATGAGCGTGAGGAGATCCTACGCAGTCTCCGAATTTCTGAGAGTCCATTTCGCCGTTGGACTGATGCTAGCATCACCCACGACCTGAGCACCATGTTGGTCTCTAGAGACAGAATAGATGAGGAGCTGGAAGCAGAAAAACACGAAGTGGCCTTTTTGAAAGATCAGGCGAGTCAGGTCAAGTCAGGTTTATGTATATAGCCCTTCATCACAAAAGCGTGTCTCAAAGGACTTTACAGAGAACGAGCCTAACTAATCAACAATCAATCATAAAACAGATTGATGCAATAGACGCTCTTCACAAACATGGCTGACGTACTTCTGCAGGGTATAGAACGGTTCTCACCATTGCCAGCAATGTTAAGAACCCAACTTTCTGTCGCCTCTGACTCTGTCTGTGATCACTTATTTTGGGTTTCAGCATAGCTTATAACACAATGCAGGTGTTTTCATTGACATATCTTTGTGTTTCTGTTGTCGGGCGACTGCAAGACAAAAAGGCTGTTAGCATTTTGAGACCCTCAATCAAATCACTCATTTATAGTCTTACAATTGCCTGTCAACAGAAACAAGAAGAAACCTTGGGCAGGCCAGTTCAGATAGGGATCCTGCAACAGGACAGCTGAGCGTGCAATAGGTGCCGGAACGAAACAATAAAATGGACAATAACATGGACAATGGCAGTGAGATAAGAAAACAAATAAGACAAAGAGAAACGTGATACTCCACAGAATGCCCCATTGTGAATTGTCTCCTGACTTTCTGACCACAGTTGACCCTTCTTACTGGCTTTGTCTTCAGATTTTGAAATGGGAGAGGAAGCTGGCGGGACAGAGGACTGGAGGGGGAACCAAATGCCTCAGACGGAAATCAGAGAAGAGCAACTTACAGAAAACCACCTGCTTTCTGGAAAACAAACTGCACAGGGTTAGTGTCACACAGAGAAAGCATTCAAACCACATGCTGGATCTTTGCTGACTTCATATTATTCAAAAAGTTTGTCAGCTGTCCTTCATATTTACATTGCCCTGTTCTTTTTGTCATTCCCTGACTCCAACATGATACCTGTTACTAATCAAACCCATGTTTCTACGCTAGGGCCGCGTTCGCTTCAGTAAGCTGCTGGCCAAGAATGGACAGCTGAGGGAGGAGCTGAAGATCCTGCGGGTGGAGAGGAAACAGTTTCTACATGTTCGCTCTCGGATGGAAAAGGCAGGTCCAATTTCTGCTCAGTCAGTTCTATCCAAATTAACCTTTTAGTGCTACTACATCTTACCTGCTTTGGTGTGAAGGGGAGATACCAGGGGAGAAGTGGCAGAATGATGGCCCTCTTACTTGTAAATCTCCTTGGAAATATAGCCAGATCTGAATTTGAAATAGTGTACAACAGAATATACTTAAATAATAACAGGTTTCTTTGTGTCCTAACATTTCCACTGATCTTCAAGTTTGAGTTGGCTTTAGATAGTACAGATGTTCTGATGTCAGGGTCAACGGGCAGGGAAGGGGAATTAAGATTTTAGACTGTAGACCATTGAGTCCGTATCGTATCGTTCAGGAGCTGCATGAGATTCGCAAGGACATCCGTAACGTGATGACGAAGTGCATCGCAGCCTTTGAGGCCAGGTGAGGCATACTGTAGTACTGTGCTCTAAATCTACCTGCATTACCTGCATGCAGCTGTGAGGTTAGTATACATATTATGTTTTCTCTTTGAATACATTCTATAGAGAGATCACCGCACACTCGACTATCTTTGCTAAGGTGCTGGAAGCCAAAATGAATCAAAGTAGAGGAACAAAACTACTGTACACTTGTAGGTCCATGCAAGTTTCTTTAGTCTTCATCACGTCAACTAGACCGAAAGTTTAAAGAAACTTGCATGGACATAAGTGTGCAGAAGTTTTGTTCCTCTACTTTGCTCTTTGAATACATGAAAGAAGATGGAAAATCAGCAGATGCCACAGGCTGTATCACAGCCAGCTGAGACTGATTCTCACTGATTCTCACTCTCCCGTAAATATCTAATATCTCATACAGTACCTCATGCAGTACCTTGGTAAAAAAGATTCATAAAAATAGATTCATAAAGATAAAGTACATCCACTGCCTATCATTGTCCAATGTGTCATGTATTTATGGCCACGCCCAGTGATGACATCCAGGGTAAACAGAGGATGTTGAAGGACAAGACTGCTGAAGACGTGGCCCTGTACATCACAAAGAAGAGCAACTTGGAACAAGTTATCTCCCATGACCGCAACTTCCGGGCTTTCCTCGACATCAAGGCCACTGCGCGCATCACCCAGGGGATCAGCAGCAGGAAAGGTGACCATACACCCCATGCTTGGTTTCATACAACTGAAAAACACTAGAACACAATGATTGCTATGACTCCCAAAACTAGGATACTGCTGAAAACAAGTACACTCCAGATTACATATTCAAAAAACATTACCTAATATGTTGTGATAATATCACGCCACTGGTTTGCTTTATTGGTTGCTATGCCAAAACCAGTCAGCAATCTTTCTCCTGTTTTTTATTCTCCTGTACAGTTCTTGGCTGCGTTTTATACCTGGTCATACCCATAATCACAGTAGAGAATGCCCTCTTGCTTATTTGACTTTTCATCTCTGACCTTTGCCCCCGAAGCGGAGCAGCGCAAGAATCTGGAGTCTAGGGAATGGGGACTGGAAGCTTTTGAGGAAGCTGTCAACAAGATCCACAAAGAGACAGGGGAGAGGGACCTGGACAAGCTGGCCAGGACTTTCATAGAGAGTGAGTCTCTGCCAAACATCACTCAGCGAGAGGCAGATGATGAATATTATTTAACCAGTAACACCGGTTAATTTGAGAACCAGCCTCCCCTTGGGGTGTAATGAAGTATCTAACAAGTACCTCATTATCTCGTTATAAGCTTAAGAATTTAGTGGAAGAATAGCGCTATACAAAATTTAAAAAAAAAGGAAATTGTGCCTTTGTTCAGTAATGTAAATGTCTTGTTATATGTTTCCTTATCCAACAGTGGAGGAGCAGAACTATGCTTTACTGAACTTCGTCAACTATCAGCACAATGAAGCAGAGACCATTCGAGAGCAAATCATTCAGGTTGGTATCGTCTGTGTGTGTGTGTGTGTGTGTGTGTGTGAGAGAGAGAGAGAGAGACAGAGAGAGAGACAGAGGAAGGAGAAATCTGGTGTAAAAGTGTTATTGCTGTTGTCAGCTGTCTTCCATTATGTCTTTGACTAAAAGCTCTGCGATGGGATGGTGAGCTTTGGTGGCGAGGAGCGGCGGCAGCAGGAGGAGCACCAGGCTCTGCTGACAGGAGTTTCCATCAAACAGGAAGCTGCCGAGGGACAGTTGGCGGCCTGTCGACAGAGCATCGCCTCTGTGGATAAGATCCTGGATCAGCTTAAGAAAGGTACTACATAGGGCGCCCTTGCCTCCATATGCATCCCTTTTACTAGGAGAGTGTCACAGCAAACGGCATGTCAAAATTCAGCAGTTTAATGTTTCTTTCCTCAGCAGCAAACATACATACCTTATAGAACATGACTTCAAATTCAAATGTACTTCCAGTCCCAACGCAGCACTTATTTCTATAAAATTGCGCTTGTGTTTTTCCACCAAAGGACACTGTGGGAGGCAGTCGCAAGCAGAAAATTGACATAATTGACATAATTGCTGCTTTGTGGATTGGATGTAACTTACACCAGAGTGAGGGGAATTATGTTCAACAAGGTATGTGTTTTTGTCGGGGAGCAAGGAAACAAACTGTCAGGCTACGGCATGCAATTTGATGTGACTTTCTTCTCCATACAAAGAGAGAAAAGAGAGAATGGCACCTAAAGAAACACAGACATGAGCAAATTGCAGGTTATAAATGCTGTAGGTGTAGTGTCTCTCTGTCTCTAGTAAATGCAATCATGGATTACAGAGTCAGTTTACAAAAATAAAGAAACTGTAATCAGCTGTAATGTGTATAGGCTTACTCAGTGAAAAGTATAATTGCGTATATTTAAGTATAATTATGTAGTAAATAGGGTATTATGTTGTCAGACAATGAGAGTTTTTTCTCACCAGTAAAGGTAATGACATAATCAATAATTGTAGGAATATAATAATGATTTTTTCAACATTTGACACTTGGTAGGAGTGGAAACGTTGTTCCACAACATCAACTGTGACAGCTTGGTGATCTACGACCAGCTGGGCTCCTCCTCTGGAATCCAGGACCACAATGTCACGGTTTACCTGGGACTGGTGGAGGACAGGATCAATGAGCTTCTCACTCTGCAGTCCTACCTTCGCTCCCAGGAAAACATCAGCCAAACGGTTTGTGGACATATTAGGCCTGGCCAGTGGCGAGGTGAGAGACCGTCATTAAAGATTGTAAACATCATGGTACAAACCAGATGCAGGCATCATCACAGATCTGTAAAGGAGATTTTAACATAGTTTCTAGTATGAGAGCTGTGAGTATTCTATTATACGGCTATACTTAGTTGTCAATCCCATCCGCTCTGCTGTGCATTTTAAACTCTTACACACTTGTTTCTGTGTATCTTGCATTCCCACCAACACCCCCCTACTTTTCAATGTGGATTTCTGAATTTTTAAGGCCATTGGGGGGTGTAAAAACAAGCTCAATCCTGTGAAAACAGTTTGAAAAGGGGAACATAAAAGGGTATAAACTAACATGAAACTGCCAGTTGCTACTGTACATTGCTCTCTCGCCTCCAGGACTTGAACAGAGACAATCTAAGTACCATTGCTGGGCAGCTCCTGGGGATAAACCCCCCTCTTCCCAGCCTGAGCACAGCAGTTGAGGCCCCTTCGGCTGGGTAGGTCTTATTCTTACAGTAAGAGTGTGTGTACAGTATTTGTATCAAGTGAGGTCTCAGTCAGATCATACTGAAACATCAAAGTATCTTTTTTTGTAGTATGGCGCCCCCTGTCGACACACCATTGCCCTACTAATTGCTTTCATCATGTTTTGATTTACTGAAGATGTTTTTTTTTTACTCTCAAATTGATTGATTGAGTTCTTGACAGTATGTGACAACTATATATGTATTTTTGGGCTGTGAAAAGTTTGTATACACTGAAGTAAAGCACACCTGTATTTTGAGTTATGGCTTAGGAAAGTAGATGCTTCTTTTCCATCTGTGTCATGTTCTTCAAGAATCTACAGGAATATTTCCCAAATTTGTATAGGCCTAGCCAAAGAAAGTCCAAAACAAGGCTTTAAGGGGCAATCGTCTCCCAAATGTTTTTTTCTTTATTTAGACAAGGGGGGCTAATGAGAGGGACTTACAATATGGGAAACACAGGAGAGGAAGTTCTGGCAGGGTTTAGTCCCAGGCCAACAGGGGTACATGTTTTTTCAGATGCTGGGATCTGTGAGCATAATGTATCAGATATCTCATTAGTCAGGTCAAATTTAATCCGTCTCAATGCAGCTTGTTGTCTTCTTGCTGGTTTGGTGTGTGCTTGAAAAACTGCATTTATGGCCCATTGTGGAGCGAGATGTCCAGATGTTTCCTTTAATATAGCTAGTTGTAAAAATGTTTGTTTTTGTGGTTTTTATTTGACATTTTAGAAGTGATGTCCAAATATAGTTAGATTATTAGTATTACTATTATTATTATTATTATCTCTGATGCCCCAGGGATGATACGGACCATGTGGAGTCTCTGCTGCAAGAGCAGAATGAGCCAATCAGTAGAGGGAGTTTACTGCCACTGGTCAGTAAGAGGGTGAGTACAGCTGAAAAGATTTCTTAACAATTTCTCGTTCAAAATGAAATTTGAAAAAAGTGACATCTACTCTGGCAAAATGTTTGATAGTACAAAATTAAACCAAATGATGGTACTTTTTAAAGGATAGTATGTAACTTCATGGTTGACAAAATGCTACTAGCACTTTTACAAAATCTTCTGTACAGAATTTAAATGATGAACTTCTGGTAATGTTGTTTTATCAAATGCAGATATACTGTTTTGGAATAGCAGCTGCCAAAGAAAAGCTCAGCTGGATAAGTGTGTTTGTCCTTGTAAAAGCAAGACCAGTGAACAGAGATGAGATTACACAACCTGCTTTCCATGGCATTTCTATATTTAAAGCTATCCATCGATTTCATCAGGTTTTCCGCGTATTGTATTCCCTGGCAGACATGACTAACAGGAAGGTTTCTATTATTTTGCCCTCAGATTCTGAGGAGGGAGAAGACGGCGTGTCCTGAAGCTCACAGCCGGCGTCGCTCCTCTGAGGTGCTGTGACCTACAACACAAACCACTGGAAACAAGTCTGTACTGAGCTTTGTGGTTTTAACTTACCAAGGGCTATATAATCTGCATTTAGGAAAATACAGCAGCACCCGTCTTTAGAAAAGATACACAGTACATGCTCAGCATAGACGCGAATATGTTGCGGCATAAAAAGCCAAGAATCAACAACATTATTCAACGGGGAATAATCTGTTTAAGATAACTAACTTGGATTTGACAGAAATCTGATAGCCAGTGGTTTCTACTTCATATTTCTATTCACAGTAGTAAATTGGTCTTTTCAATTTATATTCATATCCTCTCTCTAATAAACTGAACCAATGTTAAATTTGCATTAGTGGGTCTAATAATCAGTGCCTCTATGCATAAAGGTACTGATCTGAGTCACAGGACAGTTGGCATGGCTATATGAAATGAAGAAGCAAACTTATCAGCACTCCTAAATATTCAAAGATATTTCATTCATACAACCACAGGTGGGAAAGTCATATTGTGCATGGTGTGACGTAAAGAAGCACTTGAGCAAATCACAGTTCAAAGACAGTTTAAATTAAACAGATCAGCAACTTTTTATGAAAAGAAATTATTAAAATATGTTACATTCACATCTCTTCTGTAAAAATTACATGAAAAATCAAATTCTTACATTAAGCTGCTGACATTCCACAGTAATTAATTGAAAATTCACTCACACACACTCTCTCTCTCTCCCTCTCTCTCTCTCTCCCTCACACACACACACACACACACACGCCCATCATTCATAATTGTATTGTGGCTTCAATTACCCAGATATCATCAGTGTTTGAATCTTTAGTGAATCTTTAGGTTTTTTAGGTGTTATTGTGGTTAGCATCACCGCAGTAGATCACCCTGCTCTCCACTCGCGATCGCTCCGCTTCAAACACCAGTATGTGGCTCTGCAGCGTCTCCTCAGGACCTGAGCGGATCAGGGATGCATCGTTGTTCTGCGCACACACACACACACACACACACACACACACACACACACACACACACACACAACTTATCAATCAACCATCAAATTCTCAGTGTTTCCTTTAGTTCTCAGTGTTTCCTTTAGTTCTCAGTGTTTCCTTTAGTTCTCAGTGTTTCCTTTTCCTCAGTGTCAGTGCCCCCCGCAAGTAGAAAAATATAAAGAAAATGAAAATTCATCATCTGGCCGAAAGGTTCTACAGGAAACTCTGAAAACTGATTTCTGCAGTTATAGGTTAGATTCTGTACATTAAATAGCACCAAACCACTCAACCACCTCAAAGTGTGCGTATAGATTTGAAAGAATAAACATTGGACATAAAAAATAAATACAAGCATAATCACCGCCACAGCAGAAATGAAGGCATCCATCAAGTGGTAGTCTGCTCCGCCGTGCCCGCTCATGCCAAATTGCCAGGGGGCTTTGTTGGGCGCCGTGTGTTTGGTGGATTTCTGGGTGAGGAAGTCAAACACGGAAATCTCGTGGCCGTCATACGACAGCTCCCCCTGTGGGAAGACAGGATTCATTACACAGCAGTTTGCTTGTGCATCCATCTTAGATCTATATAATTACTGAAGATGTGGAGGCACTATCCTCAGAGGAAAGTAGAGTCCTTTACATACTTCCACAGTATTGATCTTTACCTAACTGTATATTTATAGTACACTTGATTTTGATTGGTTGACAATTCAATATTGCAGCTAAAGTTGCAAGAGAAATGCGTTTTATTACTGAGAGCTAGATTAACCCAAGACCTTTATTCTACCATGATTCGCAATATTGAACACCCTCCTAACAGATGTGAGAGGTTTTTGAAAGAAATTAGATTATAGCACTTTATCTTGGTTTGATGTTATTCACCAGTTAGGATCTTTAGTTTTTTTTGGAGCAAATATCAGCACCAACAATGAATTTTAGAGTTCAGTGGATTACCTTTAATGCGGTAAGTGGCTTGGCCCCAGCTTTTAGTACAGTGCTTTTGACTCTATGCACAGACACCCAGTATAACCAGTTGTCCTCTGGTGGAAGGTTCAAGGTTGGTTCAATCTGGTTCATGATTGTCACAACAGTTGTTGCTGAGGGACGGGAGATTAACCATTCACGTCCCCTGCCCAAATTTCCCAACTGGTCCAGGGATTTGACTTCTCTTACCTTTAGGCTAGAGTGAGCAGGTAGGAGTCCAGTGTGTTCTTTAACGACGCTTTGCTAGGAAACATGGCTGTTACTAACTATGACCATTTGGTTACAGCAGGACAGTCTCTCTAACCACAAATCCACCGTGCCATCCTGAGCTTTAGTATAGCTTTTGATCTTGTGATTTTTTCTGCCGGCTTCCTTTCTTTGCAGCACCTGTGTTATCTTTGGGATTTGCGCTTCCCCCCCTTTTCTTGAGTTTCTATGCAAAGTCTTACCTTGCTGCCACAGATGGTTGTCTTTCGCTTACAAATCTCCTCAGTGAACGCCACCATGGAGAAGGCTGCTGTTACACCGCCTTCAAACTCCATGTTCACAACCTGGACAAGCAGAACAAAATAAGACAAAAGGACACAAATGGAAAGAAGCATTATGCCTGAAATTACATAATGTTAGCTTAAGTTACCAGACTATATTTAATCATTTAATGTGAAAGCCACCCAGGCAGAAAGTTGCTTTACTTTGATTTCTGGCATGTTACGTGGCTCTTGGTTTTGGATTTAAGTATTGGGGAAGCTCACTGATACCTACACCCTATTTCAGACTTATATTCAATACCATCAGTATCAGTGCATTTGTGCTGCATTTAATAGTGAACAGTTAACACAAACAAAAATGGTGGGTTAGAAAAGGGATGATGTGCCACAGAGATCAACAGCTAGACTCAGACTGCTATTGCCACCAGTACTCCACCCAGTACTTTCTCACCTGGTTAGTGCAGACATCGTTGTCACATTCGTAGACGCAGCGGCCGTACGGTCCGGTCCTGAGCGCCTCCGTCACTGACTCGATGTCTGGGAGCGAGTCAGGGCATATGACTGACACTGGCCAGCCAGCATGACCCTAAGACAGACACACACACACACACACACACACACACACACACACACACAGTTCTCTTTTAGCCACCAAGTGCAGCACAGTGTTCATGGATGGTAAAAGTATAGCAGATAATTGGATGGAATAGATGACATGTAGGAATAATAACCCGTTTCACTCTGTCCAGGTAGATTTTGCTTGCCGAGTACGGACAGTCTCCTTCTATGGGACACTCCAGGCAGCGATCTGCAGCACCTGTTGGCTGACACAAAACTACCAATGTCACATTTCATTTTATGCTCAATGTATATTGACGTTTCATTGCTTTTTGGTTAGCAGCAGAGCAGAGTATTGAGAAACTGTCAAAGACAGCTTAATACAGCTGAATAACAAAAACACAAATTAGTTTTTAAATCAGTTTGATTAATTAGGGCTGATTATATACAATTGGTAACTGGTGAATGTGAGTGCCAATTCTGCTCTATGGTCTTTGAAAATGAATAATAGCCTTTCCTGATGCCATTTTTTTTTCCTGATCCCCATCTTTCAACTTTTTCGATACTTTTGCAGTATCAGCTCCACATGAACATTTTACTGGGAGAAGTTAAGGATGGCTTTAACTGTAACTGAGTCCTTCATTCAATATGTAAGTTAGTCTAATTGACGAATGGGAAAATTAAAATACACGTTATATGTGAGTTTTCTGGTGCCTGAATTGCAGGTGCATCAGTCACAGAAACTGCCTTTATTTTTACCAGTAAGTCCCATTGAGATTCAAATCTCTTTTCCAAGAGAGACCTGGCCTAGAATTGGCAGCAGGGGTTACACAATAAAACATACAAAACAGTAGAAAAAAAGAAAACTACCAAAATAAAAAAACACTGTGTTCCTATGTGCAGTGGCTATTGATTTCTTTGTGATAGTAGTGTCAAGATGTCTTTCTGCTGGGTCAGTGTGGATGGACTGCGCACCTTGTTTTCTTTCCTGAAGTGGCTGACAGCTCCAAATGATGACACTTTCACACACCTGCCATGTACAAACTGCATGGTTAATGATTCATCTCAAGAAAACCAGAAAGGCAAATGCAGAAAACAACCTAAACCTCCCACAACTGCAGCATGGATACATAAAACCACAAAGAGAACGCTGTCTGACTTCTTCCTCAGCCTCTATTGATTATTATGCTGCCTGTAGTATTGTAAAGCTCAAAGAGTTTTATATGGCAACAAAACTGCAAGGGTCAGGGGTTTGATTGCTTCTAAAAAAACTCTAAAACTATTTCTAAGGCATTTTGGATAAAGGCAACCACCAATAGATATATTTAACATCATATAGCTGACCAACCAACTTGTTTCGATACATATTTTATCGTTAACCCGATTATATCTATGAACATCCAGGAAACTTGTTGAGTTGATGATTGACTGCTGTCTGATGGTTTACCTGCGCGCCCCGGCCCAGTGATGTATTAGGTCAATGTCATGGCACGATTTGGCCAGAAGAGCAAAAGAGCTCTCCGCTTCGTTCCTCCAGTTCCCTCGAACGAATGAGTGAGCAAAGTGATAGAACCCAACCTGGAACAAGAGAGTGATTCAGCTTGTAAACACAGCTGAAATATGAACATATTTAATTAGAAACACTTTTGGTTAGAGTGACAAGGGCAGGCCAGATTGGTAAAAAGGTGCACTCAAACATGTATATTGCAATTACATATATATCTGTATTGGTACATTTTCCCTGAATAATACACTGATGAAATTAAATTAGCTCACAACTTAATGTTTTGGCAGAATGTCTTCCACCAATAAATTTGTATTAAGATATTTTCCAAAGAGACATTTGTATCTCAGGTAATCACAAAAAAAGTATAGGGTATACTGGATACAGTTTATTCTCCCCAGTTATTGGTATCAATAGTGGACAAAACATTGTCTATCAGTTGGGCCCTAATTCTAAGAAATAAGGAAAAGGATTATGTTAAAGTAAGTATCCACTTTGTTAAGTAGAGTTTAATGAAAAGCATTCAGGATTTACAATATCATAATATTTCCACTATCTGCCTTCTTACCGGCTCGAGGTGCTGAATATGGATCACATCACCTATCACTCCAGCATCTATCAGCTCCTAGAAGATCAACAGTTCTTAACCACTTGTCGCAATGTGGGAAAAGGTTTCAGTGTTTTGCACTTAAATCAACCAAAAACATAATTTCAGCATTCCTCAAAACCTATCAGTACTGTAAGCCAGTTTGAATTAGAGGCTCACCTCTAATCAATATCAGGACCAAGCACTTTATTAAGTAAATCAACCAATATGATCGATCGATATTGGCCTACTATAAAACAATAACTAGTGCATCATTTGAGATCATTTATTCATTTGATCACAGAATGCACTGACCACTGTATAGTCATCCTCAATCAGGAAAAAACGGTAATTGATAAAATAGAGAATAGTGATAAATAATGTAAGCGATTGTTTTTTTTACATACACAACTTATTGATGGACTTTCAAAAACATATTTTTAAATAGGAGTTAACAGATACACAACAGTGTGGTTGGTTATGTCTAATAAAAAAAAATAATGTCATTTAGCCTGCATAAGCAATTCGGCATTTTCACGGCAGGAGACATTTATCCTCCCCTTGGAAAAGGATTATATTGCATCAAAACATGTTAAAGTATTGATATTGGGAGAGCTTTATTTGCTGATCACCGTCGATCGTGATAATACTGATACTATAAATGCACTGTTGTTTGAATGAGGAATGCCAACAATACTGCTTTTAAGTGACACATGCATTGTGAAGAAAACTTACAATAAACTAAAACTGAAAAACTAGTTATGCCTTTAAGTTAACACAACTTCATAGAGAATGATTTTGTTTCTTGTTACAATGGAAGCTGCACAAAAGCTGTTATGTTTTGGTAAAGATGTGGCAGAAAGTGCTTACCTTGATCTTGTGGATGACAGGATCGTATCGGAGAACATGACCCACTGTCAGCATCACACCGCTCTGAGTGCAAGCCTCCACAATCTCTGTGCAGTCTTTGGCAGTTTTCTAAAATCATTTTAACAAATGTGCGTGGAGGGCAGGAGTGTCACACACACACACACATACATAACAGAGAGAGAGAGTTCTTAAGTGTCCAGGAAACACTTACAGAGGAAAACAACCTCGCCAAATCTCATGTCTAACATTATTGCAAGCTATCGTATCATCATCCGGCTAAATGATGCATGAAAATAAATGTGTATCCTACAGATAAGTATAGGCCTATGATGGCATGACAATACACATACGGACATTTCAATTTTAAAAATTGTATAAACTGCATCTTTAAATGGGCCACTGCTTCAAAAATCTACTTTATACATATCTGAAAACTTTGAACATTGTTGCACAATTTCAGTTGGATTGAGCTGTTAAGAGTCAGTGAGGTTGACTTTGCCCACCAGCGTTATGTTTGGAAGACACAGAATCTTTGTATTGTTAATTAAAGCTCAATGAAATGATGTAGATTAAAGGTCAATAAGAGCCAAAGATTCAGTGAGTTGTTTTACACACTAAATACAGTGAATAGGGCGTTAAGTTTTCCAATCAAAACAAAGCATTACAACCTAGCACACTAAGGATTTCAGTTAAAACCAATCTGTAGGGATCAATTACACCCATGGTAAGGTCAAAGTTCAGATGCATTATGGGTGAAATACTGCTTTATTTGTAAAATACTCACTGCCATGGGTTTCTCCAGCAGAACATGGTAGCCCTTCTTTGCGAATGCCACCGCAGGTTCCTGTGGAAGACAAACAGGGTTAATAACAGACTTCACATTTCCAAATAGTTCAGACTAATAATGAGACACTAAACTTAAAACTAAGATTTGACAGTGAATGAAGGTTTGTTTTAAATCAGTTACCTTGTGAAGACGGTCTGGAGTGCAGATTAACACAGCGTCTGCAAACTTCTCTCTTTCTATTATACTGCTCCAGTCTAATTAGGAATAAAATCATTGGGGATTCAATAGTATGACGCAGAGAAATAATTCCTGTGGACAACAAACAAGGGAAATTCTGATTTTCTTTTGATGCTCACCTTGAAATATGTTGTCATCTACAATATTGTGCTGCTGTTGAAGTTTCTTGCAAGCAAATTCCCTGGGATCAGCTACTCCAACAACCTGAAATGGACAACTTCAGTGTTTAATGTTGCCATAATAATTGTTAGATATTGTTAGATATTACATCTTAAAAACCTGGGCAGTTGTAATTTAAGATATTTTCCAGGCTTGGAAAGAGTTAGAAAAATTAGTGACCAAACGTTTTTGGAAAGAGATCAAGTGTTTCCAAGTTGTCAAATAATTGATGTCAATCTCAACCTCAACCTTAGAAAAGATTAAACCAGTTTTTTACCAAGTAACTGTTACCAAGAATTCAGGGATCCTATTTGACACCTTTGCCATGTGTTTTTATCGTTGTCAAGGAATTTATTTTGCACAAATCTAGAAGGATCCTGTCTTAAATTAGAGCATGGATTTGTGCACCTTTTCAATCCAAGAGCCAAACTGAGTAAATTCAGTCTTGCTGTGGGGACCCAGGCTGATTAAAACATACCAGTACTTTGGCAATTCAGGGACCCATTTGAAACAGGACTTAAATTATTTCATGCAACCCATATAGTTAAAGAAAACAGGGATTTGAGGATCTACTTATGCTCAAACCATAAACGTTTAGATTTCAAATTACAGAGGAGGTTTCTCAAAGGTATCTTATCAGCGATCCTCTTGTTTCCTTCAACTTGCAAAGATTTTACATTGCCAGATTGCTTTCTATCAATGCAGTCAAGTGTACAATCCACATAAATCATTATTCCATGAGTAGCCTGCATGTTGACATGAAGCTGTAAGGCGTGACTTTCTGTAAGACCTGAACCTCTGCAGACCTTCATGCGGTGAGGATGGACGGATGCAAACTTGGAGTAGATCTCCCCTCGACTGCCAGCTCCCACCACGATGACCCGGACAGGGGGAGAAGACATAGTAGCAGCCTGTGATCTTTGAAACAACATAAAGCCATTGTCAACCTTTTTCATATCAAGGACCCCCAATTTACTACACATTAGAGCCACGGACCCCCTATTTGATGAGATTTTGTCTCTCGGACCCAAATCTGAGAATATTTTTATTGTTAGATATGATTCTGTCCAGAATCCCATGACTATCTGTATTGTAGGAAGAGAGATAACAGTGAAACTATGACCAAAATATTCTACATTTCTTCTACATTTTCTAATTGTGTTAACTTCTTGTAAATTAAATAATGCTGAAGTTTAACAATTCATCAATTTGCTGGGGACCCCTGGAACCCACTCAAGGACCTCTGGTAGTCGGGATTTGGGATTGATTACCTGCTGAATATGAAAACATATCCCTACTATTTTCAGTTTGATTCTACAACCACAGATTAGCCATCATCTTAAATTATGTAAATGACGGCTTTAATTTCACGATCAAAAACACCTTTTCCCTTTCAATCACGTTACTAAAAGACCCAACAGATTAGGCCAACGATATCGTATATTGGATAGTATGAAAATGACACTCATCATTGATTAAACAGACAGTATATGATTAAAGAATTGTCCCCTGTTTTGCTTAGCTACCTGTTTTGTCCCATATAAGTGCAAGGAGGTCCAAACGTATCTGTCTGTCTTCCGTATAAGTTACAACCTTGTCTGACCCTCCTACATACACAAAGTGCATTATACTCCCACCAATATCTTGTGACACACACAACAGAGTGCAACGCGTCAGCAGCGTGAACCTGGAACCTAGCCACAATAAGGAAACTTACTTCCGGTAGAATTCTGTTCGCAGCCTTCAAAATAAAAGTCCCGATATTTATCGACTACTATGCCACTATTTCTACATTCTGCGCTTCGGCGACAGAACCGGAAATTATATTGTGGCCAGTTTCACGGGTATTAATGGCGGATCGCGAAACCGACAAGAAGTTCCGCATCGCCCCCTACTGTGTTCTAAGGTCCTTCTGCCTTCAACGCTCCTCGTAAACAGCTTTCTCCGCACTTAGAAGTCGTAAATACAATTTAGCAGCAAATCCAAGCCCCCGAACTCTAATTCAATTGGTTTTGGTTGAAAGTAATGACAACAAATGTCCCTGTAACGAAAGTCGTTTTTAGTAGCTGTTGTTTTATTTTAGAAATCACGCGGCAAGTAGGAGCTATATTGTGCTGCAGTGGTGGGATATAAAGGAGAAATGTGCAATATGCATGTACATCGTGTTTACCATCAGTTGTTGACACGGCTTTCATTGCAACTCGGCAACTCCCATACACAACTGACATCGACTTTCCCTTTACTATTTACCTCTTTGTTGGATCGCGCATGTGAGATACAACTCGTAATTGTGAATTTATTGAATATATAATTGTGAATATATGACAGTACCTGAAGGCAGCATTATTAGCTATCCATTTTAGGCTTCGGTCATTTCCACGCCTCTTCTTAACAAATTCATTGCACTTGTGAGGTTCACTATATAGAAATACTTAGTAAATAAAACATATGGGGGTTCAAAAAGAAAATTATCTGCTCACTCACAGTGGTACACTAAGTAATATGTTTTCTAACTGTCTGTCTGTAAAATAGACGAAAAACGGAAATATCTGAGTTTAAAAGAGTTTGATGCGGACTATTAAACTGAAAGCGAAAACTAAACTCCTAAATCCTAACACTCTTTGGAACAATATCGGATGCAGCACGTTTTCGGAAAACTTCGGCTATCTCCGTCAGTTCGCTGGGTCACATGACTCGGTCAGCTCTGCGGTGTGTGAACTCGCTGCCCAGTAACAAACATTTAGACTGCTAGCATATGACGCTGCGATTTCCATATGCTATAAGTTACAGCAACAGTATTACTTTACAACATACGGTTTCGTAGAAGATTGGTATCATATATATCGAGTTTTTTTTGCCGAAATAGCTAACGTGTGCGTCTATTTGGACGTTTCTCTGCGCCAGCTAGCTAGGTAACGTTAGCACGCTAGCTAACACTGCCAAGCTCCTGACCTGCAAAGAACGAAAACAACATCAACATGAACATTGATAACGTTAACCAGTCTGTCACAACAGGGGTTTCATCTACGACGTCTTCAACTTCAAGTAATTGTATCGCAAATAATAATATTACAGCCAGTGTCAGCAGCATCCCTTCTGTCACTAGTAATGGTAAGTTATGTAGCTAACGTTACCTTTTAGTAAGGTAGGCGGTGTTGAGCCAAACAATAAGTTAGGCCAACTAAGTTCTGTCTGCTGGTTCTAGGTAGGCTAGGGTGTTGTGGATGTTGGATGTTTTTGGTTTAAATGTAATGAACATTTCCCACGACATGCAACTTGATTTGTAGACCTGGGATTCTGTGCAAAACCAGCAAGCAAGGTTTGGATTTTGTACACCAGGATACCTTGAAGCAGTTAAAAATACCTTTACCCAGGAGTAAAAACTGTGGCCTCTTGTTATTTATAGATAATTATGAACTTTTATTTCTCGTTTAAATATGCATCCATCCTTAAACCTTGTGTTGCAGCTTCAGCCTCAGCTGCCATGGTGACACCATCATCAGACACATCTGTATCCAATGGCGTCTATGTTCCTGGTGGCATCACTAATGGGGATGTAAAGCCTGCCATCACCACCACGCCCCTGGCAGATTTCCTGATGCAGTTGGAGGATTACACTCCTACAGTGAGTCAAGTTGTGTCAGGCAGGTTATGCTGCATTCATGTCATATGGGAATAATCAGTGCGACTTGAGGTTCATACCACTAACTTGAATGTGTTCATACTTTCAAACTTGTTTGAAGTCGTCATATGCCATGATTGAAGATTTCTGTAGACGTTGGTTGCTCCCGATCAGCTTTTTTCACACATGAACATGCTGAGTGATATTTTGAGTTTATGGCAAACCGAACATAGCAATGTCAACCACTAACTAAAAATCCAGCGAGTAGTTCAGTCCTGCCTTGTCATTTTAAGAGATGTGATGACAAATGTCTGAATTCAGGAAGTCAAAGAAATTGGGATCCATTGCCAAACCTCTAGTTCCCAAGTAGGCCTAGTACTTACAATCTGAAAGCTGAGGTGAACAGAATTTTCAAATAGGGAGATTGTTTATACTTTCTTTTCCCATATGATATGAATGCAGCATTACTCAAAGGTCTTGGGAAAATTAGCATTACCTGCCAGCCAAAGTCTGGTTAATTTTGGAAACAGCTGGTAAGTTTGTCTACGCTTCTGGCCACATTGGCAGATCACCAACAATCACTGAGAAATCGTATTGTAAAAATCTAGTTGGCTGGTAAAATGGTGAAAGTGGTGGCTGGATTTTGTGATTTACTAGCCACTGTCCTCACTAGACAAGAGGGTTAGTTTACTGCCGCCCCCCACCATACAGTACATTTTCATTAGATAATCACTGAATGACAGAGGTGTTGTTCTAAAATGGGTTGCTGGTAGCAGTGAAATCTAAGCTAACTGAATCTCAACTAATGTTTGAGGTCTATTGCTTTGTTTTTTCCCAGATTCCTGATGCAGTGACAGGCTACTACCTCAACCGGGCCGGCTTTGAGGCGTCTGATCCAAGAATGTAAGTGCTACCAAGACCGACTAGCAAAGTGTCCATCTGTCCGATACCAAATTGAACCTTGACACAAATCTATGTCACTTTCCACAATCATAGCTGTTCACAGTTGTCACATTAAAAAACTAGTCTCATGGGAGGGTGGGAGGGGGGGCATCTTCCTCAGGTTGGTATCTGGCCGTATTAGTCTGTGTGCTTGTCCAGGATTCATAGTTGGATTTTTATTGGCTTAGCCTAGGTGACACAGCAATGTCAGAAAGAAAGTGAAAGTAGGAAAGGTAATCTGTGAAGAGACAGTTCCAGGAACTGTACTGACCACTGTTTTTATTTGACAAGTGTATGAATACACTCAAATGAAAAAGGAAAGTTTCTTACCAATGATACTGAATACAAGTGTATTGAATATATTTATCAGTTCCAGGGTTGTGAATTGTGTGTGGATCAGGTTGGCAGAGTACAAACAGGCAAAACCACAACACTAATGACTTGCTCTTTGTTTCCGTAGAATCCGATTGATCTCCCTGGCTTCTCAGAAGTTCATCTCGGATATTGCCAATGATGCACTGCAGTACTGTAAAATGAAGGGCACTGCCTCAGGAAGCTCCAGGAGCAAGGCAAAGGTTGGTGCTTCTCTGCACTTTTAACAGATGCATTAGATATAGTACCTCACTAAGTTCATACACACACAGTTGTGTGTGCGTGTATGAAATGAGTGCGGTTGGATGATGGTGACAGTGCTACCATCATTTTGTTCCTGATTATTCATGGTGTACTAATATGTTTCCTCTCCACAATACAGGATAAGAAGTACACTCTGACTATGGAGGACCTGTCTCCTGCCCTCTCAGAATACGGCGTCAACGTTAAGAAACCTTATTACTTCACATAGGATTTTCTTTGTTAAAGGCCTTTTGCTTTTGCTCGTTTTATCTCCTTCCTGACCCACTAGTCTTTTGACACCTTTAGCAAAAAATGTCTTGATCATGGTGCTTTACTACAGCCTTTGACAATTCTTTTTGCAGTCACTTTTGCCATTTGTTTTTTTTTTTTTTGTAGAGCAAACTTTGCATTGTGTGATATTGTAAAATGACAATGTTTTATTGTGAAAAATAAAACCAACTAAAATCTAAGTATATTTGGGTGTCTGAATTGAGGGATGTATCCATGTACTATGTGTTTAAGGGGTGTTGGTTAAAGTGTTTGACCACCAGATGGCATAATACTGGAGTTACATACATTACAGTTACATGGGATTGGATATAAATCATTAATCATATTAGCATTTCCCCATACTCTATAATTCTCTTTGAAATTAATGATAAACATACATGAACCTAGAAGGTTTTACGTTTTAGGGTTTCAGTTTTTTTCTAGAAATATTTACAAAGTTTAGCCTCACTGCACACTCTTGCTGTTTTTCAGCATTACCTTCCTACACACAACTTCACATATTCACACTTGGAAACCACCCAGTGCAAACACAGTCTTCTCTTGTGGCCACTGGAACAGTTTGCAGTTAAATTTTTTTGCTCAAGGGCACTTAAATATTTGTTGAGGGAAGGAAGAGAGGCACACACTCTCCCTGTCAAGATTTTTTCAGCTGGTCTGGCAGGCAAAGGTTAGAAGCTTTGCTCTTCACAGTCTGATTAAAATTGAATTGGTTATCCATTGATAGATGTTAGCAAATGTGGTGTTGCTTCCTTATTTTGGTGGAATTTTGCTTCCTCCGGTCTTGAATTAATGTTCTCCACTTGCAGTATATCAAGTCTATGGCTTAGTCATTAGAGGCCAAACAGGTTAATCTCTCCAGATGCCTGTTAAAGCTACTGTATCTAAGATGGTGGTTGGTTGATTTTTTTCTTTGCTTTGCCTCACACATATAGAAGTGTGTTTCTCTTGCCCTCTGATGGGTTAAAGACAGCGATGGGGAGTTTCTGCTGGTGTGTCCCTCTACTCAAGTGGCAGTAAACGCGCCATAAACAAACGTCGTCTGGGAGGCGACTGTATGGCCCTAGCCTGTTGCTCTTTACCCAGAACACCACACCAACCAGTAGACTGTTGGTGCTCTCCAGCCACAGAAGGTTGACAATAATGTAGGCAGGTACTCCAAAGCCCAAGAGCTGGCAGGCCACAGATATGATCAGGTAAGGCATCCATATTGAAGCAAAGCCCAGTGTTAAGCTGAGGAACAGAGGCGGCTGCTGCTGAACAGTCTCCACCAGGAAACTGTCCTCACCACTTTCTGTCTCGGTGTACATGCTGGAATTGAGCAGCAAGTCGCTCTTCTGGTTCTCTTGAGGTTCTTCCCTCTGGTCAGATAACCTGTTGGCCTCTTTCATCCACTGGGGAATCCCCGACCAATAGGGCAGCAATGTGGAAATTACTGCTATGAAAAGCCCCAAAACAAAGTAGACAACCAGCGTTGACTCCTGCACTTCACACACCAGAGCCTTTGCCCCTCCTGAGTACTCAATTTCCAGCAGGTCAGTTGTCACTGATCCGAAGGAGTAAACAACAACTAACACCCACACCAGCAAGGTGAAGACCATGTTCCTTAGGGATGTGCAGAAGGGGCTCTGGTTGCCAATACAATTGTTATAGTTATCCTCTGAGATGTAGTCCAGTAAACCCAGGCACACCATGGGCAGCGGCAGTGCAGCGTATGTGGCCGAGGCGTGAGCCAGGAGGAAGCAGACTGACACAGGAGACTGTTGAGGCCCGAGAAACCACACAGTTGTCATGGACCAGGCCATCACCACGTCGGCCACGGCGATGGACAGGCCGCACATACTTAAAAAGGAAGTATGCAGTCTGCGCCAGCATAGGAACAAGATTGCATCCAAGCCCGCCTTGAAGAGCACGAGGGTCAGATACTGTCCAGTGTTGTCTGCGTGACAGCTGCCCTTCCCGTCCCAGTGCTCGATGATGCCCAGCATTTTGACGATGTGGCTTTCCTGAGGTATTGGCAACCCAGTCGACATTTAAACTATTATCTCTATCGATGCTCAGTCCAGCACCATGATGCTTCAGGAAATGCTGGTTGAGTAGAGGCACGCCCCTGCAATGAGCAGAACATCCATGTGAAAATATAGATGCAACACTCAACTGAGTCATCTTGAGTAGACTAAAAGAGCAGACAGGATTTCCCTGATTTCCCTCTGCACCAAAGACTTGTGAATTGTGCGTGGATCAGGTTGGCAGAGTACAAACAGGCAAAACCACAACACTAATTACTTGCTCTTTGTTTCCGATTGACCACCCTGGCTTCTCAGAAGTTCATCTCGGATATTGCCAATGATGCACTGCAGTACTGTAAAATGAAGCGCACCGCCTCAGGAAGCTCCAGGAGCAAGGCAAAGGTTAGTGCTTCTCTGCACTTTTAACAGATGCATTAGCTATAGTACCTCACTGAAGTTAAATGCATAGTTTTACAGCTGTGTGTGTGTGTGTGTGTGTATGAGGATGAGTGTGGTTGGATGATGGTGACGTTTTTGTTTCCTCTCCACAATACAGGATAAGAAGTACACTCTGACTATGGAGGACCTGTCTCCTGCCCTCTCAGAATACGGCGTCAACGTCAAGAAACCTTATTACTTCACATAGGATTTTCTTTGTTAAAGGCCTTTTGCTTTTGCTCGTTTTATCTCCTTCCTGACCCGCTAGTCTTTTGACACCTTTAGTAAAATGTTTTGATCATGGTGCTACAGCATGGTGCTACAGCCTTTGACAATTCTTTTTGCAGTCACTTATGCCATTTTTTTTTTTTTTGTAGAGCAGAATTTGCATTGTGACATTGTAAAATGGCAATGTTTTATTGTGAAAAATAAAACCAACTAAAATGTAAGTATTTTGGGCGTCTAAATTGAGGGATGTATCTATGTAGTATACCGGTATGTGTTTGGGGGGTGTTGTTGGGGTTAGACTTTGACCACCAGATGGCAGTAAAAAATGACATGTTCGCTAGGTTTTCTGGAAGTGTGGCATTTTGTCCTAAACCTCGAGCCGTAACATGTCTCTTGTGGGCCACCGTAGGTCCTTACAGCGCAGATGCTGGGTTTTCAAATTGTTCTCGTGCGCTTCGTTTGAGCAGCGTTACTGTATATAGTTGAGTGATATTTGTTTTCAAAAGCGCAAGAACTATCACAATGAATGTCCAGCCAACAAATCCCAACAACCCGATTGTTTTCTTCGATATTACCATCGGAGGGCAGGTGAGTAGTGAAAGGAGACAAGCGCTCACTGTCAGTGGTGTCTGCAGTTTCCAGCTAACGTTAGCATATCAGCATATTCTCTATGTTCACTTAGCTTAAACCATACGATCCAGCCAGCTGGTGGTATTAAAACAGCTGTCTTGCTGATATCAAGGTCTGGACGTGCTCAATTTTCCTTCCAGTAAAGTCAAATAAGACCGAGATCCATGTTATGACTCCTGAACACATCACTCCAGACTCTCTAAGTTAAACTCCGTTCGTCAAGCCTGAATCTGTTTCTAAGAAGTTAAAAAATAGTTTTGATTCATATTTAAACCTTGAGCAGCATACTAATAACTTGGTTCAGATAACGTTTTATACCAGGGAACGTTGCAAAGGTTATAGATGAGGGACTTGGCTTTCTCAGCTCTTTATATTGTGTTGCGCGTTTAGTACGTGTAATTACGGTAACGTATTTACGCAGCGTTGCGCATAGAACCTCCTTGATACGACTGCAACGGAGGGTCAAAGATGGCGGCGTTGCGCGGTGTGAAAAACACAGCTAGGGAAAACCTAAACCTCAAATTATGTTTGTACAATAGAAAAAGATCTGATGGTTCACAAACGTATTTTCAGTATTAAGTTGACAAATCCAGTGCATTCATTTTCTTTACATTATTCAGTTCTGTGCCAATGTGACACGTGAAGACATTTTACTGTGCAATTCTTAAGAAAATGCAAGTTTAATTCGCCTGAAAACTCAATTTACATAATGGCCATATCATAAGAGAGCTGCTACAACAACCTTTAACCCGATAGGACGTCCAGAGATTCAAGGAAGTCTTATTCAGGAAGAGTCAAACTATGGGCGCCATGAAGTGATTTCACTTCACATTTTTGAGAATTTCACTAAGAAAGCTCTGAATTACTTGGAGTAATTTCCTATCTTTGACCTTTCATTAAAAAAAATAATAATAATAATTAAAATTTTTAGTTGAGAAACCCAATGCATTCCTTTTCTTTACATCCAATTCCGTGATCCAGAGGAGAAACCGGCTTTATATATTATGTATAGTTGGATATCACCAGTTGACAGCCAGTGTAGAATGATCCAGCAGAGCTATCTTTGAAGAAGCTTAGATTGAGATGTAACCTTGAGAGAATAGAAATCACAGGCAGGAGGAGAGGTGGGAATGCAAAATCAAAAAATTGTGAAATCTGAAGCTTTAATTTGAAACGTTTCTTCTATTTTATACAAATAATACACATTAAACATTTTCCTGGAGATAAAATATATCCGAAAGTAGAAGAGCTGACAAACAGAAGATACTGAATAAATACATATTTATTAACTTGTAATATTTAGATGTGGATATTTTCCCCATTGTTGCATTCAGACAGATTTGATTTGAGTGGCAGCAGGATATGCAGATTTACTACACTGGAAAAGCAGGTTGGGAGGGCAGGTGTGTACTGTTTTAAAAAGAAGAGTAGCTGGATGGTAGCTCACAACCTGCCTGAACTACTGCATGCCAGTGTATGGGGATTGTTGAGACTTGAAAAACTATTAATGAACCCTTTTTGAATCAGAACCACTTGAATTGCTAGGTGGAATGAATACAGTAATTTGTCTTGGTGACATAAATGTAGTGATATGCTGACAGCTTAGTTTCACAGTACATACTAACACACACAATGCAAAGACAACAGAATGTTGTATACAGTGCATCATCTACCATGGACAGAAACCATCACTATGAATAAACAGCACATTTGACATTCTGTAGCTGTGTGAGTTTGAGCAGCGTGGGATATAGATAGTTCTATGGCTGAAACAGTGAGTCACAGTGTGCAAGGTTTGAAGTTGTACAGTTGCATCCTATTGTACAGTTACTGTATTAAGGCAAAATTTGCAAAATAACAGTTCAGATAATAATAAAATGCATGATAATATATAGTGGCATTAGTAAGGTTTACAGGCAATTCTATTGGATGAGGAGGAGTGAAGTGAGGTGGATAAGATGCTGGAGCAGAGGTGTGCCAGGCGATAATGGAGGATGTGATGTTGTTTTTGATTATTGATCTTTAAGTATAGACCAGGAGTGTGTGTGAGCTGCTGAGCTTCCTCAGTTGTGATACATCCTATTAACACGCTGCCATGCTCTTGGACTCCCCCAAGCAACCCTGAACCGGCAGCACAGGAATACACAATGCTTCTGACCCCTGAGGCCCATGCAGAGAAGCACTGTTGTGTAGTTAAGGCAGCATGGCACGCCGCTCACCCCATAGTGAGGGCTTAGAGCTGGGGCTGGACTGAGTGCACTCTCCCCCTCCTGCTGGTGCTATGTACCTGGTAAAATGAAAATCTAGCAATGGTCAAAAGCCACAAAATACCACACAGGGTCTGACCTCCCTGGTTATTTCCTTACAGGCAGGGACCAACAAAGTATCACATTTTTTGGGGTCCAAGCACCGTAGGCGCTGGAATGGTATTGTTTTTGTTCGGATTCTTCTTCTTTTTCTGCCTTAAAACAATCTGTACCTCAGAATCTGAGAGCCATCAAATTTGGTGGATTGGTTTCAAATCTCCCCCTCTACTCAGGCAAAAACAACTCCACCGATCGGCCAGATGGTAAACTCCAGCTTGACCACAAGGTGGAGTTGACACAGTGGCAGGAATGGCTCAGGGGGATAGAGAGGGGGATGACGTGAAAAAAGTCATGGGTTGGATTTAGTTAGTTTAGTTAGCCAACTGATCCACCAGGATGCCCCATGTTTTTTTTTTATATATATATATAATTGTCTGTAAGCTGTAAACAAGGACTCTTTTTTTATTTTTTTTTTTATTTTTTACAGCCTATTTTTTAAGAATGATTCCCAAATTGACAAAAAGCATGTGAGATATTATATCTATAATTTTAGTAAACTCATTTACTAGTCATGTACAACCAGTAAGATTGGCTTTAGCATGTAATCACTAGTAGATGCATTATATTTTGTAATTTAAAAAATTCAGTATTATCAACTAGTAGAACCAGTATTTTAATAAAGCTACATTTACAGCTGCCTATCTGGCTATACTATTTAGTCAGTCCACGTCTGCAGTTTATGCTCTTTGTCTGTGAGTGAATACAGACAGAGCATGACAGAAAAATGACAACTTCACTCACGCTGTAAAATCCTGATAGGAGACGAGTCATAGATCATTTAGAATGCTTTGACAGTTTTTTTTGCTGGTATACATTTGGGTGTTATGAGTTTAAAACAAAACAAGCAAAATGCATAAACACGGCCGTCTTGGAAATATATAGCAGGTAGTTTATTGAGTAGCCGTTTGCAAGCCATGCATGTTTAGGGACAGAAAATCAAAGGGATTGGATATAAATCATTAAAGGATAAGGCCGGTGTTTTTTAATGCATTGCTTACTGTCAACAAATCCTATGAAAATAACAAAATCAACAATACGTTTGCTCTACTCCCGTTACTTTCTGACTTCCCACGTACCGTTTTTAGCCGTCAACCCGGAAGTAATTGGCTCCAATTGTAAGCTAAAAACCTTGAAATACAGCTCACAAAGACATAGTTTCAATTTTAAAAATCGCTAACTGTTACCACGAAAGGTCAGGCTGTTGTAGTTATTACCGAATCAAATTCAAATGGGAACAAATTCTTCATTACGCCGGGGACTATTTTCGGTGCAACGGAACTACTTTCCTGAGATCGCAAAGTGTTTACAGCCGGCTTATTAAGTTGTTTGAGGAAAAAGTCGGCTGGCCCGGTGCATCGTGATGATGAAATATGTTGCCCAGAGCAACGGCATGGCTCTTTGACGTGTTTTTAATCGTTTTTTTAATACAATGGAGTTCTGTGGCTGCTGGGACATGGCTTCATTGGGCACCGGCTACATGGGCGAGATTTGCTGGCAAAACAAAATCATTGCTCATTTTGTTATTTTCATAGGATTTGTTGACGGTAAGCAATGCATTAAAAAACACCGGCCTTATCCTTTAATCATAATAGCGTTTCCCCATACTCTATAATTCTCATTGAAATTAATGATAAACATACATGAACCTAGAAGGTTTTACGTTTTAGGGTTTTAGTTTTTTTCCTAGAAGTTTAGCCTCACTGCACACTTGCTATTTTTCAGCATTACCTTCCTACACACAACTTCACAGATTCACACTTGGAAACCACCCAGTGCAAACACAGTCTTCTCTTGTTAGAACATTTCGCAGTTAAATGATCTGCTCAAGGGCACTTCGATATTTGTTGAGGGAAGGAAGAGAGGCACACACTCTCCCTGTCGAGATTTTTTCAGCCGGTCTGGCAGGCAAAAGTTAGAAGCTTTGCTCTTCACAGTCTGATTAAAATTGGTTATCCACTGATAGATGTTAGCAAATGTGGTGTTGCTTCCTTATTTTAGTGGAATTTTGCTTCCTCCGGTCTTGAATTAATGTTTTCCACTTGCAGTATATCAAGTCTATGGCTTAGTCATTAGAGGCCAAACATTAGAGGTCACAACAGGTTAATCTCTCCAGAGATTAACCTGTTTCCAGACTGTTAAAACTACTGTATCTAAGATGGTGGTTGGTTGATTTTTTTCTTTGCTTTGCCTCACACATATAGAAGTGTGTTTCTCTTGCCCTCTGATGGGTTAAAGACAGCGATGGGGAGTTTCTGCTGGTGTGTCCCTCTACTCAAGTGCCAGTAAATGCGCCATAAACAAACGTCGTCTGGGAGGCGACTGTATGGCCCTAGCCTGTAGCTCTTTACCCAGAACACCGCACCAACCAGTAGACTGTTGGTGCACTCCAGCCACAGAAGGTTGACAATAATGTAGGCAGGTACTCCAAAGCCCAAGAGCTGGCAGGCTACAGATATGATCAGGTAAGGCATCCATATTGAAGCAAAGCCCAGTGTTAAGCTGAGGAACAGAGGCGGCCGCTGCTGAACAGTCTCCACCAGGAAACTGTCCTCACCACTTTCTGTCTCGGTGTACATGATGGAATTGAGCAGCAAGTCGCTCTTCTGGTTCTCTTGAGGTTCTTCCCTCTGGTCAGATAACCTGCTGGCCTCTTTCATCCACTGGGGAATCCTCGACCAATAGGGCAGCAATGTGGAAATTACTGCTATGAAAAGCCCCAAAACAAAGTAGACAACCAGCGTTGACTCCTGCACTTCACACACCAGAGCCTTTGCCCCTCCTGAGTACTCGATTTCCAGCAGGTCAGTTGTCACTGATCCGAAGGAGTAAACAACAGCTAACACCCACACCAGCAAGGTGAAGACCATGTTCCTTAGGGATTTGCAGAAGGAGCTCTGGTTGCCAATGCAATTATTATTGTTATCCTCTGAGATGTAGTCCAGTAAACCCAGGCACACCATGGGCAGCGGCAGTGCAGCGTATGTGGCCGAGGCGTGAGCCAGGAGGAAGCAGACTGACACAGGAGACTGTTGAGGCCCGAGAAACCACACAGTTGTCATGGACCAGGCCATCACCACGTCGGCCACGGCGATGGACAGGCCGCACATACTTAAAAAGGAAGTATGCAGTCTGCGCCAGCATAGGAACAAGACTGTTGCATCCAAGCCCGCCTTGAAGAGCACGAGGGTCAGATACTGTCCAGTGTTGTCTGCGTGACAGCTGCCCTTCCCGTCCCAGTGCTCGATGATGCCCAGCATTTTGACAATGTGGCTTTCCTGAGGTATTGGCAACCCAGTCGACATTTAAACTATTATCTCTATCGATGCTCAGTCCAGCACCACGATGCTTCAGGAAATGCTGTCAAAGACAAGATGATAATGGTTAGCAGCTTCAAAAATACAAATGAAAAAACTGCAATTATCAGGAGGTTTGACAACAGAAAAAGCATGCACTCATTCATGTAGTTGCGTGGCCCACTAACCTCATACGCCAATCAGCTGACATTTGCGGTCTGTCATTTGTCATGTATGGAGTGGCGAGATGGTTTGAGTAGAGGTGCAGCCCTGAAATGAGCAGAACATCCATGTGAAACTATAGATGCAACACTCAACTGCTCAGAATCGTCTTGAGTAGACTAAAAGAGCAGACTGGACTCTTACCACCCTCTGCACCAAAGATGTACAAAACTTGGCATTGGTTCACCAAGAAAACTCAAAAAGGTGAAACCGTGTACACATTTTTTCTATGATTTATAAAACATGGTATATCCTATTTGCCCATACCTTTCTTGGTATAGGTCATAAACATCATGGATTTGTACGTGATAACTAAATCAGTGTCTATACCCTGTCAGAGGCTAATGATCATTCAATTTAGGCTTTTTATGAGTAGGACTACAGTGCATTTTTAACCTATTACTACCATTTGGAGTCATATCCCACACTTGGTTCAAGTAGGCACAAGCATTGTCACTCCAAATTTGTTTTCCCACTTCCCCCTTAGTGAAAGAGCAAAAAACTCAATCATCCATTGAGAACTAGACAAACAAAGAATGACCGGAGAAAGCCTCTGCAAACTTCACACTACAGACACATATTTGATACAAATGCACCAACATATTATGATACAGTACTGGCATTGATCAAGTTGACAATTTATCATTAATCTGGTAACGATCTGGTGATTGCTGGTGCATTTTGTCTTTTTTACGCTGCCAAACAAATTGCCTCAATGAGGATATTGAGTCTTCTCCTTGAAGTTCACACAAATGGTTCTCAAATGGATTATTTGTCTCACACTTTAGTCTGCCATATATGCTGTCATTTTACAACAAAATATCTTGGAAATATAGTCTGACCTGCCTTTTTTCATACATTGTGTCAGTATTTCATATTGAAATGTTACATCGATGTTGTCGTTCATTTCAGTGACACACACACTGTCCTGAAATTTCTAGCATTTTGAGTTTAACTGCAGGACAGTTAAGTATTTCCACATGCAGTGCTATTTTAATTGTAGCATTCACTGCAGGTAAAACCGGTTCTGCCATTTGAAACATACAACATTTAGATACTCTGCACAGCACAACAAATAAAATGAAGTTCATTCCACATTGTATGATACTAATGTGCCTCTACCTGTATGTCCAGGGTTTTCCTAGTCCAGTGTGTTTCAGTGGAGATCCAGATGCTACAGCAGTGCTTAACTCTCTGCTGTTATGTAAACCAGATGCCTTGTGTGCTCTTGTCAAGGCTTGCCAACGAAAGAGTTGAGGTGTGTGACTGCCTGGTGTGTCAGGTGGAGCAACTCCCTTTAGGAGACTAAGTGTATCCAGGCAGCTCATTACGGCCCCACCTTCCTCTGTGAAACCAAGCAACTTCTAGGATACGCCTTCTGTGTCTTTAAGGAAGTCTGTTGTCAGTGTTCCCCACCCACATGGCCCCGAGGTTGGGCTAGATGTTGGGTAGGTTATGTTAATTTGCATTATCCTGCTGTAGATAAACTGGACGGCATCACACCCTCTCCTAACGATGTCATGTGTCGAAGCTGCATTTTCTGGTTGGGTTTGTTTAGCTGCGCTCTGTCCTTAGAAAATTACACTAGAAACCCAGGAAACCGTGTGAAATCATACAAGTGTTGAACATGTGAGGCCAAAGGTTGCCTCCTAGAAGTTCTTGCGTGTGCAGCCAATTTACACAACTTTACAGTTTTATTATTGTACAACCTGTTTCTAGGTCTTGTTTTAGTTTGTTTGCTCTGTTATCACAGTGTAAATGTTAGTGTTCACATGTGTTTTGGCCCAGGTGTCAGGCTGCAAGGGTATGACAGATGTGGCCATTTTAGTTTGACTGCAGTTTCGACTCTTTAACATGATGGTTGAGAGTGAAACCTTTGTGTCATGTCAGTGCATTCAAAAAGGAGTACTTGATACTTTTCAGCTAGTTATCTTCCTTAGCTTTTTGTTTCAGTTTCAAGGCACGTGAAGTTGATCCTTTAAATTTGACACCCTTCCAGCATTACAAAGTGCAACAAAAGTTGTTGAACAATATAAGTTCTTCAGGATTTAGATATAAGGATAAGAACCAGGGAAGCCTATTGCCATTTGAAATATTATCTGATAAAAAAACTTTTGCTAACAGACTCTGTTATATATACACTGTAAGTTAGCTTTAGACAATTAGCTTAATCTTACCTGTTGTCAGGCAACTTGACATTAGTGGACATTACACTCCAGCCAGAGAAAGCCATCCACAGATTAGTATTTTGCTGTTTGTGATCATTGTCTCCTCCTCCACAACAGTCAGGTTTTGTATTTCAACATTTGATATCCTAGACACTATGAATGTATGGTCTATACAGCAAAGGCAAGAGACCCAGTGACGGTCAGTTTTACTGTGAGTCGTCAGCAGGGAGAGTTGTGTAGTGATGTCTTTTGGACAAACCACTCTTTTCATACCAGTATATTGTCTGTTTTCACACACACCACACACACACACACATACACATTGCTGTGACAGCCCGGGATATGCACGCTCAAGTCGTCTCTTCTGTCCTCCAATTGCATGCTTCTGTGGGTTGTGGGAAGACACCCAGGCTGCTGAACACACACACACACACACACACACACACACACACACACACACACACACACATTTCATAGCATGATAGATAAGCAGGACTTAGAACACAAAGCCCATAAAGGATTTTTTTGTCCAGTAATGTGTTGCATAAAGAGCTTGGAAACCCGTCATTCACAACCCTATATTATGTATGCGCTGACCATTGGTAAATGCCGTCAGAATTGGGACAAAATGGTTTGTATTGTCCAGATGAAACTGAGAGTCTCGCTAGTTAACGATGGATCTAAAGCTGTTTTGTCATGTTAGTTAAGTAGAAGCTTGGCTTTTTCTGCAAAGTCAACAGAGAACTGAAACGTATTATAGGAACAAGCTAGTCTGGTTAATTTATCAGCTGCGTGCTATTGTTAGGGATTTGAGGCTAAGAAATTGTATCATATATCATATACCACTAGGGCCTATCCTTAAGCTAAACACTGGAGCCACACCTTACAAACTGGTTGGTCCAGGTTAAGTTTCATGTAGCATAGCTATAGGAACACGAATGACCTGCTTCCATTCATGGGACGGGGCCTGTTTGCCTGGGGCAACGCAGTATACCCTATCTTTTAGGCATCTCTATTCAGCCTCTTTGGTGTGTTTGTGGTCAACTGTTTTGACATAGTTCGCTCAACTGTTTTTCAGGAAGTCGGACGAATGAAGATTGAACTGTTTGCTGATGTGGTTCCAAAGACAGCAGAGAATTTCCGGTAAGGAGCGAGTCAGCATAATTGACTGCTCACACTGTGTCATCCAATCACTGTCTGGCTCAAAGTTACATTTTTTACACAGTGATATCAATAGTTAAAAGATCTCCCATGTAAAAAGATGGCGTCGAGCATACTTATTTATATTGTCACAGTTGTTGTGCCATATATGTTAACATGCATAACGTATTGCTTTTATAAAGGCCATTTCTGAATTGGGAAAGATGTTACTTATGGCTTCTCCATCTCTTACAGGCAGTTTTGCACTGGAGAGTTCAGGTAAGGCGGTGAAGTGCCGCATTCATTGATGGTACAGAAACACCGATTCAACATCTTGCAGAGTAAACTTATCACACATTCAACCCAAGATGTCTGCTGCCAGCTGTTAAACATGGTGGTGGATCTGTAATGTTATGGGCAGCCGTCTTGTAAGAGTCATTAGGTTTGATGAGTGCTCTGTATGGTAATGTAACATCCAAGGAATATGAAGTAATTTCACAACACTGGTCCTTCATGATGTTCCCATATTTCAAGATAATGCCCCCATACACACTGCTAAACAAATTCAAGTGTGGTTTAATGATGAAGGATGAATCTAACCTCCCCAGTTAGCAGATCTTTTAACATTTAATTTTCATGAAAAATAATTTCCACCTCCTTCGTCCCTCAAAGAACTGGGGGCTTTCCTTCTCAAAGAAAGGTACAATATCCCATACGCTCTGTTCAGGACTTGTATGGCAGCTTGCCAAGGAGGATTGAATGGCTGTAGGTGGCCCTACCCCTTATAGCTACTTGATATTCATATGTTGTTAGGAGCTTTCCTTACTTTGTTCACCTACCCTTTGTTTACCTAGCCTTCCCCCTCACTCAGGCCATGCAATTGTAATCAAATAAGATAAAGCAGAAGTTGATTTGACTGAAATATCCCCTTTTTAACCTTTAAAAAGGGGATATTCAGGGTCGGGTTTTGCTGAGCTCTTTTTCAGCACTGCCCTACTTCACTCTCATAATTGTTCACAGTGACACCATTCAATTGTTGGAGGGAAGAGTGTTAATTATTCATTTTCACCACCCAGATGTACCTCAGTCAGTCCAGGGATGTGAACCAGAGACCTTAGGAACTGTCAGACAAATTACACTGAAGATGTGGTTAAAGGGTGTGTGACATGGTCTCCATTTTTATTATTAGATGCTAAGCAGTTTAGCTAAGCTGACTAGCTAGCTATTCGTCACATGTCAAATCCATGACAGTGCGACTTGAGTTTTCTGCAACATTCAGCTGCTGTTATGTCCTTTTTTCTTTTTCAGAATGAGTCATGTATTTCATCACAGCAAAAAGTTATCAAGTTCTCCTTGTATATTGTCCTGCCTTTCTTTCTGAAATATTTGCATGACATACAAAGACATTCAGTAGCCTAAAACAACTTATGCCAGGATATTTCTTGTCAGAATTTGTCTGCTGGCGTGTGTTAATTTCCCACCCACGTATTTAGTGATGTCTCATACCTAATCCAAACCAGAGTTCAAACATGTAACCAAACCTGTCTTGTGGAAAACAGAAGTGGAGAGATGGGGCAGCAGGTTATATGTCTGTGTTTACCATTAACTCCATCTTGTTCTGTCTCAAACTTGTGTCCTGCAGGAAAGATGGCGTCCCTATTGGTTACAAAGGCTGCACATTCCACAGGTACGCTGTCAGTTTGATTTGCATATCAAGCTCACATTGTACAGTGTTTCTCTTAATCTCTGATTTCCAAACCATCTGGTGTATGTAAAGTGTTATTTAAACTTTGGTAGAACATTTCTTTTCAGGAACAGCCTCCCCTGGGGATCCACTGTCACCACTGGCATTCACACTGTTTCTGTCCCAGTTTACCTTAATATTTCCTTACTATTTATTGTTCTAAACCACAAAAATTACTTATTGAAAAGAATGAGAGTGAAATAATATTACTTTTCTGTATTCGCTGGTTCAGCTTTTCTGTGTTTGCTGAAAAATTGTTTTTGAGTAGCTTTTCAAAATGAAAGTGATGAACATGATGCCAACCATTCATTACTTTGAGCACTTTTGTTAGCCACAAGGTCTTTACACCAATACAGCAATAATACCTGAGAGGGCACTCTGTACTGTGATTATGGGTACAATGGAGATGGAATAATGTAATCCTGTCAGCAGCACTGAAGCACCCATAATCTCATTAAAGAACATCCTCAAGAGTATTATGGTATTTATTCAACGGTTACTAATGCATGTGCATTGCCTGAAAAATTTTTTTTTTTTTTTTTTTTGAAAGAATACATACATAGAAATAAGAAACAAAACAGGAGAAATAAGAAACATTGCTGACAGGTTCCCTGGTTACCACAAAAGTGGGCATAGTAACCACTACAGGCTTGTAGTGTTTTATGGGAATTATCAGCACATCCAACCAGGCAGGTTGCTTAGCTGAAAGTACTTGTATAAAAATGTATGTTTCTCATCAAAAGTAAAATATTTGTTAAACGTGGCTGGCTTTACTGATGTGTTTTTATTGCTCCCTGGTAGGGTGATCAAAGACTTCATGATCCAGGGAGGGGACTTTGTGAATGTGAGTACATACACACTTCTTCCTCTGTCTGGTTAATTATTGTTGTCTCCAAGACAGATGTCTCTGTCTCTTTTGCATCTCTTTTGCATCTCTCCATATCAACATTTCTGTCTGGGATTAAGGCTGCAATAATCAGTATTTCAGAACTTTTAGGTCCCTAAAATGCCATATTACTCACAGTATAACTAATTTGTTTCTGTGGTTTGAATTTGTTTCCTTGCATATCTCTGAGACACACATACATGTACACATGCATGTGCAGGGCCATGTTGGCTGTAGCAGAGATCCAGCTTTTGGCCACCAGTTGGGGGGAAGTGTGTGTAACCACCGGGCCTCCCTGCTGCTGGGCCATCAGTATAACCTTCTGTCATAGACCAGAAACTCAGCTGGTTCCACTCTAGATGTCTATCTGCTATGAGCACTGAACCTCACCTGAATGGATGAAATAGGTCAATGCAAACTCAATTGTAGAAGTAAGAAAAGATATATATGTGTCCTAGGAGGAGCATTGAGCATGTATCTGATAACAGAATAATGTTATCAGATACATGCTCAATGCTCCTCCCAGGACACATATAGGACCTGTAGAAATGAAGGAAGTTGGATTATTACCTGTTGAAGATCGAGTTAAACAACTGAAACTTAACCATATGTTTGATATAATTCACAAAAGGGCCCCAGAATATTTGAACTGTCAAATTGATATGGTTGGAAGCCAACATAATTGTAACACAAGAGCAAGCATTATGTCATTCCTCGTGTTAAAGGTAAAATAGCAAGAAGCTCATTTTTCTATACTGGGATCTCCTTATGGAACAACCTGCCCCTGCAGATTAAACAAAGCCAAACAAAGGCAATTTTTAAAACAAAAGTAAAGGCGGCTTTGTGGGGAGTGTTGATGGGTCATGTTTAAGGGAGGGAGTTTGAACCATGGGTGAGGGGTTGCAAGGGGGACTAGCAGGTTTATCCTGTAATTTTGTTTGTTTCCATCGAATTGTTTGTTTCCATGTATTGTGCTTGTTTGTTTCCATCGAGGACCACTTTGGAAATAAGTGTTTTTAGTAATGCTTTTAAGTGCTATCCTCTGGGATTTTTTGTGTCATGATACTCCTTTGAGTTGTTGTGCTTTTAAATTCCTAATAAAAAAAATAAAAAAATTCTGATAGGAATACTTCTTGGAGGATACCACTGCCAAATGGATCCGATTGAATCTGATAATACAGCTCGATTGAGGTAAAGCAAGATTGTGTCATAGCCAAAATGAGTGCCATTTTTAGATCTTAAAAAAAATCTAAATTTAAAACACATTATGATATAGTAGAGCTTTTCCACGCCTGAGTACAAGGTGATAGGTATGTGGGAGAAGGCCGTAGGTTGGCAAAAAAAAAAGCTCCTGCACACTGTCTACTCTAATTGCAAAGTTCAGTAGATGGTGTGTGTGTGGGGGAGCTTTTTCTCTCTTTAAAATGATCATGATGAAATATGTATGTTGTTGTAGTGACAGGGCCATCAATGATTTTTACACACCTCTGAAACTCTGAGTACTACAGCCTATCGTCCTGAATGAAATTTGCCTGACACCATGATGCAAGACAAAACCCCAGCTGCCTTTTGAATTCGGCAGGAGGCTAAATATTTCCATCTCTCGCCCTGTAGTGGACATGTGGTGAACTACATCTTAATTTTATGAATGCTTGGCTTCAATTGCTTTCTAAATCTCCTATGCGAGCCCTAACTATGTACCGTTTGTCTTTTTGTGCAGGGTGATGGCACTGGCATCTGCAGCATCTACAGAGGTCCGTTTGCAGATGAAAACTTCAGGATGAAGCATAATGCCCCTGGTCTTCTGTCCATGGTGTGTAATATCAATACTCTTATATTAGTACACTGCCTTCCTGAATCAAAAAGGGTCAATGTACTCTCTCAAGAAGTGGATTTACTTCAAAACCCAAAAGAATTTCTTCCTAAACAGTTAATATATCCTATATTGCATGCAGTAATTTAGAATTAATGTTCTTAGTTTTACATTTGGATCTGAATTCATTGAAAGAGAAGAGACCCAAACCCTGATAGACAAACAGATGTTTTAAAACTCCCAGTCTTTCACAGTAATATTGGTCTTACTCTTATTTGGACGCTAACAAAGCTTCTCCCAAAAATTGTCCTTCAGGCAAATAGTGGTCCTGGAACAAATGGGTGTCAGTTTTTCATCACCTGTACCAAATGTGACTGGTTAGATGGAAAGCATGTGGTTTTCGGTGAGTACAATGTACCCATATTTTATCTGTGATAAACTGTATTTGCATTCAATTGTGTGTCAGAATTGAATTTTCATATATGCTGATTGTTTTATTCATGGCAATATTTCAGGAAAAGTGGTCGATGGCTTGCTGGTCATGAGAAAAATTGAGGTAAAAACTCTCATTTTAATATTAGTTTGGGATTTTCAGGGTTGTCAGTGCCCCAAATGTACAGAGAGTACAAAATGTTCTCATAGTCCTCTGCTGCCCATTGTTTGGCATATTTGTGTCCATATGTTTTTGGCTCTCCTTTTTTGATATAAAGAAGAATCACGTCTATCTAACAATCAGATTTCTCAAGTGATGATGAATTCATTTGAGTGTCACTGCAGAGCTCCAAATATTTTGTCTCTCTTGTCTTGCGACCACAATGCTGCAGTGGCTCAATATGGCCGTCCGTTGTTAACAGTGTTTTCATTCCCTCTGCTGGTCAAGACACGCCACTTCAGATTACTACAGCGTCACTAACATACTGTATGCTCTTAACATATTTTAATGCTGCCTAGACGACTGTCAAGGAGAACAAGGGAAACCTGGTAGTCAAAGCAGGGATTGGTGTTTGATGCTCCAAATTTCTTTATTATTTTCCTAAAGTTTTCAATTTAGGAGCTCGTTAGAGAAAAAAATGTCAGTGTAGAGCGCTGAAGTCCAACATTTTGCTGAGAGAAAATACATTTACCCAACTCCTTCCAAATCCTCTCGAATTAAAGCAAATTATATTATATTATATTATATTATATTTATATAGATTCACTGTGAATGAAAAGTGCAGTACAAATAAAATGCATTCTTCTTCTTCTTCTTCTTCTTCTTCATTATTATATTAATGTACTATTATATTTGGCAGAAATATATCAGTGAATAAGTTTTACACACATCTTTAAGCAATTCATTATTGCAATAGGATTGTGTATGTCAGACTGTAGCATGCATGTTCAATATTTTGAATTGGCTTAGCTGCATCTAGCTGTCCAGAACATTTCAATCCCAAATTTTTCAGAACTGATGTCCCACCCTGACTGTAACCGAAATATTGACATTTAACCAAATCATATACTCTTACTGCTTACTGCTTCACATTTTAGTAATAAGTAATTAGAGATTAGACGATGATTCTGTCCATAAACTACCATTCCTCATTTTAGTTGGGTTTAATGTTTGTGTAGTCGTTTCAGAGTCAAGTGTTGTGTCCTAAATCTTTGCTCCTTACTCCCAACAGAACGTTCCTACGGGTCCCAACAACAAACCCAAGCTCCCCATCCTCATTGCCCAGTGTGGAGAGATGTGATCCAGCTCCTCACAACACCATCCAGTTTCAATGGGAAACCTATACAACCTCTGTACACATGAACCAGTGTCTTATTATTCATAAATTTCCCTCACTAAACCTCAACCTGATGTTTTTTTCCATAAATTAATGGCTGTATGGATGTAATCTCCCATAATGCACCATGAAGTACATTATACAATTCAGCAGTGCATCATTTCCTGTAATGGTCATATATTGTTGATGGGTTTGGTAGATTTAGTTCCACGTTAACTGATGCATCAAAAACCCAGATTCACATCTTGTCTGGTGGGTTGTTGTACTGACTGAATTTAGTTAATATATGGGTTTGACGGTTTAGTTTGAAAATGGGTAATGTGGAAACTTTCCGTTCAATTTTAGGACAATTGTGTATCCTGTGATGGAAGGACAAATGAGAAATGGTGACTTTGTTCAAGCTTCAAGAAAGACTTAGATGGCATGTGAACGATTCCCATTCATAAGTCAGTCACACTTTGTATCAAGTTTATGATCAATAAATTGTTTTACATTTTTATAAATCTTTGCGGCAGATCTTGTTTGTTTAAAAAGGCGGTGACTCAGATCTGTAGATGTCACTGGGGTAAAGAGCTTTTTAAGATCATTAGGTTAGTTTGTCAGTTTGTTCGACTGAACCCCCAATAATTATAATGTATACAGATATATATATCTAAATTATATATATATATATATATATATATACATACATACATAATACATACATATATGTATGTATGTGTGTATATATATATATATATGTGTGTGTGTGTGTGTATGCATATATATATACATACACAATATATAATTTTTAAAGTATGCATGTCTGATTAGATTTGTCATTAGGCACATTGCAGTAACATGGAATTTGAATTGCTGTGGTGACGCCTAAAACTGACAAGACATTGCCTTCCTTATTTCATTTGTTGCATTTTAGAAACTCATCGCCTACACATGGTTGGAAACTTTGTTTTGATTTCAGAATAGAATACAATAGAACTCTATTGTCCACCGCAGTGGAAATTTGCCTTTGGCTTCACAGGTTGGTTAAAATGTGACACAATACAATAAAAAATAAAATGCAATACAACACACAAAAAGAGTAAGAGTACAACATGGGATGAAGGACCTTTCAACTTCATTTCTGATACTGTGAGAACATTGTGAACCCAGTAGTGAATTGTGAATTATTTTGTGAGTATACTGTTATTATTTTGTGAGTGTATTGTTAAAGCCATATTTGTCATATTGTGCTTAATTTCCTTCCTCTGATGAATCCGTTTCTGCAACAACTGAACCATAGAAAATAAGGGAATATTGTCCTAACAGCCTTTAGCTTGAAAAACACAAGAGAATGGATTTATCAGGGTGGGACTGTGCACATATGTACAGTCGGCCTCTACATCAACAGTGGACAATAATCAAGCCCGTCCTCACCCGTTGTCTTTCTCAAAGGAGAGCGTTTACAGTGAGAGGCACAAGAGTCCTCCAAGCCGCTCTCTCTCCACTGCCAAGCACTCCTCTGCTGAACTTATGGCTACCTCTTATCCCAGCCCTACATACAAATCCAGCCCACCAGAACCCCTCCCCCACCCGCGCTCTCCCTCTTCTGCCTTGGACCCCGTTCCCTTGGCACAAAAGAATCCTTTCAGATGGAGGCTCTGTTCTCTTATGGAGGCAGGAAGAGTTTTTTTGGGGGGGGGGTAGGGTGGGTGTGGGGGGGTCCTCTCTCTTCGTGGGGAGGCTTTCTGGGGTCAATGCTAAAGCCCATCTTTGTGTGGGAGAACAGGGCTCGGCCATTAACAACGAGCTCTTCACACATCAACCAGTGCTCATAAACAGTGCCAGTGGAGCATTAACATGACAATGGGTGGGGGGGTTGGTGGGGGTTGTCTCGCACTCAGTCTGGGTCTGTCTGCTCCGTGCTGCTGGAAGTGGAGGCTCTCTGAATTCACTGGCTAAAGCTGAGGATAATGACTGCATTTAACTAAGTGTACTGTGCAGGGCGATTTGATTGGAGAAGCAAATTGTATGTTATTACGTAAGGATTTCGTGTGACTATTTGGGCTTTTGTGTGTATACCCTTATAATTTAAGAAGGGTTATCATCTGAGAAACAGAAATGTAGGGCATGCAATATTTGAAATATCCTCTCTGTAAATCCCCAGTGATTCCAGGATACAATAAAATTAGATGCTTAGTGTTTAAATTGTAAAGGGACTTATGGTTAATGTTCATCATGGGTGCTTATTTCCCCTGTAGATAACACACACTGTAACATAACAATGGGAACAAAAACATCCAAAACAGTCAAGTGGTGATTTGGATTGATCTTTTTGCAAAAGGCGCAATACTAAATTACAGTATATATTATAGTATTATAGTAACTATTTGAGAAATTTCCTATGGTGTGGAATAATGAACACAGTTGTTCTCTGTGTAGGTGTTACATTGCTGCTGACATTCAAGCACTGTGTATAGGCAGGCGAGGACTTAAAATTCAGCACAGCACACTGAATGGAGCTCTCTTCCCATTCCTATCATGCATATGTTTTAGAAGTACTACACGTGTGAGAATTTAATCATAATGATACAGTATACCCTTTATATCATGTTCAGTAAATAAAATGTTGAGGCTTTACTACTCTTCCCTGTAATATAGGTCAGTAATTATCCCACTATACATTTCCACAGGGCTGCACAGATGGGTGGGGCTACAAACACTATTTTGAATTTCTACAGCCATTTAATATTTTGTCAACAGTGATAGCAGTGAACAACCTGGATGACAATACATATTCAAAGGCACGAAAGCCATAGCTAAAAACAAATTCAAATTCTAAGTTTCTAATTTCCTCCAATCAAATTCTAGCTGAATTCACTGTATGTCTTCTTTGTAGTTATTTGTTCAGCAGAACAAGAAACTGGAAACTGAAACCGCTTTACTCAAACATCAAAAACACATTCGAAATGAGGATAGGCTACAAAGTCATGTTGATGGGTAAACCCCCATGGGTGCCTTGTTAGACAAAACAAATTCCGGAAGCCATTGTGTTAGTATTGCATAGCATTAGGTCGAGTCTGTATGTAAAAGATTGGCTTGATGTAAGACAATTTTGTTAAAAATCAGTCTGGGAAACAGTATCTGTCCCAGAAAAAGTACTCGGTTGTCTGTCTGGCTCGTCTGGCTTTGCATCACTGTGGGCGGTAACTATGGACAGGTACATTTTTTAGCCAATCGTTTTCAGCTAGTTCTTCTCTCAGCAGATGGACAGCTTCCTCAACCAATAGAAGTGTGTTTTCTAAGTCGTTGCAGAATCGAGCCAATTCGAAGAGAAGTTGGGCGGACCCATGACCGGGAATATTCCCTGGCACAATTTCTTATTCTGCCCAGTTCGATCGGCAACGGGAGCGGAGAGAGGAAAGCAGAGAGCCCGAAGGCAGCAGCCCCCACCACCGCCGGCCCAGGTTACCATCTAGCACCGGGAAACACACTAGAGAGCCACCGCCGGCACAAGCCATTACCAACCAGTAACCATGAGCAGCGAGGCCGAGACGCAACAACCACCGCAGCCTGCTGCCGATGCGGAGAGCCCATCCAGCCCGGCAGCCGCAGCTTCCGCGGGGGATAAGAAGGTCATCGGTAAGATTGCTGGAAACTAACGAACTAACTAGCTAGCTAGCTGACGTGTGGCTTCAGTCACCGTCGAACCGATGCGCACAAGCGTCGTTTGCTAACGTTAACTAGTTAATGTGAACCGTTGGTTATGCTAAACGACGTTAACTAGCTATCTGACACTTGCCTTAATTCGCATAACGGCTAGCTAAGCTACTTGAAGTTGGCTAGTAGCGAGGCGAAATGGACGTTAACTAACATGATCATTCACATTCAATAGTTTTCTGAATCAATTTTGGCGATGTTTGTTGTACTAGTGTTTTTGAATAAAAAAGGGGTGTTGAACTTATTTAAACGAAAACCGATTACCTCAAACAAGGGTTCATTAATTATCGTTAGCAGTGAAGCAGCGCAATGTTAACGATATAAATTCAAAAATGTCAGTTGGACGTTGGATGGTGTTGGCAACCACATAAACTGTTAACTAGATTACATGTTGTGTGCTGCTTAGAATTTGGCGTATTTTTTGTAATATCATTTCATATCCGCATTACGGCTCCTGATGGTAATTCCAAGGGAGAATATACGACAGATAAAGCTAATCCCTTAGCTGGTTAACGTTAATCTAGCCGGTTCATTGGCCTCCTAACCAGCACGGCCATAGAATGCCATGTTGCCGACCGTCCCATGCCGACCGTTGAAGTTGTTTCTGGCCTTGATCATGACATGTCTATCTGTGCTAGCGTTACTATTACTTGCTAAATAGCCAAGCAATGTTAGCTATACTGCGAGGGTAGCTATCTAGCGTTTTGTAACCGTGAACCACACATGATGTGAACATGAAATTGGCTCACACGGCTACCATTGCTTGCGTCGTTAGCGAGCTAACGTTAGCTACCGGGTATCCCTTTGTTCACAGGGATGTGCTTTAGTTGCGTGTTAGCCGTTTTTCCGTCAAGACTGTCGGGACTCACATAGCTGGTGTAATCGGCTAAATGATTTTATTAAGGCTGTCTTCTCAATTCACCAAAATGCAACTGTCAAACAGTTCACAAATTTCGCTTGGATTAACAGCTATTATTCTGGCCGACTGACAGCGTTGGTAGGCTGCTGGCTAACGACGCTAGCCTAGCTTGCTATTTACATGGCTGATGGGGGCACCCAAAATGTCCGCCGTGATATTCTTCGGGTGTCTTTCGTCCATTAGTTGTCTGAATCGTTGACACCATTCTGGCAACACATCTGGTTCATTGTATTCTTGTACTACGGTTAGCCACAAGAGATTATATCTGATGTGCTACGACAGTTTCTGCTTGCTGGCTCTAATCCAACCACATGGTTGAGAGACCCAGTTAGCCACTTGGCTATGCTAGCGAGCCAACTAGGCTTCCTGCTTGCTAGCTTCTCAGGGCGCGACACCACCACGTGTAAACGCTCAAGTACTTTTTAGCAATGTGGCTTAAAATGGGGCAGTAGGTCTCCAGTAGTTGTACCCACAAATCACCTCGTTGTTTACAAAAGTGACCGTAGTGATGCTCACCCGCTGTACATTATTGGCTCTTCTACATTATTGCCGCCTCTCAAATGGACCTGCTGAAATACTGAGTTCATAAGGAAGCTTTGGGTCCAGGCGAGATCAGAGCTAGTGTAACGTTAGTCATTACTAGCTAATAATAATACTTTTGGTTCATGCCTCACACAAAGTGCAGCTGGCACGGAACACTCCTAAGCATCAGTATCTATAAAAAGGCTGACAGTTGGGGGTTAAATATAACTTCAACATTATCTCTGGCCTTAGTTTTTCATCATCTGTCGGTCATTTGATTCCTTTGCTGTTCCTCATCCTTAGGGATCTGAAGTATGTAGAAGCTGGTTTGCAACTGGCCAATGAAGTTGTAGCATGCCACCCCATTAGCAGTGTAAAATTAAAAAGGAAATGACTCCTGGTTAAACCAGGTTAACTGGATTTTTTGTGTCTCATTACAGCAACAAAAGTCTTGGGTACAGTCAAATGGTTCAACGTCAGGAATGGATACGGTTTTATCAATAGGTAAGTGGACCCCACCCCCATCTCTGCCTCCTAAAGACACTAATATGATCTGTGTTGGAACATTCCCAATCCTATTATGGCTTTGATTTGCTTACAAAGCTGACCAGACGATTTGTCTGCCGGTCACAATGCTCTTGTTACATGCAGTAATTAATTAGTCTTTACACTTGCTGGTTTAGTCACAATCTGTCCACAGATGCAATGTGGTTCAGCGGGCTACTGCTGACTGGATATAATTGAAACCCGTTTTCTTCCTTTGTTTAGGAATGATACAAAAGAGGACGTTTTTGTACACCAGGTAAGAGACCATAGCCAGTGTTTAAGTTGTTGTTCATAAATGAACTCCAATGTGAAATCTCATATCTGTAATGATATCATTACAGACGGCCATCAAAAAAAACAACCCAAGGAAATACCTTCGCAGTGTTGGAGATGGAGAAACTGTGGAATTTGATGTGGTTGAAGGGGAGAAGGTAAGCTATAACACCTTAATAAAACAAAACTCCATGCTTTGGTTGGGAACGAAGTGGTTATTTATTTTGCAAGATCAAATTACCTTCTCTATGACCAGATTTGGAGTTAGCCTGATTTCAGTTTGCAGCTTCTAACACATATATAATTCCATAATTATTAATGGATTTAATTTATTCAAAGGTTTAAATGAGTGTTTGAGTAGTTAATTGACCTCAACACTGGGACCTATAATTAAAATATAATATTAATAAAAATAAAATGGAAAAAAATAAAAATCCTATCATTCTGTGCACAGGGAGCAGAGGCGGCAAATGTCACCGGCCCAGGAGGCGTTCCAGTCCAGGGAAGCAAGTATGCCGCTGACAGGAACCGCTATAGGCGCTATCCCCGCAGGAGAGGCCCACCCCGTGGCGGAGACTACCCAGAGAACTACCAGAGCGACGGCGAGGGCGAGCCAGGCAGCGGAGGCCGTGACAAGAGCAGCCGCGAGGGGGCAGAGAGCGCCCCGGAGGGAGAGATGCAGCCGCAGCAGCGCAGGCCCTCTTACCCTGGCAGACGGCGCTACCCGCCATACTTTGTACGTAGACGCTACGGCCGCCGGCCCCCGTACACCAACGCACCACGAGGAGAGATGACTGAGGTACGCCGTCACAGGGCTACTATCCTGAAGCAGGCACCCAGGGGTCCCATGACAAAGTTGGGACCCCTGTTCCAGTGATGTCATACACAACTCTCAACCCTCTCCTTTCCAACATTCACGTGGTTTTGGACAATAAATCTTGGTGTATCGGGGGCCAATATACCGCAAATTGACTCAAACAGGCCCTCTTCTCAGCTCTAGGAGCTATACTATATTCTAGCATTTCTATCGGCCTCGCAGCGAAACCTTTTGAGCTGGACCATTTCAATTCAAGATTGTGTTCAGTAGGGCAAACGCATAACGAATCTTCAAATTTATTTTGAGCTCGACTGGAAATTCCCTGTGAGTTTGGCTCTGTAAGGAGCCGCCCACCAGTTGTTGTTTGACTGATCTGTTTGCTTTCAGGGAGGTGAAGGTGACGAGAACCAGGGAGGTCCAGACCAGGGCAACAAACCAATGAGGCAGAACTACTACAGAGGCTTCCGACCAAGGTTCAGACCAAGGTTTGCATGTTGGCTTCATTGACACCAGGCTGCAACATTGGAGAGAACAGCACAATGGGCTATACTGACCTTTATTTTGATGCCAATTGGGAGTTTTCCTACTAAAAATTTACCTCAAAGTAATTTATGCCACTCGTCTTCAGAGAAGTCTGGTTTCTCCTTTATTGCAGCCTAACCTTGAATGGCAGCCGCACATACAAATACGGTTTATATTTTTTTTTTTAACAAAAATTGTCTTGTGACTTTGAAATTGCATCTGGTCTCTTAGATGACATCTGTGTAATTTGCATGACATCTGCATTCATTGTGATGCACAAAAATGTATGCAAGATTTTATGTTGATGTAGTTGTTGCAATGCAATCGGCTTGAGATGCAGTGAATCCCAGCCTGTTGCTGCATTGCCTATGTTTTTAAACTCTCTCTATTCTTTGTGCTTGCCCCCTCCCAGGGGTCCACCACGTCCCAGACCGGTGCGGGACGGAGAGGAAGACAAGGAGAATCAGGGCGGTGAGGGCGGCCAGAACCAAGAGCCCCGCCAGCGACGCTACCGCCGCAACTTCAACTACCGCCGCAGACGCCCTCAGGCCGGCGGCAAACCCGGTCAGGAAGGCAAGGAGGCCAAGGCAGGAGGCGACCCATCCGCAGAGAAAACGTCCGCTCCCGAGGCCCAGCAGGGTGGGGCTGAGTAGGAAACGACCCGCCCACCGGCACCTACCATCTCTTACCATCGTCCGGGTGAGTCTTCGGTCTTCTGTAAATGTACTTTGTCCAACTTGTGTTGATCTAGCTGGCTGTTCACTCTTGTCAGCTAGCTACAAGTGTGATGCACCTACTAATCTTCAAGTCCAGATGTTGTTGGCATGGTAAAATGAGTACTTTGTCTTTTCTTATTGGTTTGGTTGTGTGGATTACATATCATGATCACGTTTCAGTTTTTGTAGCAAAGTATTTTGATGTTTGTATGCCATCCTCATGTAAAATAGTATGGAATTGAGTTTGTGGAATTGCATTTCTGGTTATTTCAACATTTTCAATTTCTTGGTCTCGTTATTTTGCTCTTTGTATAATTGTTGTGGCCTCTTTGTGCCATTGCACAGTCACTTTTTAAATGTTTTTTTAAATAATGCAGGGACATGAAAGCCAGACATTAGATTTTTGGCACAGCAATGAATAGTTGATTTCACGTGTTTGCCCTCTGCTGTGAACATGTCAGGATAAATAGGCAACAACAGGATAAAAGCAATCTTATGGGGAAAATTATATACAAAAAGTTGATTATTTTGTGCAGCTTATGTATCACTTTATCTGGACATAAATATACAGCTGACTGTAAAGGATATCGACATCACATACAGAGAAGTTAAAACCATTAATTTTTAACAGCTGTGCCTTTTTAACTGAGATTCTTTTGTGAAAGAGGCTGCCTAGTCTGTCATTCGCACTTTTCATTGGCTCTGTGATGGATGATCCAAAGCATGAGGTAATGCAGTGGATTTGATAAAGCAAACTGTCTGGCAGTGCAGCCCTCTGGCCATTGTCTCGCTACCGTATGAGCTGTAGCTTTTGGCTTTAGACTCGCTCCCTGCTATCTGGTGATAATGATGCAGATTTCCAATCACAGTGGTGCACAGTGTGCTACATGACTCAAACCTCATTATTCATAATGCTGAATGCAGCTGAACGACTAATTTTCCTTCTTTTTCTGTCTTACAGTTTTTTTGTCAACAAGAAGAAACATCAAAGATCTGAGCAATAAGAAACAGATTTGACTTGACGATCGTCACAAGCTTGCACCATGCATTTGACCAGATTACCACCGATTGCCTGCAGAATCTATGCAGACCTGTTTTTTTCCATTATTTTTACGTGACAGCTACAAAAAGTTTTGGGGAAACTGCAGATGTTTTTCTAAATCGGTCCTAAGTTTTTACACCAAATGGTTTTTAAAGAAAAAAAAAGGAATTTGATATCTGGTCAGTTTGACATTTTTAAATAACTTTTTATGTATTCAAACATTTTAACAAAATGCAAGCTCAAATAAAAGTCAAAGGAGAACTGTCCCGACTGTTGGCTTTATTTCTCTCACATATATGGGCTCTAACATTGACACAAAAACATTGGATTTATGTTTAATCTCAATGAGTAACTGTCAGCTACTTTGAGTGCGGCAGACAATTCAATAAAGTCTTTGGGGGGGGGGAGGACAACGACAGCAAAAATAGGTGGTTACAAAACATGCTTGAAGGGAGAAAGGCATTTAGATTTTGATATTTATAGACAAATATAATGTTGAAATAATAGTTTCATTAAGATTTTACAAAATCAACCAAATCCTTAAAGCACTTCATAGACTACTTTTTCTAATGGCAATGGTCAAATTTTTTTGCTAAATCTTTGTGCTAGCACAGTTGCTTTAACACCAGTATTACAATGAAAAAACCCTACACATAGCATCTTTAAATTGACTGTTACAATGTGATGAGAAATGTATCCAACATTTAACAATACTTTTAAGTTCCTCATCCTACGGTGAGGCAACAAGACCAGAGTAGGGACAATGTAGGAAATGGACTCTGAAAGTTTGATACTTTTTGCATGCAACTTGTCATTACACTGTATGCGGACACTTCTTTAGCACTTAGGGTTTAAAAAAACAACAACCCTAGATTGTGTCTCATAAGATTAATTACTACAGCAATTAAGTTCAAAATACATTCACACCAACATTTCTACACAAGAAAATTACAGGACAAAGCTGTACAAGTTGAGTTAAAGTCACCACCTTTCACCAGTATATCCTGCCAATGTCCATTTCTTTTGATGCCATGTACAATATACCCCAATAATATAGCCAAACGATGCCACTCAAACATTGGTCTCTTTGCGCAGGCGCTTCATACGCTGCATGTTGTTCTCCATGGCAGTAGGGTTGGTGATCTCTGTGGCACAGCTGGCAGGGAACCAGCCTCTCTCTCCGTCCCGCATCCTCTCCCCATGGCACCAATCTAAGAGCAGAAAAGAAAGATGCTTTGTGTTCAGCAGCTCTACATAGTTTATGTTAAATATGGAAGATGAGGCACTCACGCAGGAGGATATTAAGAACCTCTGAATTGGATAGCATGTTACAAATATTTGTGTAAGTGAAGCAGGAGACGGTGTGCCTCACCCTCCTCTTTCCCCAGGACGATGACGAGCTCGGCCTGCTGCAGCCCCAGCTCATCTAGCTCCTTGGGCATGTAGGCTTTTGTGGCCTCATACTGTGGCAGACCTGAAATGCATTCCCATAATGCACTGTGGTTCATTGTCGCATAAAATGGAGCAAAAAACATGAAGTGGCTAATAGCTGAACAAACTTTCCATGTGTTACCAACTAGAGTGTAATTGTTGGAAACAAAATTGAATGTTTGGTATTCCTATTGTCAGATGAAAAAGAACACGGTCCTCTGATGGGTTGAAAAAAACCCCCTGGGCTTATTAAAACCTTTTAAAACCCACTATATAATTTCCAAACTGAATGGTCAAATAACCCTCAATGGAAAAATAAGGCTTATTCCTGAAAAGTTTAACGTTTAGGAGATGCAAGGTTTTCACCCGACAGCATAATCTTAAAAATTTATGAGGGTCGAAGTCTACATCAGAATTATTCATTAACGTTAAAGTTCCCAACTGTATGCCTACTCTAGCCCGTAATGTCACTGCAAATATGTCAACCAGGCATGCAGGCTGAAGCAGGAGAAAATGGTGGCACTACGCAGCTCACAGTGGAAGAAAATGCCACCCAACACAAACCACTATGTCAACAAAACAAAACAACCAATATTGTAAAAAACTCAGTGGAGAGTGGAAGATGGACTGGTTGGGGACAGAGGGGGGAAAATGGCACCATCCTCTTCTGTAAAGACTGCTGCCAGGTTCCAGCAGTGGGGAAAAAAAAGGTTAAAACTAATTGTTTATTTGGCAATATGCAGTGCAAATGTATTATTTCATAGTTTAATAATATTGCCCCCAGAAAGGAACAAAATGCCCCTAAAAATCAGGTCAACGGGGGGAAAAAAATGCACTCTGAAAAAAACAAAAAAAAGTTTATTTCTTGCACTGGTTCATAGACAGATCTGGAAAAACATGAGAAACAGATTTGATACTCTCCAGGTCTTGAGAATGTGGGAACTGTGTAAGAGTCTGGAAAAATAGGGAAAGCATTGTTCTCAGTTCTGATAGAAACGTGACCAAGATAAAATTTTAGATGGCTGCAGATCCTGGTGCTTACATGAAAGGAGGGTGCGCAGATTTATCATGAGTTGTCATTTTTATGAGTCAGATGTACACGCATTGTGAAAATGACATTCAAGATTAATAGATTAATTCAAAGTGCATTTTAACAAACGAGGCCCTTGGTAAACAGCCTCCCTGACTTACCATCTTTACTAGTGACGACACCCGCCTGCTTGTGCTCTGTGAGGGCGCTGACCCAGCGAGCCCGGTCCACCCTGGGCAACCGAGACAAAACAACAGGATTAGATGTGACTGCAAACCCAGTGTCAATATATCTGATCACACAGGGAAAAATGATGTCCATTTTGTGGTGAATCTAACAAAGTGCATGGAAGAGTTCTGTCAGTAGAGGGAGCTAGATTACAAAGCATACAAGTAAATTTGATTTTGAATAAATCACATTAGGGCCAAGTTAAACAATAAATATCTATATCCAATATCAACAAGACTGTCTTTAGAGAGAGAAAAAGGTAGAATCTGCACACTGTATTGATAGCTCCCAATAAGTTTAATGGCAAAATTATTGGGAGCTATCAATACAGTGTGTGGATTCTACCTCTCTCGCTGTAAAAATTTTTTTGATCCAGCACCTGTAGGAAGTTTTTTGGATGTGCGCACTTTTTTCTTCTTTATTCATAACAAGATTCTTTGCACTCATTATGCATGAACCTGCCACAAAGAATTATAAATCAGGTCTTTTGCAGCTGAGTAAATCAGAGCTATTTGTCCCAAATCCCCATCCTTCCATGTGAAATTGACCCTACATTCATCACGCAGTATTTAAATCCTGTGCATTCAAATGTAAATGTGTGCAAATACATATTTGAGGGGGAAAAAGCTGCAGTTATGAAACATGGGTGGGGGGCTGAGAGCAGCAGTACCTGGACTCGGCCACCAGGGCGATCTGCTCCGGTCTGCCCTCGCTGTTCCTGCTCATCAGCAGTCTGAAATACAGATGGTTGGAGCTTCCTTTGGCCGGCGGAGACATCCGTCCCTCCACAGCCTCCCCCACCTCCACCTCCACGTTCTCCAGAGTGGCGTAGTCCATCACCACAAAGCTCTCCTCACTGGACAGACAGACACATAAAACCTATTTTTTACTCTATAGACATTTCTCCACAGCAAGGCTGAGTGGGACTGCCAGCCATGGCTCAAAATGCTGAGAACAGGGGCTTCGAAGTGCTAGTATTTATTATGAAAAGAGATAGATCATGGCCTTCGTGTTTCGGCTTACATGCCTTTATCGGGGTACCTTCATGAAGGGGTGTAAGCCAATACAATAAAGGCTTTTTAATATTTTTCACTGCAAAAGTGTGCCTTGGTATTATTTTTTGAGAATGGCCCTTTTATTTTATTTTTTACATTTTGCGTGTTCCAGCAATAGAGCACATGATCTCATGAGCACCTTTTTTGACACCAGCAACTTCATTTTTTTATGGACAGTGCAGCGCTCTTTGTATCTTCTCTTCACTAGTATTTATACATTTTCATCTAAAGACAAGGTGCAAGAACAACCACAGAAATATTGTCACAGGGAAATTAAATGATGCCAATGAAACACAAAGTTTTTGCATGTCACATTGTAGCTCCTGGGGACGCACAAAAGTTGGGTAAAAAGTGCAATTGCCGCTCAGCCAGGTTTTTATATGTTAACACATGTACAACACATTCAAATGCACATTCCATGAGCATCTGCTAACAGCACTTTCTAGCTATTGTGACCCTAGAACTGGGGCATGGGGTCAACTTTCAAAACCTGAAAGTGATTCTAGTCTTGTGGGTAACTCCTTCCTCTTAGTTGACATAGTTTGATTTCTCCCTTAACTCAAAACATACACACACAAAGCTGCGGTCTGCTGAGTTGACATGTTGAATGTGAGACTTAAGAATGCCAAGCATGCACCATATCCATTCTCTCTCCCTCCTCGCTCTTTCCTTCTTCTGCTCTCTATGCTTCTCATGTTCCCTGCCAGCCACCAGCTGGGTCTGCTCAACGCCCACGAGGGTCACCACCCGGGTGGAAAATAACCACTGAACTACAAGCAAAATGCTAGAAGACTTTGCTTGTGGTTGTTTGTAAGTTTGTCTACTCTTATCCAACCGCAACTTTACCCAACCAGGTGCTTTTTGATTCTAAAAGGCGATTTCGTTGGTAAAATATCAAAAGTGCCTTTGAATTTTGGAATCCACCATGCGCTGTGGCCAGAGGTTGAAAAAGTTAGTTCTCCTCTTTAGTGACCCTCTCTGTCTCTGATGTACATACCAGATTACTATTCAATGGGCTCCGTCTCAATCCATCCCCTACTCCCTCACCCTATATATCCACTCCACCTCCGTTTGCGCGTGCAAATAAGGTGTTCACCATATTGAAGGGCTTTCCAAACATTGATGCTGACTTTCCATACACCATTACCTGTACCACGATGGAAGTGCAACAGCGAAGACACATGGAGGAAACATCTTACAAATGCAAGATACATGGAGGAAAGATCTCATCTAAATGTAAGTTCCCTGTTGAGTGATTTTGTCATGTAGTGTTTTTTGTAATGCACATGGGTAATCAGGCTTTGTAGCTTTTTCCTTGCAGTCCAGGGACTTTAAACACAATCATGGAATGGGAATGTGTGGTTAATAATTATAATTTTAATCATAACTTTCATGTTAGAACTGTCTACAGGAAGCAATTACTGTGGCCCTTAAGTATATTCAATTATCTGTTGAAAGAAAACACATCTCATTTTAGAACCTTGGGTTATTTTGTTGATATCGTGCATTTAAAAATGGACAAGTCGACAAGAAGGCAATTAATAACAACAGCTGGGTGCGCAGGCCGTCCATCGGTAGCCATGGTAACGGCGTGAGACTCCGTGGTGAAGTGATAGCAGTTAGGGAACCATCCGGGAAAGGGCCATACTATAGTGAAGCTACATGGTCAAATCTGTGGCTGTCAAGCTGTGATACACTTTAAACATTTGGTGATTGTGTTGACATGGTGGAGAGCTTGTGGTAGAGATTTTTGCGAGCTAGTAGGCTATGAAAATCTTGCAGTTATGTCCCCTGATACTGTGGCGGTCTAACGTGAGTTTATTTAGGTTTACAGCTATTGGAAGCCAGTGGAACCATGGGAACTTAAGCCAGTTTCACCTCTGTGTTCACTATTTAGTGCCTTAAGGCGCTTTTGAGATGTTGCAAAACTAGCTTGTTCAATCCATTGAAACTTCACGGAATTCATTAAATAGTAGACAGAGGTGAGAGTGCGGATAAACTTCTTGTCGCAAGACTTGAAGTTGGTCAGAGAGCTTATTTCCCAAATAGAGCTAAACAATTAATTGAAAAAAAAAAAATCGAAATCGCAATATGAACTTATATATATATGAAGCTGCAATGAATTGCTTGAGAGAGAGCAGTGTCCAAAATGGATTTCTGAACAAGGTGTTTTAGAGCTGCAGCTAATCTTTGGTCCATGATCAAGTACAATATTGGTGAAAACCTTTCATCATTTTTTTTTTTTACAAAATCACTTTCCTTTAAACAATTTTAAAGTTCTAAAAAATTATGACAAGAAAAACTTGTGATGATACGAATCACAGTTTAAATCGCAATTGCAATATTCTGTCAAATAATCTCAATTCCATTTTTTTGTCATTATCTTTCAGCCCTATTCCCAAAAAGTCATTGTATTCTATGAAGGACTAATATTGAGCACAACCTTTACGTATTCCTGTTCAGCCTACAGTTCCCAGCAGAGTCCCACTGACCTCTTCTTCTTGGTGACGATGAGCACGTCGTTGAAGAGGAACAGGTAGTTGCTCCTGTGGCTGAAAGCCCTCCAGATGCTGAGCTCCTCGGTGCAGACGGCCAGCTCTCCACGCTTCTTCAGCCACCGAGACGACGACACCAAAGGAAACGGCTGGGGACACAAGTGTTACCAATCTAGGTCAGCAATCAAGCTAATGTGTACTCTGTATTCAGAGGGGTACGACAATGTGGAAAGTTCATTATGTAGAAATGTTTCTGTAGTGGGCAATAACAAACAAATTATTTCGAATTGGACTGAGACGTCTTGCATCATCACTATATGAAAAAAAATCTGTCTAAAACTTGTTTCCAACTTCTAATGTATTCCATCCCATTCATATTTGCATCCATTGCCAATCTAAAAACTACTTTGCCAAACCCTATATCAACTGTAATCTTCATGGAAGGTGTGTGTGTGTGTGTGTATGCAGCAACACATGGCCGGCCCTTACCTTGATCTTGCCAAAATCCATCTGCTTCTGGATGGTGTACATCTGCTCTGTCCTCTCCATCCGCCTCGCACCATCATTGCAGCTAGCGACCAACTGTTAAGATAATAATCATCATCATCATAATAATCATAAACATAATCATCATCATCATTATCATCATCAAGACCATGGCAACACATCAGAGTGACAGATCCACCTAGTAGCGATGCATCAACACCAGTTTTTCAGTGTCAGTGTCAATTGAGAACACTTTTCTTGGATTTCTGACATACATGTCAGCTTTTAGTATTGGGGAAATTGTCTGATAATTTTGGCTGCTATTTTCCTGAGATCTGCTAGTGGTGCTAGTACATCCCTACAGTCCGGAAGACACTTATATACTGGTCTGACACTAGATCGTTGACCAGAGGGTGTACATTTGAGAAGAATCAGGTTATGAGCCAGCTAACTTGACCGAGGATCACCATGGTTGTATGTGTTGGTCAGAGTCAGCCTCCCTACCTTGCTGATGGCATGCAGGGCCCAGACTGCAGCAAAGTACTCGGCTGTCTTGTCTGGAGTCTTCTGGCAGATGGTCTGTGAGGAGGAAACAAAGGTTTGACGCTCTCAAAGTACCTTTTATTCACTTCTGTAGTCAAAACAACTGTCTGTGCAACCCTCTAAGACATCCATCTGAATCTAACAATCACATCAGACTATCCAAGAGGATTCAAAATGATTGGCTGCAATGTATAACGGATGGTGAATTCTATGGCATTTAGGAATCGATCTAAGAGGAATTTCATTTTAGATTTCTAAAGGAGTAGAGATTGGGAAAAGTGAATAACATGAAGGTAAAGTCATAAACCACAACTATTGAGTCCACGGTTACATTAGATTAACAGGCAAAAAATGGTCATTAGGGTAGTCAATCAGTCAATCAATCAATCAATCAATCAAATGGACTATACACACATTGACAGTAATATAAAAAAGTAAAAGTGGTTCTCAACCTGCTGGTCATGAATCCCCAGAGGGCTAGAGAGATGATTTTAGGGTTTCAACCATAAAAAAATATTTATAGAATCTGAAAAATATATTTCAAATATACAAATTTATTATTCTGTTTTTAATCTTTGCGATAAATGCCTTTCTCTTGGGAAATGATGTGCATTTGCAGCTTCTTCCAATTTTCCAATCAAGTAACATACCCAGGAATGGGAAAAAAACAATTTAGTGGGAAAGTTCAGCACTTTCCAAGCTTATGCCTGTAACACGCTGTCATGAAAAGGCATCGCTTCAATTTTGGGGGTCATGAGCCAAAAAGACTGAGAACCACTCATATAGCAGAATCAGGGTTGAGACTGACGTCCAGCAGCAGTGGTAGTCTGGTGACTCGCTGCATGGGGAGGATGAGGAAGGAGATCATGGGGAGGCCTCCGCACTCGCTGCTCCCTTCAATCTGCTTCAGCGCCTCTTTAAAGGCAGTGTTACTGGTTCTAAGACAGAGACAGACAGAGGGAAGATCAGTTCTGCTGCCTTTTACTGCAGAGAATCAACTGCATCTTTGCAATTTGCAGCCCTTGTCCGCTACCCACAGCAGCTTCTGCAGCGTCCTCTGCTGGAAGGTCTCGTTGGAGCAGTAGACGATGTAGGGCTCAAAGTGGTGGGCAGCGTGGTTCTGCACAATATCGCTGATGTCCCGGATCACTGGGTTGTCATGGTGACGCCGCTCAAGGTCCTCAAAAAACCTGGAGAGGGAGAGAGAGAGAGAGGGAGAGAGCAGCGAGGGAGTGAGAGGACTCTTTTTCCTCCCACAGGCAAGTTACCTGAGCGAGATAAAATCTAATGCATTCAGCACAAGGCTGTGTGAGGGCATAATGTGTAGGCTGAACTGCTTTGACTTTTGTTTTAAATTCAAAGACTGTTCGCATATGATAATGACACTTGCACCATCAGCGAATTAATAAATGTGTCCATGTTTAACGCTGCAAGTCAGTTACAGCGATCTAATATGAGCTAGAAACTATTTTTCTTTATACCAAATATTCAAGTTAAGTAAAATTTGATTTTATTCTTATATCTTATGTACATGATTTAGATTTCTAGCTGTGTGAAAGCTGTCCAACATAAGTATAATTGTAAAAGCTGTCCATTATAACATATGATAAACAACTTTCAGCCCCACCCTTTGAAGGGGGCTTTTTTTTTCTAAACAAAAAAATGTGAGTAAAATGACACCCAAACAGCAGCCCAACCCAGGAAGCTATGAATAACTGACACACACACACACACACACACACCGACACACACACACACAAACACACAGGAGTCAGATCTGTCATATGTCGGCAGCTTCTGGGACACGTTCTGCCTGCCAGTTTTGCAGATTGAGCTTTTACATGCCAACAGGGAATTTAGAAGACAAAAAAGATAGATGGAGACTTCTCCGCCGAAACAGGAATCCATTTTCATCCAAAAACACAGCAGCCGGTAACGCGCGGCACTTCACAGAGCAGAAGACAGCCTGCTCTCTCAAGGACATTATCATCTTAAAGCCAGTGAATACCTCTAAAAGCAAGCAGGCAGCAGAACCAGTTTGTCCAGCGTGTTCCAACACGCTGAGGGAGCCCACGGGATACTGGAGACATGCTCGCTGAAACTTTAAATGAACCTATTTCCACTTCAAAAACCACTCCCTCCTGCGTCTTGTGTGGGAATAAAAATTGAGTTTTGTATGACGAAAAGACGTTTCCGACCACAAGACACAATGTGCATTCCCTTCCAAAATCTGCAATTTTTTTTTTTTTTTAGGTTTTATTTATTCGCACCAAAAAAAAAAAAAAACCTCACCAAGAAAATAGTTATATGATGTATATAATGGAAATGGAAAAAAAACCCCAAAAAAACCCAAGTAAATTATGTGTGTGTGTGCGTGTAAGTAGATGCGTAGATAAAATAAAAATCTATTATAATGCCTCACACACTGACAGCATCATTAGATTTTTTCTCTCTCTGAGGTGGTGAAACTCCCCCACAACCTCTTTCTTCTCTCTCTCTCTCTCTCTCCCACTCACACACACACACACACACACACACACACACACACACAGCAGAGCGGTGTGCCGACCGTTGGCTGACTCCGTGGATGACGGCGATGTTGGAGAAGAGGTGATGGTGCTCGGTGGCCGTCATCGTCCTCCTCAGGGCGTCGCTGCTCTTGAAGTGGCGCACCAGGATGCCCAGGCTGTGCAGGTACGAGTACTCCGAAGTGATGATCTCAAAGATGGCCTGTAGTCACATGACCACATGTACACAGATAAATTAACAAATGTGAAGGAGCTGTTCACATTTGCATCCCTCATCTCAGCCTAAACTTTAAACCAAACATCCACCCTCAGATGCTTTTACACTGTTAGATATCATCAATCTGTGATGTTCAGTGCATTCCAGGAATTATTTTGTCATGAAGTGTAATTTACTTTTTTGCTGTACCCACGTTCCCTCAACCTGCCTCATCTACTTCTACTTTAGCTAGTGATTTCCTACATTTCCCAGAATGCCTTTCAGCTCCGAGAGAAAGTGCCTGAACTTGTTGCATTCAGTACACGTAGATGGAGAGAGCGATAGTGTTAGTGATAGCGGAGCGAGAGTTTTTCCAGACAAGAAAAAGCGACTGCTGCGCTCCATACTCTACATACTCTGCTCCACTGCATTGCATTCTGGTCTATTGAGGCTGCTGTCTGTGGAGAGATTGGTGATAACTCTAGAAAGAAGCCCTCACTCTTTGATTCTGAGGGACGGACACCAAAACCTGATGTTTTAGATAGTTGATATTTTTTCTGGTATTAAACTCCATTGTAGCATTGTAGGAAATATCGCACATCATCTATGTTTGGCCAGTTATCCGCAGCAATAAGAAAAATCCACCACCGAACAAGAAAATCTTTCCTTTACGATCCATCCCTGAGATAAGTTCACCTCTGTTGACAATTAGGATCTATGTAACCTACCAGACCCGAGCCAGCAGCCCAATAAAACACAATTATATAAAAGTTGTAAATATACAGACAAAATCAGGCATCATTGTTTTCTATTATTTTTTGAAGTAGAGCTAACAGACAGGTGGATCTGACACAACTTCCACCCCTCTACTTCCTACATGACTGTTAAGGCTGAAGTGGCTCAGAACGGAACAGAGGCAACACTGCAGAAGACCAAAGTGCATTGTCATTCAAGGGTTGCGTGTAAATTTCAGTTTCTGTTACTCATCCGTACCGATGTTTTGAGCTCTCCAAAGACATTACCTACCAGGAAACTTGGACCACAGAATAGCAACAAGTGACATGTGACTCCTACGCTATAACTGGGGAAACTTGTAGAGGTCTGCTGGTGACACACAGCTTTTTGTAAGAGTAAAATGGGACAACTATTTGTTTTTAACTCCTCAAATGTGCCTGACATTACAGCATGCCCGGTGGAACAGCAATATTTCTCAGTTGTTGTGATCCAGCTTGTCCCGAACTTCACCCAAATGCTTTCATATGCCTAGAATGCTATGGACAGCTGTTGCACCATTTTGCAGTATAGTGGTTAAGCACTAGAGCTAGACCTATGAGCCAGCTAAAGATACAAAAGAGTTAGACAAGCACCTGTGCGGGAAAGGGGCCGAGCTTGATTACATTAGCAGGGTGTGGCTTTATTCAGGGTGCTGTAGAGCACACAGGGTGGACCTTTGCTATTGACACAGGAGCTTAGACTGCTAACACAGACTCATTAAAAGGAAAAATCCACCCTCAGATACTCTTACACTCTTATCAATTTGTGATGATCAGTGCATTACAGGAGTTATTTTGAGATCAAATATTATTTACATTTTTGTTGTACCCACTTCTCCTCAACCTGCCTCGTCTACTTCTACTTCAGTTAGTGACGTTCTGTATTTCCCTGAATGACTTTCAGCAACCGACAGAAAACAGGTTTGAACTTGTTGCTGTCAGTCAATGGTGGGCGTACGGACATATAAACAGCTTTAAAGTGTAATCGTTCAGCTGTAGGTTATATGCGTCGATGATCGCAGCTGCGCCCCTTGCTCAGAACACAGTATGTCTTCATGTGGCTGCATTGCATTCTGGTCTATTGAGGCTGCTGTGGGAGGACAAATTGGTCTCTCTTTCTCTTCTACGATGGATTTCTCCCTGTGTGATTGTTGAACGTCGGTGCAAAATGGTGAGTCTAGTTTGAAACCCTCGCTCTTTGATTCTGAGGGACTGACACCAACACCTGATGTTTACCGTTGAAGATTTAGATAGCTGGAATATAATATATCCACAGAACTACAAAAACATTTCCAAGAGCACAATGTAAGTGTTTTAGGGTGGATTTGTCCTTTAACCTAGCTGTCTTTCACATTCTGCAGTATACACACACACACACACACACACACACACACACACACACACACTGACCTCTTGTCTCTTCCTCTCCTCAGGTGAGATCAATGTCAGAATGCCTGTGTCCTTCACCTTTGCAAAAACATGAGCAAAAACCAAAGTTAGTCTCTCACATGTGACTGTACACTTGATACGGAGCTTGTTTCGGAAATGGTAAAAATGAAGCGGCAAAATGTCTCCAGCCTGTCAGAGAGGCTTGCTGGATGTTCTGCCATTTTAGTCAAACCTATCCAGCATTTTCACACTGGGTCAAGGAGTGTGGGAGTTTCTGCAGCGGCAAGAGAATGTAAGACAGTGAGCTTTCATATCACAGCTCTTAAAACAAAAAGAAACATTCAGCTACACTTGAGCAACACTTCGACTGGCTGTCAGTGTTCTCTGTTGAAGGCTGTGATGGCTGAAAAGCACTTCTGGACTTGTTTACCAAGTAAGCTCCAGCTGGAATTTGTTCAGTGAAATTTAGCTCAATTCACTATACAATTCAAGCACCATGGTAGAAGTTCCAGGTTTCAGTAGATTTCCTTTCCTTCGGTATTCATACAGGATTGTGTGTGTGTCGATGCAGGTGGAGGTTTACCTGTGGCAGCTGGCTCCAGGTGAGCTGTGCCGGCCGGTAGCTCTTCACCACGATGCCCTGGTTCTCCACAGGAGGTTCCACCACCACAAAGTCGTCCAGCAGCTCGTCCTGGTTGGTGGAGTGCAGCCCTCGCTCACGGATCTCCTGGTAGAGGCGCGGCGTAGCTGAGGACCGCATCAACATCAGCAAACATTACTTGAATTCAGCCGATTTTGTACGTTCATGAGCCTGGGACCAAGACAAACTACTGAAAATACACTGCAAATTCCTGAAAAATGTGCAAGTTTAGATGTTTACTTTCTGGAAATACCAGGTTTCTATAAAAAGGTATTGATAATATGGGACTAATCTGAAATATTTCTCTTGCTATGAGCCTATGTATGCAGGATTCTGTTATTACTCAACCATAAATCTGTCACATTTACTGAGAGAAGTAAATTATGGGTATTCTGTTAGTATAACAAATGAAATGATCAACCACTGTTGAAATCTGTCAACATAATAACACGGGCCACATTGGGAATTGAAGCGTAGGAGGTGAGAATGCATCTGTCTTGAACAGAGCTGAGATTCAGTTGGGTTTAAAAGCACAGTTCTGTCTGCAGCATTGTCATTATTGGGGAGGCTGGTAGGAGCGTTATGTAACGGAAAGGTCACAGGTGCAATCCCCACAATGCCCAAATGTGTCTGTCTAATATGTGCAGGTATCATGTACTTTATCAGGTACCTTATCATTACATGGAAAACAACTAAGACGTTTTTCCCAGTCATCAGCTGACCACACTTGCATCACGCTCCTTTGGGACATAAACTTATCTCATGGGCCATTACACAGTAAAATCATCAGTGTTCATTTCTCTTTCTCTTACGAGTGCAAAAATCAACACTATGCCAGTAATTACATGAGTCCACATCCATCAGAGTTAATTTATTTAACACTTTTAGATCATTCCATTCATCATTCCAGCTCTATGAGTGGACAAACAACACTCCAATCAACACTTGGCCAACTCCAAATATCTGTCACTGAAAAAATCAACACATTAGCAATGGGAAATCTTGCGGTGAATAAAAGTACAGGACATTAAAAAAATCTCAAAATTCAGGACCTAACACTCTGACGTTCAGTATGCTGACAGCACTCAGAGTGAATGATTTCCTGTTTGGTCCTCTGCTGCTTCCCTCAAGGCATCATTTCTGCGATAGGAAATAGCAACTCTGGCATCCGCATATCAATCCCAATTCATACTCTCCTCCACTCACACGGGCTAATGCTGACAATTGCTGACAAAGAGCAATTCTGAAGTTTTTAAGAAAATGAAGCCAAACTTTGTAGTTCTTTCCCAGTTATTTGTATTCCTATGACCAAAATCTAGGGAAGTGGACACAGTGACACATAGTGCACATACCGTCTTTGAAGGATCCCCCATGCCTCTGGTTCCTCTTTCTCCCCAGGGTTCGCTAGAGGGGAGACAGCAGCACAGCCTGAGTTTATCACTGTGGAATGCATGGGCCTCCATACCAACAGAGACATACTCCATTTGTATTATTTCTCTCTCTCTCTCTCTTCATTCTCTCTTCCCTTGCTCCTTAATTCTCTCTAAAACTGCCTCTTTCTTTCTTTAAATGCTGCATTTTCAAGTATTTTCTAGTAATAGCCTATGAGTTGTTAAGTGGACTTCCTCAACACTGGTATTCGGTCTGGAAGATAGGAAACAGTTGTGGAAACATGCCATCAACCCCTATGACTAAAGGAGAATTTGACAGAAGTCACCGCCATTGGCTTATGCTGACTCTGACCTATGAAGCTATGTGAGAGACAAAGCCGTGTGGGTTATCAACTGGGCTTTGTTTTCATTTGAAGAGCGTAACTGGCATCTGGCCACGGCTCCTCTGCTGACAGACTTCATTTATTCATCAGCTTGGTATATTTACATTTGGGATCAAGCACAGTTCTGGTGCTCTCACATAACATACACATAAGACACAAAGCAAAATAAGTTTCAATGCATGTGGAGTCTACAAATAAATGAGGATCTATTGCTTGAATATGGCTGCTTTTTAGAGAGAAAAGTTATCTCTCTTTTTTGAAATAATTCAACACCCATCCAACTCACTTTGCCAATAGACTCTTGTACTAGGTCTGAAAAATAAATGGCCTATTAAACTTGAATTAGCCTGTTCTACTACCTGTCCAATTCTTTTTCATTTACTGTGAGTTCATGGTAAATGGACTGAGGACAACACGACCCTGTACCTTGCGTCCGGGGCTGCGGGCCGGACTCGGACTGGGGGCTCGGTCCTCACTGACGGGTTTGAGCGTGGTCTCGGCCGCTCGTCCCCTCGCCATGGCCTCAATGTCCAGGCTGGTCACAGCCGCTCTGTACGACTTGTTCCTGCGGTTCCTCCTCAGAGCGAAGCCCTCCCCGTCGCTGTCGTAATCCTCCCAGGACAGGTCGGGCCCCTGGGTGGAGTGACGGCTCCTGGCCCCGCCGCTCTCCAGTCCCACCGGGAAAGTCACCACTGTGGTGTGGTGGCGGTTCTTGGGCCGGCTGCTGGTCATGGCCAGATTCTTGGGGATGAGCTGCTGGCTGCCCAGCTTCAGCGACACGGGACTCTGGGTGCTCAACACCACCTGCTGAGGCACCGACAGCCCATCCGCTAAATCTTGCTGGGGCATTGATGTGTGGGGCTGGGGTGTGGGGGAGCGCTGCGGCTGGCTGAAATGATTGTCCGTCACAGTTATCTGGAGGTCTGGGAAGCGGCTCTCCAGAAGGAGAGGGGCCTGGTCGCCCATGGTGCTGTCTGACTGTCTATGGGACATGGCCTCCGCCTGTGACCTCGGCCCGGTCCACTCAGCTCTTCAGCATCTACAACATGGAAGGAGTCTGAAGATGACAGGACAAAAACACATTACATGCAGGAACAGGAGACGAACAGGAGTCAAACTGTCTGCATAAGATAATCTATACAACTAGCACCTTAAATGGAGACAAGGAAAAACAACAGGGGGTAATATGAGTGTTTTTGTCTCAATGACCCACAAATACCAGCAGTGACCTACAGTGGGGTTCCCAGATCTCTTCCCATCGGAGAATAACTCGTGATCCCATTCCCCCTCAGAGTCGGACCGGACCAGTCCTGTCCGTCCTCAAACTCGTACCAAGGGAACCAACCCGTGACTCACTGCTCCCTCCTACACTACGCTGCACTTGCCCACACAAAAGACCTGCTCCAGCAAATCTGTGCTCCACAGAAACTACACCCAGAAACAATTCAAATGCATTTCCATACTGAATACGTTTAACTCGCCCTGTAAAGTATAGGCTATGTGGTAAACTGCGCATACAAACACCGCAAGTAAAGTCGCTTTTACAGAAGCAGCACAGTATCAGGTAGGCCAAACTATTATAAACATGTAATTATAATGGCAACTAGCTCCCAACTAACTCCCACAATGACTTTCATCACAATCAATTTGACATGTTGAGCTTCAAAAGTAGCTTCAAAATGTAGGACCTCGTGCCATAATACTCACATTAAGAAGTCATTCAACTATATTTCTCACCAGATTTCTACCGCAGTCTTCATTTCCAATAACTTCACTGCTTGAAAGACGGATTAGGGAGGGAAAAAAATGTCTGCCTCACATTCCCATGGTTCATAACAGCGAAGTGACACCCACTCCACTTCGCACTGAGATTATAACAAGTATAATAGCCGCCTTTACCTGTTCGAGATGCCTTAGTAAACAGCTTTCTTGAATGAAACCATAGGTCAGTGCGGCTGTTGTCCAGAAGCGGCTGTCCAGTCTGTTGGGAAGTGCGGCGTCCTCCGCTCCACTCTGTCACATTTTCTTACTAACTCACTTCCTCTTCTGTTTTGCAGGGACCCTTAATCTGTGCTGCTGACGTCACCACAGGTGAGTGCCAATCAATCATCGAAACCTCAATTTAGATTAAAACAGACGTGCAGCTACTGCAGCAGCTGTTTACAAGACAGCAGTCTAATATTTGGCCCACGAGTTGATAACTGTTTACGACCATATAGTCCGACTTGCCCATATATTCACTAGTTCAATTTTCTATCAAATGCAGTTAAAACAGTCAAAATCTCGGCTGTTTCCTGCCCACATAGTTATATCATAACCTTTTAGCAAATATATGACCATAAAATGTGTTAATCTCCGGTATGTTCCATTGTGTTTCAACTGTATTTCTACCTGTGTGACATTTGTCAACAGCCTGGCTACCTGTTCGACAACAAATGGCTCTCTGCCGCCCTCTGCTGCTCAATAGGTTGCATTGCCGTTTCTGTACTGGTTCATGCTATACACTGAATGGATAAAATATTAAGGACACCTTCCTGATATTGAGTTGCAGCCCCTTTTGCACAATCCACATCTCAGGTGTCTCAAAGCTTAAAAATCCTTTTCCAACTCATCTGCTTCTGTTTATCTACATCTCCTCCTTTGTGATTGGTACTGATTTAATAAGGGAAATCAATAAGGGATAATGGCTTTTACCTGATTCACCTCATTAGAGTGTTTCATGAGTAGTGTACAGGAATAGTGTATATTTTGTACATTCAGTGTATTATACATGATGACACTCCTTATGTATTTATGCATACATGTAACATGACAATGCTCACCACTGAGTAGATGACATAAGCAGTACAAGCACATAGTAAACACGTTTGGTGATTAAAGATTTATTTTCCTCAATTTTGACAGTTTGAAAATATACATTAGCCAACATTCTATTTAAGCAAGGCTGAGAACTGTAATATCATGTAATATGGAAACAATGAAACAACAAAATTTAGAGGGTTACTATATACAGTTTATATATAGAAAATCAAATGGCAATGACGTTTACATCGTTTTCAATTTCAACATCAATATGGCATCCAATGACAGTGAATTAGAATATTTCCAAATGATTGCCCAACCAGGACCATGTCTTTCATGATAACGTGTGTACGTTCGATACGCTACATTTGCAAAAATGTACATCCAACATAAATGAAGTAAACATATAGCATATTTTCCATCATGCGGGGATGCCCGTCTGTTTATATTCACATTCAGAAAGACACATCCGGCACGATTCTGAGGTCCAGTTATTCTAGAGACAACATGTGCAGATTCATGCTCTACAGAGATCTAAAATGTGTCGCCTCATTTCTATGGAAACATCCAAAACAGATTGCCCACATTCCCAACGTTTAGTCCCAGATTGATTAAAACATGTGAAACCAAGGGACTGATGAAAACCTGGAACTGGAAGGAACTGTTTAGAACAGCAAAATGATGAATAAAAACAGTTGTATTTCGACCTGGCGTTTGTGTGTTTGTGGGGTTTGACGTGCACAAATGTTCTGCCTGGAATGTCTACAGTAAGCCATACAGTACATGTTTTTATATAGTTCCTCTTATTCTGTCTCAGAGTCATGGCGTGGAAGGTTTGAGCCAAAAACATCAGTCTGGGATTGAAAGTGAACTCTTCAGCGGCCAGAGGAGTTTACCAAAACACACACAGCATCATGTAAGGGGCAGAGCATTACGAAAGTGTATTATGAAACTGTATGCTCAGGCTGGGCGTGGTCGTGAGTGTACGAGTCTCTGGCAGACAGAGAGCACTCTCTTCAGTCGGTAAGGAGATCTGCTCATCAAAGATTTATCCCCAAGGTTAGTGGGACAAGGCCCGGAATAAGACACACAACTAACTGATGTCTTTTCTCTACTTTTGCAATATTCAGTGTGCAGATGAGATGTCTGGTGTAAGATGCTGCTCTTCCTGTGAACTTGATTTGTTTTAAAAAGGCCATGATCAAAACAGAAACCCTACAGGATTGAATCAACTTCGTGTGTGTGTGTGTGTGTGTGTTTTTTTTGCTTTCGTAAAATCCAGGGCCCCAAGTCAAATGTGCTTAATAATACATCACAACATGCATGATAAACATTACGCAACACATGCACACAACATTCACATTCATGATCACAATAGCTTCAAATTTAGGACATGTATAGAAAAATGAAATGGAAACATTGGGCTTTTTGTCCAATGATAATTCATTAATTTCAATTTGCACAACTACATAAACTTTACATGATTTGAAATAGGATATATCAATATTCCAAATCCACAGAGAAATGACGACAAGCGGACCTAGAGAAACACAGATTAATTGGAGCAGTGTTAGGATCTGTTTTCTTACAAGAATTACAATTCTGGCAGTAAAATGAAGCCATTTAGAAAATGCTGCTATGAGCTCAATACAAAAATCTCATCACTAAGCAAAGTACATAACATGATATTATTGGAGATTGTGACACTGTCTACATACAGTATGCATTAGCTGCTTCAGGTTGTAATAAGCTGTTTGCTGTTGATCATCATGCCATCTTTAAATTAAAAACATTACCCACAACTGCTGTGGGTTTAGATTTCCATGCTGGTGAGTGTGGCTGATTACGGGAAAACATGAATGCAATGACAGGCATTTTCCCCATGGCAAAAAATGACAGCTCCCACACAAGCCCCGCTCAGTCTATCACAAACCTGTTTGAGTAAATCTATGGACATCCATGTGAATAGCATCTATTAATAACAGTGAAGCAAATAGTGTCATTAAAAGATCTGATACTAAGGATAATCTTGATATCGTTCGGACGCGTTTAGTTTCTTGAGAGAGGAGAATAAGAAGGAGCGCATCTATTCAGCTTGCTAATGTAGTCCTTTGAATCCGACACTGTTAATGTTAATGCTAAAAGACCAACAGTGTGTCCATGAGACGGTCAGTGGGAGGCAGAGGGTCGCAGCACTGTGTTTCAGGCTGAGCTTCACAGCCTGAGCGGACAGTGGCAACCGAAGCTTGGTCCTGTGTTTCTGGAGGCCAAAGAGTGAGACAGGGTTCAGAGGAGAGAGGCGCTTCCCCACGCTCCAGTGTGAAGTACAGGGGAAGACCGGGGAGGGGGGAGGCGTTCGATGAAGGCCGTGGGGTGTGTGTGTGTGTGTGTAGGGGGGGGGTGGGGAGCAGACGAAGGGGGGGAGCGGCCGGGCTCACTGTTTGGCTATATCCCCTTTCTTCAGGATGATCTGCCGCTGCCAGGGGGCCAGCTTGGTCTCGTCGTAGCCCAGGGTCCGTAGTCGCTCCTGCTCCGTCTTCTCCTCGGACTCCTTGGCCTGCTTCGCCTGCTCCTCTTCTTTTCTGCATGCATCCGTGAGAAAGGACGGACGAGGGGCAAAAAAACAGAAAATAGTATTGTACAAAAAGGTTACACAAGGTTTTCTTGATAGGAAATGGGCCTTCTAATAGGATAATCATCAGAATAAGTTACACTAAACTGGTTTACATGTGCACAAAATAATCAGCACAAGCTGACAATTAGTTACTATACAGATACAGTGACACAGTGATATCAGTTAGTATTTTAGTTTGATTCTCATAAGCTATGATAAAGTATCGTAACTATAATTTCCATTGTATCAATTTTAATTTATCTTCACAGCCATCTGTAATTCAACTGCAATGCTTTATCCCCATGGAAGATATGTGACAGTTTCTGGCCACTAGGTGGAAGCCTTGATCTCAGATTCACAGTCTGCCTTGTCAAATGATTAAAGTTAAAATCTTCCCACCATTTAAGACATTCTGAATGGAAGCTCTATGCTATGGAAGCATTATGGTGTAAATGTAAATATTTTCTTACCTTTTGAGTTCCCTGCCCGACCAGGTTAAGGCAAGCACAGCAAGAAATGTAGTAATGACAGCAATAGTCCACAAGTTAACACAATTCAGAGAAATTATAACAGAATCCATTACATCTAACCATCTTACTATAAATAAATAAAATAATAATAATAATAATAATGGTAATAATAATAATAATAACAATACTACTACTACTACTACTACTAATAATAATAAATAATAATAATAATGCATCATATACAGTATATAAATAATATGAAATAAAAAATCATGTAAGCAGACGAAGATCAAGAAACATGCTTCAAAACAAAACAATACATGAAGACAGCAGACGTGTGAAAGTAGACTGAAAGACAGAGCAGAAGGTTAAAACAGATTATAAACAGCTTTCCTTCTCAGGGTTTTACAGATGATAAGAAACAACAAGAAGTTCAGAGGAACTCAACATCCGGTCTGCCCACCAACACTAACTCCTCACATCTTAAAATACCACCTTGAGTTACAGGCCATTATCTAATAGGCCAATCCCACATGTACCAATCACAACCAAACGTCTGATTTTGACTAACACTTAGCCCTAGAGCATGTGTACCAGACTTTAAAATACCTTTGCATACAACGTTCCTTGCCTGCACTGAACGGATTTTGTATTTTTTTTGTATTTTTGTATTGTATTGGCCCTTATGTGTTGCTTTGATGTTTTTAACAATTCTTCCGGTGTATCTATAACGCTTTGCAATTGTGCTTTTTGTGTTGTTGAATCATACTGTCTGTGTATCTCTCTTGCTCTGCTCTACCATATGTTTTATATTCTCTATTATCTATTTCTAGCTTTTACTTGTTCAGGGACTAAAGACAAATATTAGCCTCTGGCTAACTCTGGCACATTTTCCTCTTCTAATGTGCACTGTTCCTGTCAAATAAATGAAAAAATGGCATGAAATGAAATGAAATACACATTGTTGCTGACCAGGTGCATCCCTTCACAGTCTAGTCCTTTTTGCAAATGGATACTTAGAGCAGGATAATGTGCCATGTTATGAAGCATGCATCATCTCAAGACGGTTCCAGAACATCCCAGATCTCAACCTTTGGCATCAGGTAACGAGGGAACGAGATATTTGCAACATGAATGTGCAGCCAAAAAAATCTGCAGGAGCTGTGTGACGCTGTCAGCATGGATCGAGATCTCTGTTTCCAGCACCTTGTTAGATCCATGACTTGATGTAAATTTAAGTGGAGTTATAGGCAATTATATAATAAGCCAAAGCCTCACAGTGCCCCTTCAGGCTAGTTGCAGTGAGGTCACTGATTATTTTTTGTGCTTCGGCCTCTTTCACAGCTTTGAGTGGCTGCAAGGATATCTTGGTGGACAGACAGCCAAAACACAAACAGACAGACATACAGGGACAGAATGGACACAATATGCAGTGTTGACACAGCATGCAATAAACAGTGACAAACTGAGAGAGGAGGAAGAGACAGACGTTCAGAGGAACACAGCTTTGATCACTCACTTCTCCTCATTCATTTTCTTCTTCATGATGTCTCTCCTCCAGGCCGGCATGGACGCCAGGCGGGCCGTCTCCTCCTCGGCCTGCAGAGGGGGAGAGGGGCAGGACGGGGCGGGGCAGGGGGGTTTAGAGAGGGACAGGAGCCGATAACAGTCAGTAAAGGATCATTATGCTAATGCCAAACCTCCCATTTCACTTGGAATGACCTCAGCCTCAAATCTACCTCAAATTTGAAATTAAATTTAAGTTCTCTTTCAAATTAAATTTTTTTAAAATGTATTTCTGATACAGGCATAAAACATGGAAGAAAAAAACCTATTAAGGTTCTTTCACCATTTCAAATTCAAATTATTTCCAGATCCAAATCACCGGCTAGTGTCCAGCTCTGTTACGCTCTTCTGTTTGTCAAATACATTTGCCTCGGTCTTTATAGCTGCAGGGCAGCAGAGTGGGCAGATAGTTAGAGAGACTGTCACCATCCTGTAACAGAAAGATCACAGGTTCAATCTCATCAATATAAACGGGCTTATTAGTTCTAATTTTTGATTCATTTTTGTTAAGGATTTAAGGAACCAGATTCAAGCACATAAAATGACATGAGTATGCTTGTGTTGGATATATATTTTAGGTGGCTTTTATGTGATTTCTTTTATGTTTTGTGTGTTTTGTATGTTTATGTGGCTCTGCGCAAGTATGAATTGTGAGATGTCTGTTACTGTGCAGCAGTGTCTCTCTGATCAAGACAAATTTCTCCTAAGGGAGACAATAAAAGTAAACCTTAACCTTAACCTTAATCTCTCCATGCACTGGTCTGTATAGTTGTGGGGTAGCAGGGTGGGCTAACTGAGACTGACCCCACTCTGTGATGGAAAGGTCACAGGTTCAATCCCTACAACAACCAAAGTGTGTCCATCAACTGTCATGTGTCCTGTTGTAACATGAACCCTTCTCTCTGGAGAAGAGCGTCAGCTAAATGCAAAAAAATTGTAAATGTAGTTAACTACAAGTTTGACTTCCTGGAAAGGATTAATAACACTGATAACAGTTGATGACATCATGAAAATAACACCCAACTGCTACGAGTGCATAGAAACAAAAACACACAAGCAGGCCTTGGAATCTCTGGACTGGTTTCTCAAAAAATGACTATACCCAAATCCATGGAAAAGATTTCTAAATGGGCCTTATAGTTAATTTTTTTCATATCATTTTTTTTTTTTTTTTATGTTAAAGACTTAGGGAACCACATTCAAAAGCAGTATTGAGGCCTTTCATGCCTGCAGTGTCACATAAAGTCTCTAAACCCATTGGAGAGAGCAGAGAATAATCTGCATGGAGAAGAATAAACTAGAATGAAATATTAGCATAACCTATGTATGTGGAATACGTTCATACACATACTCAAATGTCAGATTTTAGACAACTGACATTAGTGGAAGACTAAAGACCAAATTCTGCATTTACAGTACTGTGTATGCTGAAATATGCACTTAAAACAGCAAACACAGCTCACAACAGACAGTGTTCTCCTGTTTCTTTAAAATGACATAATGCCTTTCACATGGACAGGCTGCAGTCCTACTGGACGTATCCCAGACAACACACACACATGGTAACTGGATCCTTTTCTCTCTTTCAGGCTGTAATCGGAGGTGGAGCAGGGGGAGGGGGAGAGAGAGAGCGAGAGAGAGAGAGAGAGAGTGAGAGAGAGGGAGAGAGAGAGAGAGAGAGAGAGAGAGAGAGAGAGAGAGAGAGAGAGAGAGAGAGAGAGAGAGAGGGCAGCCATCTTGGATTTCTCATCTTCGGCTGACTAGATACATTACCCTTTTGCATTCCTCTTACTGAGGCATTTCACTTACCCTGGCAAACAGTATCCACGTAAGATTATCTACACAATCAATTTTTAATGATTCCCTTGGGAATTACACAACACGAAAAAAAATATATATATCAACACAAATATCAACTGATAGATTTGCTATGGCGAGCGAGCCAAAAGTTTGTTCATTCATTTACATGGTCAGATGTAAACTGTGTTGCTTTGGAATAGGACTGCTTCACTTTTCCTTGTTTATCCATCAGTTACATGACATCTGGGCAGGAGCCAGAGCTTTCCTCGTGTTTGTTCTCTTAAAATGGTACACAGCATGGGACCCACGACACATAACCTAATAAGAGATACCTGACGAAGGTCACTTGACCGAAACATTGTGTCATTTAATAAAATTCTTGTAAGTGAAGACAGTGTGTGGGAGTCTACAGATTTCTACTTTGTCCTCCTCCTCCGACGCACCTAGCACACACACACGGTTGTGCAAAGATTACCTTAAACCCACGACACATAAACCATCAAAGACCGTTACACAGGACTAGGCATGAGCAGCTTCCTTTGAAAGACATACCTTGACATTTGAAATTGTAATCATGTGAAATGTAGTCAATTTCAGCCAGGCACTTAATTATTTTTCTTCACCAGACATTTGTCACATTGTGGGAAAAAAAGTGTTTCTGCATTTGTCTTTCATCTACCCTAAATACAGCTTGTTAGCAGTGTTAGTATACCTCAATCAAATCAATGAGTGCTTGTAGCTTGTTAGCTTGCAGATAGCAGTACCCATCAGTTCCAATGAGGATTGGTAACAATGCCTCATCAATGTCTCATTTTACAGTTAATTGAAGTAGCAATGTCTTCTCTCATATTGTAAGAAACAACTGACTTAAATTCAAAATGACAAGGTATCCCTTCAAGGCTATATAAAATCAGTTGTAATTGGTCAACAATGCATTGGTGGGGCATTTTTTTCAAAGATCAAGTAATTGGGAATTATTGAATTTGGAGCATTTAATCATCTTATTACAGTGTAATTAGGAAGTTGTTTCTTCGCAAATCCGGAACAGTCTTACATGAATGCATTTCATTGCAGGGGCCACAGTGCAGGGACACAATTTCATTGATAGAAAGAAGTCATCTAATAGAGAAATCCATTTTTTAGCCCAACTATTAATTCATCACCAGCTGTAAAAGCAAACATGAACTTGCCAATAGGGTATAATGAGGAAAAAGCTGTAGAACCAATCAAGAGTGGAATCAAACCAACAAATGGCCAAGGTAGTATAGGCCATGTGGTAAATGCTTCTATCCAAAGCAACTTACATTACTGTCAGTGAAACACTGTTATCATTGGTGGCCCCTGTGGAAACTGAACCCCAAACTGTGGCAGTGTTACTGTCATGCACTGCCCATTTGAGCTATACAGGAGTATTCATTCATTCACTTTTAAGGGTCGCAGGGAGCTGGAACCTATCCCAGCATGCATTAGGTGCAAGGCAGCGAGACTCCTGGACAGTTTACCAGTCCATCACAGGGCTAATATTCATATTATTCATTTTAAGAGTCTCCAATCCACCTGACTGGCATGTCTTTAGAATATGGGAGGAAACCTAAGTGCACACAAACATGGAAAGGACATGCAAACTGAAAGGGCTGGGAATCAAACCTGAGTCGTCCTGCATCGTTTTGCATCTATAACCTTATTCTGCAAAGTAACTAGTAACTACAGCCGTCAGATAAATGTAGTGGGGTAAAAAGGACAATATTTCCCTCTGAAATGTAGTGGAGTAAAAGTATAAAGTCTCAAAAATGGATATACTCAAGTAAAGTGCCAGTACCTCAAAATTGTACTTAAGTACAGTACTTGAGTAAATGTAGCCTTCTTAGTTTCTTTCCACCTCTAGGTATTAGTGACCACACTGCACACTCTCTTGCTGTTAATAGTTGATTCTAACCTGTATACAAATCTATATATATCGACCTCTATGCCGACTGCCTCCCTGTTGGGCTGAGAGTTGATCAAGAGTTACTGTAACCTCCTTATGGCTCCTGTAAGCCATGGATAGCATGACAGCGGGCGGTGCTAAGAGGGTTATTCAAAGGTAATCTTGAGGCTGGAGAAGAGACACTATGAGAATACTGTGGGTCTTCACAGCGAGGATTACACATTCAAGGGCTGAGTGTTTCACGTTGGCTTCTGCGTTGGTTTATCAGTGTTTTAATGCGTACAGTATCCATTATTTCGTTTAGATTATTGCAGTGTCGAGTTAGCCATGTGTTTCAGTAAAGCGCTAAAAGAGCAACTCCTCCCCGTTACAGTTAATGTACAGTTAATTTCTGCAGCACAGAATTACTGAACTCATATAATCACAAAAATGTCAACAAACTTTATTTCTAGCAAGCATTTTAGAAACCAAGACATAAAGGAACACAAATTCAAATATGGAAAATTTGATCAATTATCTCCAAAAACATCTATGTCAAATTATAAACAGAGTAACATAAAAAAAATAAAAATAAAAATCAGACGTATATCACTTAACGGGACAGTTATCAACTCTTGATTTGAGTATTCATTTTGATGCCAGCCTGGTCAGATAAATGCTTCAATTTGCTAACCCAAATTTACTTATGTCAAATTTCAAATGATCAATTACTCATGAAAAACCATTTAGTAACAAATGCCTAGCTGTTTCTAAAGAACATATGTTTACAATAATCTTTGTAATCTATACTGAAAGGCATACATTGCATTTACATAATCATAAGGCCACAGACTTGAGAACAAAGTCAGCATGTGAGCCATTGAGTAACCTTAAACTCTTGCGAACCCAACACTGAAGACCTACTTTCTTTGCCTTTAAGCTCCGGCAGCAAACAGCACTTAAAGTAATACCTGTTTCTGCCCCCACTGGGTATCAAGAAGAAAAGGTTAAGTTTTATTAAGCCATCATTAATTTATTTCAAGTCACCATCTGATTAGGTAATCTGTCTTTGGAATTCAATAGTCAATGCCTTGCCTTTCCGAGATAAATATTGAATCATTGAGGCCATCTCAACATTGAGTGTAATTTGAAGTATTCAACGCAAACGCAAAGTTAACCAAAGTTATCTCCATCTTCATTACATTCAAAGTTTTCAACAGCAAACACACTGCATCACTTTTTATGGCAAATCGTTTCCTTGAAAAAATTATTCTCTTAAAAGCAAAGTACCATGGCAATCAATCAAATAAGATTCATAAAGCTCTTGGTCCATACACAATTCAAAATTCAATGCTTGTAGCAATTTCACGTCTTTTGACATCAGAGATTGCCTTTTCATCCACAACGGTAAACCACTGACAGCACAGCTAAGTGGATGCCCTTTGCTTTACTGTAGTTAAGTCCCTTATGTTACATGAGGCCTAAAAGCTAACGCACCAGATTAGCTTTCTCTCTCAGCATAACCCCACTGTGGAGGTCAGTTTCCTTGACCCTGCCCTTCATGGATTTCCTCTCTACTCTATCCGAGTGAATTACATTTAGTCTTTCACACCGGTAGTCCACAGAGTTGTCAGATATCAAAAAGCTCAGCTTCCTTTTCCTTCCAGAAAGCAAAGCTTCGGTCAATGTACCTGATGATCTCCTCATTGCTGAACTCTTTCAGCTCATAGATCACTTTAATAGAGTCTTCATTGGGCTCTTCCCTAGGTGGGGGTTTATCAACATGAGGTTCCTCTACGATCTGAACAGTAACAGGTGGAATATCTTTCACTGGACCCAAACCTGAATTCTCTGCTGTGTCCTGCAGTGCCTCGACTTTTGCAGTTTCGGCCGTTGAGTTCTGCATATTGTCCTGCACTGTGCCATTAGAAACCACAAGTTCATTTGATGACATTTGGTCAGTGGCTTTTCCATCCCCCGGAGCATTATCCCCCAATGTGTCCTTCAGGGTGTCAGGCACACCACCCTGGGCAGCAGCAGGTGGCAATGATGGGGAACCATCTGATTGTGATGAAGGTGGGGCTGGTGGGGCAGGTTGAGAAGGTGGTGCAGGCGGAGCAGACTGTGCAGGTGGTGGAGGTGGTGCAGGATGAGCAGGTGGTGGAGGAGGTGGAGGATGCAAGGGTGGTGGAGGTGGTGGTTCCTGCATTGGCATAATGGACGTGTCAGGAGACTTAGAATGCAGAGAAGCAGTCATCATGCCTCCCCCATCACCCGAGTCCCCAAAATACTTAAGCTTTATGTCTTCAAAGCCATCCGCCCAGTCTCTCTTCCCTCTCTCAATCTCCTCCATGACCTCCTTGTGGAACTGCCGAATGACCTCCCATTTATGGCTGCCGAGGCGGTCAAACATCTCGTAGCACAAGAGGTGGCGGAACTTGCGTTCGCTGCGAGACATGTTCATTTCTAGTAGCTGGAAGTACCCCAGCATGAAGAGGTCAAGGGTTAGGCTCTCATAGCTAACAGGTGACCCGTTGATGTGTGGCAAGAAGTGCTCTGGCCAGTAGATCATCTGGGCACGGCTGAGCCTGCGGATCTGCCGCGTGGGCACTTGGCTCATGATTGTCCTCCAATGGCCAATCAGATTCCCTACGACCTGCTTTGACTTCATGAAAAGGAGGAGTTTGTCATCCTCACTCTGCATCTCCCCATCCATCTGCGCACTAAATTGGTTGTAATCGTCCAACCCTACGTCTAGATAATTTCCTCTCCTGCCAGTATATTTAGGCCGGTAAGACTCGGAGAGGGTGTACTTCCGCCAATGTTCAAGAAACAGGAAGACAATTCTCTCCTTCCTCATTTCAATGCATTCCTGGACGTAGCTTAGATCTGTCTGCACCTCCAAGCTTCTGGTCAGTTGATCATTATTTAGAACGGGGTCTGCAGACACAACCTGGTTGAACTGTTCCATGTTAGTCTGGACCATTACCTCGGAGGGCGCATATGTCAGAGGAGCATGAGATGGAGTGATTATAGGCTCCTCAACAAGTGGTGAGATTGATTCCTCTACTGGAGGCAAATGTCCATTGGTTTGGGACTGGAGGACCTTAGCAGGGGGACAAGGGACATTATCCTCGGGAATCGTCTCAGGATGATAGCCGGACTCACTTACCACAGGGAGTGACCTCTTGCGTTTGTACACCCTGTTTCCTCCGTTATCTGCAAACTGTGTCTGATTCTGGATTTCATAGTTAGCCTTGAGGTTCTTCACTGAAACTCCACACTGCTTGATCTCCTGCTCCACATCTTCCCTTGTTGAGAAGGACTGAGACCGCCCGATAAATCCAGTGGCAACTGAACCTGCTGGAGCTGACTGACCTGACTTCATGTTCTTTGCCTCTTCCTGAGAATATCCAGGTGATATAAATTCCATGATGTCTATCTGTTTTCCCCCCAGGGTGGCAAGAAGAATGGCCATACTCTTGAGCAGGGTGGAAATCTTGCTGCACCAGGCTGGCAGATCCTCAGCTTGGCCATGTACTTGCTTTGGATTGACAGAGAAGTGCTCTTGGTTGAGGGCAGCAGAAACTGGTAAGAGTTGGTGAAGCTCTCGTTCCAGTGCCTCCAGCTCCTTCTCAATCTCAGACACCTTGTGCATGACCTGCAGGTTCTCAATTTGCTTCTCAATGCGGATGAGGTCGGCCTCTGTCATCAGTTCCCCGAACGGGCCCAAAATGGCATTGTGGACATGGGAGTAGTGCCATTCCTGAGGCTGGTAGTGGCCACTTGCCGCAAACTAAATCAGAGATCAAGGGAGACCAAAGGACAAGAGAAAAGGGAAGGAAGGGGGGATTCCTTCAGCTTGGAGTTCCTGGTGTGAACACACACGCTTCAGTGCAAATCCTCCTCGACACACAGGATTTACATGGATTTAGTGGTGCAATGGCACTGCCTCATTACAAGCATCAAACCCCCTACATTCGTTTTAAGTCAAAGAAGACAAAGAAAGCTTTGTCCTTTTTGAAAGTAGCGTGGAAATCGTATATTAATCATATTGATATTAATAAGAAGACCGTTGATCAATGTGTTACAGGTTTACAGTATGTCTACATTCTTACATTGTAGGCACTTGACACTGCAAATCCATTACCACGTTTTATCCTCCACAATTTCCCTCCATTTTGATAAATCATATTTTATTTTCTAAGTTAGTTTAACAGATCAGAAGTGGTTGGAAAGAAATTTTCTATGAAAGAGATGGTATTTGGGTTTTATCGACATTGCGTGCACATTTTATTTGCAGCATTTTGTAACTTTAGAAAGGGAAGTGGTATACCAATATAGTTATTATCATCACTATTATTTTTTTTTTAATTGTTTTTGTTAGTATTTTTATTATTATTGTTTGACCTGTAGTGTGAATGGGCCCGGCATCACACCACTGAATCAGCATGTAACAACTTGGAACCGCAAAACTCCCATCACCAAACACCAGCTCACACTGTGAATCCATTAGTCAAGTGTGTTAATGCTGTGATGGGCATTGTAGCCAAGTATCCAATTCACTGCACTCCAAAAGGTCTCTAGTTATTACAAAGACTATCAAAATGAAAAAAAAAAAAACATGCATAAAAAATGCGAGCACATGAATGTCTACATTTAGAGCCAGCTAGATCCATTTCAGTTTCATATGTGATTACTAAAAAGCAACACTGTGTGATGTAGCCTATTGATTACAGGGGAAAATATAGCACTCAACTAATTTATGTTGAATTTACACGCTTGAAAACACAAACTACCTTTTATACCTGACAGCCAGTCAGACATTCTGATAATGACGCTTCTGCATCTCAACCGAAAACACAAAGCTACACGTCAACATCACTACAGGAAACTAGCGAGAGCTCTCTACCTGCTTGAACGACCATTGTTTAAGAGAATAGAATCGCAACCCTTGATATCAATAATTCATTAATCAGTGGCCGAGTGCATTGAGTCCTTGTATTACACTAGAATAATAATTTAAGAGGTTTTTCTATTCAGATTGCTACAGCCAGCATTATCAAGTCATAATTTGACTAAATACACATAATATTACTACACACACCGCAACTATCCATCAGAAGAGAAACCGAGGGAGATATACTGCATCACCTATTCTAAAGCCAAATCACAGAGTTTAGATACAAAGCTTGCTCACACAGAAAGTTCAAAGGACTGACTGAAAACCCATTGAATCACTTCAGACACCACTGCATTTGATCTGTTGTTTTTATACCAATATCTGTATCAGGCAGGTGATGGTAATGCAACTGCAAAAAGCTTCCAACAGTGATTCAGTCTCTCACTGAGGCTAGTGTGACAACACAGAAACAATATATTGACGATGAAAGCTAAAATCTAGGGCAAATATTTTGACAGTCTATATCCACTTTAGCTATAATGTCAATAAAGCATTAAGTGACCTTGTGAACTACTAATCCTACTTCCGTGATAAGTGATAAACCAAAAGCAACAGCAAAACTTTGGACATGCATTAATACTCAAAATACATACACACTACTTCGCATTTCAAAATCACAAAAATCCACACTCAAATGCAAACGTCAGCCATCCCCTTTGTGCTGTAAATCATTTGAAACTGAAACCGTATTTCACTGAGGTTACAGAGCAACTGAAATTTACAGGAGCACAAGAGAGATCGCCGAAACACACCAAAAACTTCTCGACCTTCCCTCAGCCTTGCAACACCACACCTACCTTGCGCTTGTGCTCCTCCTCCTCCTGCATCTTGACCTGAAGCTTCCGCACCATCACCTGCCTCTTCCACTCGGGGATGGCTTTGCCCTGTTCGTCGTGAGTGGGCACCAGCGCCTCCACATCCGCGAGGCTCGTCTTCCGCCCCGCCCCCGCCGTGCCGCCGTTCCCATTGATGACGGAGTTGGAGGGCAGCTGCTCGTAGCTCATGGAGGACGACAGGATCCTGGCAGAGCCGGAGCCGGTCGGGCTGGGGCTGGGACTGGGGGTGATGGGCGGCGAGGCGACGTAGGTGTTGGAGGGCGGTGGGGAGGGGGGCTTGGCCGGCGGGCTAGAAGTGCGGGTCTCTGGTGGAGACGGGGCGGTGTCCTGGAGGGAAAGAAACACATGACAACTTGACACCCCAGCCAACTTTTCAAGATAAAATCTTAGCCATGTTTTGTGTCAATATGTCTTGTTTTAAGAAGCGTTATAATGCCTTACTGGCTGCATCATGCTGAATTCGTAAAACACTTTTCAGTCACTGGACCCAAATTGATTAAACTGAATATGGTTTTGGCCTAGGTGAAAAATGGGGAAATTATCATGCTGAAGTTATGCTCCTAGTTGATTCACATCCTTCTAGAAGCAAACTGACATCAAAAAGCTGGCTGGGGTGGCTACTTTCTGTTTTATTCATTCAAGGAATTGCAAGAAATTGTACTTGGTACTACTCTAAAGTGGTACTTCTAAGTGGGAAATTCATGTTTTTTCCATCATTGGGAGGACAACACCTTTAGACCCATCACAACTCATGTAAATTGATTATTACTGTATGTAGTTTTATGTAGACTCTGTGTTATGCTACAGCCAACAAGGAACAACAATAATGACTCCAGTCGGTTCTTTTCCTCTAGTCACACTGACTGAATTCAAGCTTATGTCAGAGTTGGCATTGAGTAACACCTCAAGTCGACATGGCATGTTGACTCATCTGACTCATTCAGTCTAAATGGTGACATTGTCATGTGTGTCAAGTGAATGAGGTCATGAAATCCCAGTTCCTTGTTGGCCTTAAAGGACCAATGGCAACACTGTAGAAGTACACACTGTTTATCAGGAATAATGCAATAGGGTATTGTGTGTCAGAGCAATGGTAATAGTCAAACCAGTGTGGTTTTCATGGGCAAATGCAAATGCAAATGCGTTTGTCTGCTGATCCAACAACTGACAACTATTTGGTTCCCAAAGTTATCGGCTTTCCAAGAGGAATTGACTGATGAATTCTCTGAGTATGAACAGAGAGTATTAAAGTTAGAGGCTGAATTGATCTGAAGCCTGTTGTTTCTAAATGGAACCAAGAAGGGCATTTTTGATCCAAATATTTGCAATCCTATGTGAACAGTTTATTTCATAATAGAATAGGGATGTTATTAAAGCACAGTCTACCTTAAGATTGAGGTTTGCATCCTGGCTCTATTATTTTCCATATGAAATTGGCTTCAAATGCAAGATTATGTGTACTACTATGATTTCTCTACACAATGCATACACATACTTTGGAGGGGATTTGAAACTCTACTACTCCAGAGAAGTGACTCTTTGTGGCACGTAAACCCCCAAAAACAACTGCATGCCGACTCCCAATCCCCCCAACATGGACAAATAAACACAGACTGGTGAACTGTGACCTCAAATGATGACTATGGTTTTTCCATTTTCAGGACAGTAAGCAGCGTAATTAATTGTTAACTAATTAATAATTACCTAACAAACTACAGCCGACTGTGTTAGGGTTAGGGTTAGGGTTAGACTGAACAGTACAGGGTTCCTACAGTTTCAATTTCAAAATTACATACATTCTCCCGGACATTATTTTCTTGATTTGATCTGAAGATTTTGGTGTTCAGTATGATTTATGTAGACAGTCGTCTTGCCCCTACTAACTCTGCCATATCACTCTAGAGATCCAGATTTTTCTATATATGTGATGACGGTGCTCTAAAACTTGAATGATAGAACAACAATATTTCCCCATACAAACTTCTTATGCAATTTCCAAAGTCATAAAGACCTGGCAATTACCGAATTCTTTTTCCATACATGTCCAGACTTTACAGACTTGTGTAGGAACCCTGACAGCAATAATGAAATATTTTGTATTTTTTGTATCATATTCAAATATTAATCTCTAAGCGGCACACTAATACGATCATGAAGGAGGCATTGCAGAGGGTTTTAGTAACTAACTAACAAACATCACCAAGTAGAGGACAGGCAGGCATGCTGACAGATACCCAATAACCCCTTCGATGGCTTAGTGGAACAACCTCCATCTTGCTTGTATCCTCTCTACCAAATTCGTTTAGGTCAACATGTGTTCAGGGTGACTGGCACTTGATTTAAAATGGAGTCAGAGTGACATTAAAGCCGCCAAGCCTGAATTTCTAGAAGTACCGTTCAACAGAATGATTGACTATTGCTTACCTACAAAAGACAACTACACTGTTGTGCCAGTTAATGACTATAATGTAAATGTATGGACAGCAGCGTCAGAGGGACCTAGGTGGACCTACACTGTTGGGTCCGCTGTTGGAGAAGACGGTGGTGTAGCCTTTACTGTGAGGCGTGGGCTTCAGGCTTTTCCCCGCTTTGATCTCTGCCAGCAGCTCCGAGTTGTCGCCAGTGGGGGACATCATGTTGAAAGATTTTGCGCCTGCGGACAAAAGGATGGAGCAGAAAAGTGAGACCGGGTACAAAGAAAGAAAGAAAGAAAGAGAGAGAGAGAGAGAGAAAGAGAGAGAGAAGACAGAGAGAGGGAGACACACAGAAGAAGAGAGAGCGAGAGAGGGGTTGGGTGGCATTTCAGTGTTTAATATTTCATCCGACCTGGCAGGTAACAATGCTGACCTGGAGCATGTATGGGCAGTGATGTGAGGTCAGTGTGGAGAGAAATCAATTTCATTATGGCGTATTGAGTCACTGTCTGTCACGGGTTAGCTTGACGGGTTTCTTTTTAGGTGTTTTAGGACACTTCAATCAACCATTTGAATTTGCTCCTTCACCTGTCACTCTGTTACACACACACGCATTTCAGCAGACGGGTCAGAGTGCAGCTTCCCAGGTTGGAGTTTGGTGTTTTGCTTAAGGAAACTTCGACAGAACAAAAGCGGCTGTTGGGACTGAACCTGTGAACTTGAGGTTAGCGGACGGTCTTCCTAACCACCAGGACACTTTCCAAGTCCAGTTGAAATGTGTTTTTTCCCTCAACTGTCAGCGTAATCTACACAGGACATATGATTTTAGCAGTGAGTCGCATCTAAAGCAATATTTTTTAAATAGAGCATGTATTACTCTCATCTAAAGAGTTTATGTCTAAACTGTCGATAAGATATGCAGATACTTTAAAAAGTATGGAAACACCATGCCTACATTTTCACTGCAACTTAGAAACTGATTTGACTGAATGATCAAAGAACAATTTGTATCATTGACCAAGTTTAACACACAAAACTACCACATTAAAGTAATTGACATAAAACAAAGGCATGGTGCTCTGAAACTGCTGGATACCACTTGGATTCATCAAACATCTCCCCAACTCCAACCCTTGGATCAGTTTCAAAACCATTGCAAATAGGACGGTGAAAATTCAGCCCATTAGTGAACTAATGAATGAAGAGTTGCAATGTGCTGGAAGGGGATGAGAAAGGACAGGGAGTGACTACTCTAAATTATTTCACTACAGTGAACCCAAAGAGAGGAGGCACACAATCTCTTCCAAAGTGTCAGTGTAGATAAATGGACACGGCAAAACTACAACTGAGTTTTAAAACTTTTTAAAGCAGGCTTGGGGTAAAATACATCCAGCTTCTAAGGGCCCTAATCTGCTTATACTGAACAAAGCTACAAAATCAGGCAGATTTAAGCTGTGGTCTCTTTGGTAATGCCATGACAAAGGCACTTTGTGTTCATTTTGTAGACAAAATCATAGACAAAAAAAAAAAAGAAAAGAAAAGAAATGGCAATCGAGCAAAGTCGACATAGCACTAACGTGTGAAGCCACAATGATTTTTAATATTGAAGGGACAGAACTAAAATATGCAACAATGACAATTAAGCCATTATTTTAGTATTACCTATGCAAAGAACTTCTAATCTATAATAGGAAAATGCACAAAAGTATCAAACTATTCCAGCAGCTACACACATTAACATTCCAGTTCCACACATTTTTGTCCCAAATAAACCAAAGAGCCAGCGGCTGCCTCACCTGTTTGAGTGAAAGTCAAACTCCAATGAACTGCACTTCCTCTCTCCCTCAGCGATCACTCATTTTCTATTCGGGGAATGCAAAATAGCCTCCCGCAAAAGTGTTCGCTGTAAGGCAACTACAATAGTCTGAACATAAAGCCTCTCTGCCCTGCCACCCCTCCTCTCTCTCTCTCTCTCTCTCTCTCTCTCTCTCTCTCTCTCTCTCTCTCTCTCCCTCTCTCTGCCTCTCGCTCTCTCTTTCCAGGGGAAGAAAGAGAGCAGCTTTCTATTAAAGACCCATCATCACAGTTGGGGGAAATCTAAAGGAATCACCGGTAACTGGAAGTGACAGCGACACACTGGCAAGCCGGGCAGGAATTAACACACACATGCACACGCATGCACGGACGGATGCGCTCAGCCACACACACACACACACACACACACACACTCATCCTCCAATCCCTTGCTTGTTCGTCTACTCTCCCGGACCAATCCCCACCTCACCAAACCTGACACACACACACACACACACACACACACGCACATGCCATGCGTACACTCATCCCCAGCTTCAGCGCTTCAGCTCACTCCGTTTCCTCCCCCAAGGTCTCACCTCACAATCACTGGATTATTACGAGAGAGAGAGAGAGGGAGAGAGAGAGAGAGAGAGAAACAGAGAGAGAAAGAGACAGAGAAACAGAGAGAAAGAGAGACAGAAAGGGAGACAGAGACAGAGAGAGAGAGAGAGAGAAAGACAGAGAGATAGAGAGAAAGACAGTGAGAGAGAGAGACAGAGACAGACAGAGAGAGAGAGAGAGAGAGAGAGAGAGAGAGAGAGAGAGAGCGATAGATAGAGAGGGAGAGAGAGAGAGAGAGAGTCTCAGTCAGCAAGACTAGCAGCCTGGTGATCGACCCCCCCTCCCCAGACATGTGCACACACTCAACCTACAGCCACTGAAAAGCCTGCAGATGAAAGGAAACGGCCTACAGGTACATGGACTTTGACAAGAGCCTTCAAGACCTCTGACAACGACACAGTACTTACACTGCTATTAACACATTTTACTGTTCAATAAATCTGCATTAACAGTTGTGTCAAATTGCTGAGCGGTAAGAAAAAAGTCCTTTCAATAGATGAACTCTAGTTTTCCCTGACTACATAACTATTTCCCTGACTACATTCACAAAACATTACAAAAAAAAAATCATAGATTATTTGTAATTTTTGATATGAATGTCTTCTGGTGGTATGTAACTCATACAGCCTACCTTCGCCCATTTCCCCCTCACAAATCTTCATTGCAGAGCAGCAGAACAGCTAATGGTCCAAACTAGATGAGTTTGGAGGACGAAGGAGGTACTGGTCAGACTGAAGCTGGTGTCTGTGTATGTGCTTGCACACACCTTGACATTTGTGCACACTTTCTGAGTGCTTGTGCATGTGTGCGTGTGTGTGTGTGTGTGTGTGTTAAGTTCTGTTTAGGCTAAGGGTGTGGACTGAGCAGGAGGGAGGGTGGAGCTGTGACAGGTACAGAACATTTGACAAATAGCTCCTCATGATGCGGATCACACCACAAAAGGTTTACAGCTGTAGGTTGGAAATGTAAGCTGTTAGAGACTGACTGCCACACAACACTTCAGATAGAGAACAAGTCTAATCCTCCTCCATGTTGATCAATAGAGAACTGTAACCATCTAAAATGTTACAGCACCCTTTTCAATGAACCACCTGGTGTGCTGCCGTCCTCTCATTAGGGATCTGAGCTGTAAATTCATCATGACCCATCAGTTGTTTTCGGTGGCTATTCATTTTATGACGTTCATTTTATTGTACTTAACTGCCTGTTTATTACCGGCTTAGTACTGTAGCACCAATAAGGAAATTAGTGCCAGACGCTATTCTTTAGCTGTCTTAAGTGTTTTATTACTATTCTACTGTTAGGCTACAGGTGGAGCGTAATACAGAGTCAAATGGATGAAGGGTGAAGAAAGCTTAAAGATAAACCGTTTGTAAAACCAGGCATAGTAAAATGAACAAACGGAAAGTTTACAAATTGATGTTATTTATTAGTGATTTATAAAGGATAATGTATATAACCCAATAAACTGCCTGTCTACTATGATGCAAAGTTGAACCCATATTAGACTGCAATTTAAACCTTCAGTTAAACCTTTGACTGTGATAAATGTGATGAACCGATCACATGCTGTGTCCATGAAAATAGTAATAGTTTTCTCACCGAAAATTAAATCCTGAATTAGCATTTCACTTTGCTTCATTATTCAGAAGCTGTCGTATGTGGGTCTGCTTCCCTGATATCAAAATTGAGGTGTGTTATAAGAAAGAAGTTCAGTATAATAATATTCACTTTTTAAAAAAAATGTTATTGTGGATTCTAGAGTCTGATCTCAAACCAGAGAACAGGAAGAAAACACGTCACTTTCTGTGCACCAGAGGATTTTTCCCAGGAAAGACCTAAAGGAAAAAAGGGAATTTTTGCACACCTTTCTGCAAGTGACAGGTGTGCAGGACAAAAGCCAAAGAGGTAGATACTAAGAAAGAAATATAATCCCGCACACTGTCTACACTTGCATGATACTTTATTGCGACGTTTCAATAAGACCTTCATCACTAGAGCTTTCATGAACTGGCTATAGGTTGAATCACTGTCGTGTTACATCATTTGAGAGTAGCGAAACGGACATTTATTTATATGAATATGTCACAGATTATGAAAACACTTGTTAGAGCAAAGTGTTGGTGTGCCGAAGGATTGCTTTCCCCAAATGGCATATGTTGTGTCTGATGGACTGTGCTGATCAGTTGGAGGACTTGTTAGTGGTTTGTACTTACTCTTCATCTGCTTGAGCGCCCCTCCCTCTGCCTGAGAGACAGAGAGAAGACCCCCGCCTTGACAGAGCAGCAGTGAAGAAAAACCACGGCAGGCAAAAAAAATAACAAAAATAACAAAAAAACAAAGAGAAACATGTGGAGATGGAGCAGGAGAAAGGAGGCACATGCAAACATAAATATATTTAAAAAGATGAAAGACAGGCAGGGTTAGAGAGTGTTAGTAGAAGACAGATGAGTGTCGGATCGACAATGACATGAACAACAGTAAATGGATGGAACAGCATTACTGTAATATTGTGAGCCGTTTAAAAGCGAGGTTTGGACAGAAAACAATAAACAGGCTTCCTCCATCAGTTAAAGGACTTTTCAATCATTTTCAAGGCCTTGTTTGGAGAAATTCAAAGACTCAAAATCTGCATTATTTGGGGTAAAACATGGCGTTGGTCAAAATTAGACATCGCTGAGGCCTTTTTTTCTCAAATCCAAAAGCTTTCATGGATTGTCAAGGCCTGTGGAAACCCTGGACAGTCCTATTTATTGTTTTAAAAAAGCGGGTTTCAGCTCACATCATTACAAAATAGTCAGTTTTTCCTTGCAGGTAGAACAGCCTGTAAAGCCACAATGTCAGACAGCAGCAGCAGCAGCAGCCGGGGCAGAGGGGCACTTAAGGAAATGGCTGAACACTAAACCAGTTCTCAGGGTAACGGTAGCCCCGCGGCATTAATTTATAATCAGTTATTTGGGATGCTGGGGTCAGACTCAGCTCATCTTCACCCAGTGAGATTACAGTGTTCCCATTCATACCAGGAACTCGGCTTTCTAGGAATAATTATACAGTGAAGTGTATTCTACTGGGCAAGTGTGGATAAACTATTTCTTGTTTATCCACAAGTCCAAATTTAGCTTTTTCCAAATTCTAATAAGCGCCAGATAAAGGAAAGCTACAAAAAGAAGAGACACAGAAAATGAAAGAGGACTGAGAAAGGGTGAAAGGGGGAGAAAAAAGACACAGAAAGGTAAAGTGAAGGTGCACTAACTTCCTGAAGAGGAGGACGGGCGTCGCTGGTTGGCGGCGGCGCTGCCGGCAGAGTGATTGTGGCTGCTTGGCGTCTCCGGGGGCAACGGAGGGGGCGGAGGGGGTGTCGGCGTCGGGTTGCTGGGGGGGAGAGGGGGCGGTGGTGGAGGAGGTGGGGGCGGGACCAGCTCCTCTATGGTGCCGTTCTCCGGGCCGGGGGCGGGGCTATCGGCAGGCTCCTCCAATAACACGGAGCCCTGGTCAAGTTAGAGGGGAAGAGAGAAGAGGATGAGTCAGTCAATATTCCATACACATCACAGATAATTAGGAAAAGTATTTCTATTTATGAATGGTTCCTGCAGGGATTCCTCCATCACAAATGTCTATTCAAACTACCTGCAACCACATTTTTGTATTACTGTCTCCTAGCCGATATTTGGTCAGTAATTATAAGGATGCGACAGGTGGCACATGTAACCAAATTAGGATGTGACGGACTGAAATTAGGCTGCTTCCTTTTTTTCTTCACTGACAAATAGGCCATTTCCTAAATTGAATGACTTGTCTTGAGTGTTCAGCTCTCCAAGAATGAAATAATAATAGAAAGAAATTAATGGACTTCCAGCAAATACTTTTTGTATAGCTTTCACAAACAAATTCAGATCTCTTTCCTAGACTTATAGAAGCCTCCAGAAAGTACGATAAAAAGCCGAGGACCAATCTATTTTGTCAGCTTATCCGTGAAAGACATATACACAACAAGGATAACGGGAATTTAGTTATCTTGCATGGAGAAAAGGCGTGAGGGGGACACACGTCAGAAATTTTAAATTTAGGCTACTTATGTCACTTCAGCCAATTGATTAAATCATCCTTTTCATAGAAAATGCACACATTTGGACCTTGAACTTAAAAGGCTCATATACATTTATATTAATGAATTCAGATTAATTAATTTCTTAACAAATACACATTTGCTGCTACAAAGTAGATGTCACCACCCTTAAGTCAACTTGATAAAAATAAGTCATGATTCACTTTTTATGGAAAATAATCAATTAAAAAAGTCAGGGGCTCTAAGTCTGTTTTGTCACATTACTTGATGGTGTCTGCCCTGCCTGTATAGGCATGTCAGCTGAAACTCCTGGCAGTTAAACTGTTGCACAGAGAATGTACTGAGGGTGACAGATGTGTGTCGACACTCTAACGATGTGTCCTCCCTCTGCTTGCTGCCGCCTTTAATCATCTCATAAAGACATAATGCCCCATCGCTAATAACGGAGCTAATATGTCCTAATCTGGATCTCTAGGGGAAAATGGTGGGACGGTGCCATCTGTCACTGCAAGCGATAGTGCTTTAACCTCCCCCGCCCCCCGACACACACGCGTCCGACACACTCTGCACTCTGCGAGCGTGCCATAACTCTGCTGGAAGCAATTTAATGGGCCGTGACATTTAACCCGACTCCTCCCCCCCCCCCGCCCCGCCCTCTCCTTTCTTCTTTAGACGCGTGCTCGTCATTGTAGCTCCCTTGCCTTGTTTAACCCCCCAGAGAGTCGGGGGAGGGCGGCGTGTGTGTGTGAGGGGGGGTGGGGGGTGGGGTGTCCAGACGGGGTCTCCGGCAGCACGCGCCGGCGCTGCAGTTGATTAGCCGGTCCATCTGTTAGGGAGCCTGTGGGACCAGGAGGGGCCCCACTGAGGCCTTAATTGGCTCAATGTAGATTATACCCCGTATCGCCCAGCGCACCCCCGCTCCTGATACCCAGGGGATTATGGGAACAACTCTCAAGGGACACTGACCCAAGTGTCACAGAGTGTATTCAATTATGTGTGCAGCTATGTGTCAGCAAACAGGTGGTTTAAGCAAATACTCTTGGGGAACAAAAAAAGTAATGGACACAAGTCATTGTCCTCTTGACTTGGATGTTGTTTGGGCTCACGCCAAAATAAACATGTAATTTATTTTCTAGGATTATGTTTTCTTTGATAAAATGTATTTAGTCTTTATCTCATCCTCACACAAACTGTCTCTTGAAAAATAAGCTAATTCTAGTGTTATACAATGTTATTCACAATGTTATTCCCATGGCCTATGACAGTTACAAGACATCTTCAAAAAGGGAAAAGGAGCCTGCACACCTGCCAGTTTGGACATCAAGCCTCAAAAAAGGTTCTTCTGACATGGTACAAAAATTAAAAGTGAAGACAAAGAAAATAAGTGTTTAAGCATTTTTTGAGAATTGATGCCTTAACTGGCTGGTGTGCGGACTCCTTTTGCATTTTTATGATGTTTTTGTAGTATGTTTTTGAGCCAGTGCACCCAAAGTAATCACTAGTGCCTCAGTAAACACAAGCACAGTGTCCAACATATTAATTTACCATTCTATGACAGCTCCATCCATAACCAGAAGAACCAAAGACCCATATTATTTTTTTAGACGTTTTATGCTTTTACACCCAAATGTGCATCAAAGGAAATGTTGTGAACCAGAGTGTGTTTATCTCCTAGAAAGTGTTTTCAGATCCCCCCCAGAAAATCCCTTAATGTGGCAATGCAAATTAACGTTTTACATCTTTTTTCCCCCCATTCAAGTCTCTATGGAGCTTTAAATCAAACTGATATGACAGATATGGGGGCAGGACAAAGTCTCTCTCTCTCTATTTAAATAGGGGAAAGTCATGAGCACTCACTAATGCAAAGGGTCCTCTGACATAGGAAAAAACATGTAAATACTGACATTCAGTGGTATTCTCCTTTTATAGGACTACTGGTCATTGTTCAATTGCTGCTAAGCTGTTACTTTTTGTCTGGGATTGCCCTCAGCTGTTTCCATTGCAGGTTCTTGGACAGTTTACACAGTGGGGTGGAGACTCAAGAGGCGATGGAAATGAGGGGCAGTTTGCATCAGGTGGCAAACAAAAGCTCAAGAGGACACAAGATTATGTAACTCGCCGAGTGGCATAATGTACAGGCAAATAGCGCAGTGTGTGGTAACCTAATGCCAACACACCATACAAACCTCACCCTGAAAATGACCTTATAAGGCACTGAGATGCCCAACTTCAACACTAAACAGCACAACTAGTAGTAGACTTTCTGTATGTTTTACAGCTGAAAGACTGGCTGAATTTAAACAACTGGTGTAATTTAGAGTTATAGCCCATTTACTGTCTTATGCGTCTAGTTTCCATTTTCCACAATGCAATGCATGCCATATGTAATCAGATTTTTTTTTTAACACTTTCGGCATTTTTAAAATACAAACTTTAAACATAGCTTGAAATTAACTGCTGTCCCGGCTAACACCCTAAATAAAAAAAGGAATGGATCTGACAATAAAGTTTACAAGGCGACATGTTTTGAGGGATTATTTCCCGGCACAGTTTTACATTTTTTGCTGTTGGTGTCAGGAAGCAGAGCATAACATGATGCACACATTGATATGAAAACACTGGCCCGGGCACAATGAAGCAAATGGCTTTTTCTGAAGCCAAGCCCTGATATATCGAGCGGCGACCTAGACGATTGGCACAAACTTAAAAAAAAACACCAGAATTATCCTTAAGCTGTCAGTTCAGCACTAGTTGGTTTATGATAATCAAGATGGGAGCAGAGGAATACAGACATGCCCAACCCCTGCTGTGGTCAGGCTGTAAATGTCTCCCTACACCCTCCCATACATAGCATCTCTAAATAACAAGCAGATGATATCAAGAGGGAAATGTAATGTTTTTTGTAATACGTGTTCACTGGCACAAACATAGATGGCGGAAGATGGAGGCAGCATCCCTGAATGAAAAAGGCTTAAAATATTTCTGTGAATGTCCTACTTAAGTTTAGTGAGGAACCCGATGTTGTTGAATGTGATAAACAGCGCGGTCATGTTTACCTCCTCGTTGGGCGCCATGCCTCTGCTCCCGCGGGGCTCGGCCGTGTCGCTGCCCAGCGTCTTGTAGTAATCCCCAGTGCTGGGCTGCTTGCTGAAGCTCCTCGACTTCCTGTTGGAGTCCACTCGCCGCAGTTTATCAGGGTTTTCTCCAGGAGTCAGCTGCTCGAGAGACAAATAAAAAATAAATTAGTAAGAACGTGTGAAAAGAACAACTTAAAAAGGAACATTGCTCCTAGCTTCGGTTCTGACTTCTCATTGGCTTCCGTCTGCAAGTATCTCAAAATATAGTCTAGGCAAATTTTTTTGATCACTTGGTTCACAGATCAGAAATTTAACTTCAGTCCCTTTCTGCATAAGAAAGAGCTTTGTAAGAGAAATCTGCTTTTTTTTTTTTTTTTTTAGCATTTTGAAATGTTTGGGTGAAACAACCTGCAAATTATGACTATAGTAAATTCCTTTTGAATACAGGAAATGGCAAGTTATAAAATAGAAAATAGAAAATGTATAATCCACACTATGCAAAATATGCAATTGTGACATTTTGCATAGTAATCTACTATACATATTTTACAAATGAAAAGGTTTTGTTTCAAAAAGATATACACCGTTTGAAAAAGTGATTAATAGCAGAAAATGTAAACAGATTATGATATTAAAAGGAGAGTGGCTAAAGTAAGTCTTTGGTTGACAAAATAACTTTTTTTTTTTTTTTTTGCAGATTTTTGCAAATTAACTCTTCATTTGTGTGTTGAATACACTGTGTAGGTCTGTGTACTTCTTTAGTAGCTTTTCTTTCCAGATCAGCTCTCCCATGTGACCAAAGCAGCTTTATTAGAATAATAGAACAACTAGGCTTTTATTCAGCTCCAGTAAAACATCAGCATTAATATTGCATGTAAAGCCTGCAGGGCCACAGAACATAAGCATTCACGTGTGGCTTTTGGTCCAATGTAAGAGAGACCCTTCTGTCCTCAGAGCGGGGTCAGAGGTCAGTAACTCGGCCCTTCCAGTCCAGCACTCTCACTTTCCGCTCTGAGCTCTACGTCGACCACCTGCTGCTTAAAGGACTCGAGATCCAAGTCCTAAACCTTAGAAAGACGTCACTGACTCTTGTTAGCACACGTGTGAGTCAGAGTGCACATATTACAAATGCAGTGGATTTTCCTAATGCTAAAAGATTTGCATTTGCATTCAGTACTCAGCTCAAAGATCTTTGCATTTGATTTATTTTTCCAAGCCACTGGTTTTTTCCAACAATGTTCCTATGCTCTATTCTCAGAAATAACCACAGGAAGCTGTCGACTGCACGCATGCCTTGGCCATCTCAGTGAAATTTCTTTGCCTTTCAAATCTAGGCATCAGCATTAAGAATTGGCAAATGCAGTCATTTACATTTGAACCCCTCCCACGACTTCTCACGAAACGCAGACAGGAGCCTCAGACGTCAAGCAGATGTCCGACGTCCAAGATAATGTCAACGTAAGCGGAAATAATTGACGGCCAACCCCTGACCTCCCCTCCTTTGTGGTGTCATGTTCTGAGTTCTTATGGGACTGTTTCGTTTTGTTGACTCATGTCTGCTGTCAAAGGAGCGATCATCAGGTGGGAGGGTAATGTGAGCAGGGGAGCGCTACAGATGGTTTGATTGTCATCCTCCTGGGAGGTGGGCCAACAATAGCCAGTGCACAAAGCATGTCAGCCGCCCCCTCTCACCCCTCACACACACACACACAAACACACACACGCACACACACACACACACCCCTTCTCCCCATTAAACAGATCTGTCTGTCAGCATAAAGTCATTGTTGTCTTTTTTTTTTTTTACAGTCTGGTGTTTTCAAAAGCATAATCAAAGACTGTATAGCTTGGATGTGGGTTGACATGGTTCAACACATTTGCATGTGGTTTAAGCATAAGCCTCAAATTATAAAAGATCATATAAGCATGTTTGCATCACTTAACAACCATTGAAAAGTTATATAACTGCTTATAAAGACAGGAAGGCTGAGGAGACGTACACAGTTAAAAACTGACAATACCTGCACAAAACACATTCAACGTCCAGCTTGTTTTGCAGCTCATACAGCTCAAGTATCTGGTGATAAGCCAAATTCTCACTCGCCTGTATAATCTGGCTACCTGCAGCACAAACTGCTACATGACATCACTGCCAACAAAGTTTTCTTGCCCCCCGTTAACACCTTACCTTAGCGCTAACAGTCCTCTCCCGCAGCTCTCCTCCGGTCTTGACGGAGCCTCAGCCAGAAGCCCAGAGGAGCAGCGAGAGTCTCTGTCACCAGATCACCTCCTCCTCGGCTCAGCGCTACGTCTGTCACTCTACCCGCCCTCTCACTTTACCCACAGGCCTCATCAATAACCTATCGGGCCGGCCACAGCGGCGACGGTGATATCACCACCGGCCCACCGACCGGCCGGCCACTCCCCGGCCCCGCCCAGCGCCTCTTATGCAAAGCGCAGAGACAAAGACCCAGGTGCTGCCCTCACCTGCGCTCAAATCTCTCAGGTTTACGGATTATCACAATATTCTAGGCTCCGGTGTTGTGAATTAGCAGCATGAATGTTGATGGCCGAGCTTACAGAGTCCATAGTTTTTGGGGTGAAAAGGTCTAAGAAAGCTAAGAAACGTGGGAGGCAAAGCAGTCATTTGTATGGCCCGGGCTACACAAAACACTTGACTTGCCACAAAGCAAACACAGACAAATGAGATGGGGGGGAAGCAGATTCGGAGAAAACCTATGCAATGTCATGAAGAAAAAACTCAAACTCAAGCCTCGCTGATGCCCACATTCAACAGGTTTCTTACACCGGCGGTGCAAAATGATGTCTTTTTTAATTAGATTGTTTCAGGCTCTAATAAGTCCACAGGTTAGATTGGTCCATCTGATCAGCTGTATCCCAGGATGGGGTTACACTGCCCTGTTGCTATGGCGCCCGGGGCAGATTGTTTTTCCCTAAGTATATGGTGCACACAGATCTTTATTCTGTGTGTGTGTGTGTGTGAGAGAGAGAGAGAGAGAGAGAGAGAGACAGACAGAGAGAGAGAGAGAGAGAGAGAGAGAGAGAGAGAGAGTGAGTGTGTGTGTGTGTGTGTGTGAGAGAGACAGAGAGAGAGAGAGAGAGAGAGAGAGAGAGAGAGAGAGAGAGAGAGAGAGAGAGAGAGAGAGAGAGAGAGAGAGAGAGAGAGAGAGAGAGAGAGAGAGAGTGTGTGTGTTCAAAGGGGAAGCAAGGATTTTGTTTAATTCTTAATGAGGGCGCGCCCCGGGCTGGTCACCTGGTCAGGGAGAAGAGAGGGGGCGTCACTAATTAAAAACCCTCCCCCACATGACTGATGGAGCGCGCACACACACACACACACACACACACACACACACCCCTTTATGACTCTGACCTCACCCTGGAGACGGTCTATGGCAACAGGACACAGCCCCACAGCCTATAGTCACAATAGCAGCCTGTGGGCTTTATAACAACTAATAACAATTGACTTTGTATAGCAGAGAGCAAACAAATCCTCTTTCTTTCGGTACGTTTGTCTGTCTGTCTTTCTGTCTGTCTTTTCTTCCTTTCTTCTTACTCTACTGATTTTATTTGATTCTTTTCAATCAGCTGGCTCTGTAGCTCCCTTGCCTTTAGGTAATTCTGCTTTCAGGTAAAACAAACAGTGCTGACAACCTTTAATCACTCTGGTTTAGAGGTTTGCTATTTGACAAATACAAGGTATAATCAAAACAATGCAAACACTGACATAAAGACGCTTTAACTAATGGAGATGATTGTCAGTAGCATATTTATAATAAATGGTCATCTGGTCCCACCAACTATATAATGGTGACGGGAAACATGTTTGCAGACACGATTTCAAAATCTCCCATAAATGCTTAATTGTGATGCTCTCTGGTTAAAGCAAAACCACAGACATACAGCTGAAATGACTGTAACTGTAACTGTAATGTTCAGACAGCTGGGTGGCTGATTGTGTCTTACTGATAAGGACATGGTAACCATCAGGAAATAAATGCATCATGAGGTGAAAGTGATCTCTCAGAATTGTTATCTTAGTTGTAATTATCACTTAGAGTGCAGAGACGTTGTAATTACGACTAAGTGATGCCTGGGAATGCACTTCACAGCAGTACAGAGCCACCACAACCCTTCACTGCGCTGAGACTTAACGCTGATGCTAATTTTAATTTGATCATAGCCCTTCCATGAACAAGATTAAAAGGTAGAGTAAAAACGACTCTACTCCCTTCAAGCTGGGAAGTGACATTGTTTTCGGTGAGTCTCGAGCTGCTTGTCAACTCTTCAAACGCTTTCAGTCATCTGTGGCCAGAATAATTACTGGAATTAACATCAGACCCATCACAACAATCATTGTCTGTGCCAACTCAGAGGCCTGCCTCCGTAATGAGCATCTTCGCTAGCCTCGTTAGCCGTGCTAACACAATGACAACATTGTGACACTGTGAGCATCCGGACAAGGGCCACTGTTGCACAAGAGCACCAGCCAAACTGATTGTGGTGCGTGAGGGAAAATGGCCCCCGATGGCCCCTTTAACACAAAAAACCCTAGCTCCTCTGCTTTTTTAGGATTGTTTCATATCACGTCACTAACTCAGCAAACGGCTACTTTTAGACAAACACCATAAACGTGGAATATCCAAAGTGCTAAGCATATGCGGAAGAGAGTTTGTTAATTCAGTCTTTTTTGAGCTGCAGTTTTTAAATGATACCCTTACCTACTATAGGTTTTAAATGATGCCCTAACCTACACTGCCATGCACTGTTTGGGGTAAACATATAAACCATTCAGGATAAGGAGAAGCTTGGCTATCTACTTGTAAGTAATAAGTAAGCCTGTCTTCCAACTAAAAATGAACAACAAAATAAGAGCCTACTAACTATTTCTGTACAGTGAGGCAGCTTGATGGACAAGCACAAATCGGTAGAGCCCAAGTTAAACAAAAAGAAAAGAATAGCCTGTAACTCTAATTCTTAAGAGTTACAGATTTCCCTCTAGATGAAGCAGCTATGAGTCGCAAACAGCTTCATCTAGTAAGGACCGAGTGGGAACTGCTCTCTCTCTCTCTCTCTCTCTCTCTCTCCCCCTCACCTCCTTCTTGCTGGTGTCACTCTCCACGTGCCGCAGGTTGCTCTTCACCTTCAGGAACTCGGCGGACGCCGGCTCCTGCGGCGGCTCCGGAGCCGGGTAGCTGGGAGGCGGAGGGGGAGCCGGGGGACACTGAGGGGGAGGCGGGGGACACTGAGGGGGAGGCGGGGGCGGAAAACTCGGTGGCGGCGGGAGCTGCGAGGCGGCGGCCGGGGGAGACTCGTCCTTCTTGGGGACCTCAGTGCCTATCTCTGGGTTCAGCATGTCCATGTAGGCCTGCATGTCTGTAATGGCCGACTCTGACGCACCTGTAACAAGGTAGGCATGTTTCAGAGTTCACATTAACTTACTGAGTTCCTAAGACAGAAACACAAATGCAAAAATGGTGTGCTGTTGTTTTAAATTGCTGAATCAAAGCATTTAGCAAACCATTCAATATTTACTACATTCAATTTACTCAACCACCATTCAAATGAACTGTAATGAAGTTCCACCTCTCCATCCAAAACAAACTGTCTGCCAACAGACCACTAGGGTGCAGCACCAGTATGGCACGCAACTGGGACACAAAACAAAAGAATGCAAACTGTTGCATGTTATTAGCTCCACTTCAACGAATAGTGGAGGTTCCCACCACTGTTGAGGCGTTAAATTTGGCATTAGCCAAAGAATGGTATGTAAAAGACTGAAGGATTCATGGCTGTTTTCAACACAGTGGCCAACACACACACACTAATGATAGAAATACTGTTAGAACAAGACAACATGATTTGTTTCACCCAACATTCTGAGTATGAGCTGATAAAAAACTTTTTATATTCTACTTTATGTTTATGTTAACTGTTTTGCTCATCAGCTTGTTAGATTTCATTTTACCTAAAGCAGAAAATTAATTGTAATCAAAGTAAAATGAATGAGACAAGACTAACAAAAACAAGAGTAACAAAATCAAAGTATGACATATTTACTTTGCTGTATCACTTCTGACAACATTTTTAAATACATAACGTTTAATTTTATTTCCATCGGTCCCTGACCTGTGACGGTATTCAGCTGAGCAGGCGGAGCGCGTGAGGCCGTTAAGCTGCTCCTCTTCTCCCCGGTGCTGGACTGGCTGGAGTTGGCGGAGTCGTAGTTGGACAGCGAGCTGGAGGGCGAACTGATGTCGAAGTGCGCCGGCTGGTTGGCAGGGGGCATGGTGGTGTTTGGGGAGGAGAGGCCCGAGTCCGGCTGCTTGTACTCGAGGTCCGCCGAGGGGTCCCGGGACAAAACACGGTGCTCCACACTCTGTCAGAGGATGGAGGTCAGAGAGTGCCACGAAATCTACATATTTTACTGAACTTTCTATTTTGCAGACATGACTTACACATAAATAAAAAAAAACAGTGGGGAAAGATCTTCCAAGATAGCCCAAAGATTAATAAAAAATAAACAGATATGAAGTACCTTGAATGCAAAAGTAGGTTTATTAATGCTCCATATAAGCACACAAAAGAACAAATGCACAAAAGTGCTTACTTTTTGTATTCAAGGTACTTCCAATCTATCTATCTATCTATCTATCTATCTATCTATCTATCTATCTATCTATCTATCTACTTTCTATCTATTCCTGTTTAATTTTTGATTTTTCTTTGATAGACATGACTTCCACATTAAGAATAAAAACAAAAACATATCTTTAATTGATTACTGTATACTGAAACATGTCAGGTTACTTTAAATTAGGTGCAAACGGTTAATTCATTTTGCAGGACAGATGCAGAATGATCAGCAGCTTTCACGCCGATGCTTTAAGATTTAAATTGAGCTTTATGAAGTCAATGTTGCCAATGTCTCAAAAGAACTGTAAGGCGTCGGATGTGCAAATTCTTAGCTCCCACTACACCTCAGTCTCAGATGACTTGCACAAGGGGAACAGTTGCATTATGGGTTTAATTACTGTGCTTTAATGACACAGCTCACAGGTGATCAAAAAGGCTCTGGGGCCTTTCTGCTTTTCCCACAGCACAGAACTCAATCTGCCAACTTCCCCCAAGGGACAGAGCGCAAGAGGGGGGAAATATGTTTCCCACACACCAAAGTGAGTTAAGTGGAGGTGTTATTATTTCTCAGGCCTCTTAGGGATTTCGGCGGGTTGGAGCCGTGAGAGCCGGAGTACGCCAAGTGTCAACAGCTCTGTTCATTAGCAGAGAGAAGCTGGTGTCAGTCGAGGGACATGTTGACGTGTTTTTCAAGGTTTCACTTCAGCTCCAGGGAGGACAAACTAACACATTAACTAGAATACATAAATACAGTTGCTGACTAATGTTGCGCAGAATTTGGGAGGCAATTTGGAAGTGTTGGGTGTTTGTGCTAATGACAAAACAACTCAATTGGGCCGACATTGATCCACAGTAAGTAAAAATGTACTGTGTGTCTGAGAAGGCAGAGATAACCGGAGGAGATGGAAGGAGATAATTAAGCCGCGTCCCAACAGAGGGACTTGTCGCCCTCATCTTTCCCTCGGCGCTGCGTCCATGGTGTTAAACATTATTTCATCATCAAATAAGCTGGTGTGAATTCACAAGGGAACAGAGGATTAGCTGCTATGGATTTAGTTGGAGGAGTTGAGGGCTGAATGTGTATGTCAGTTGAAACATTTTTACAGAAACCATTTTTATAAGAATTGCTATATACTGTATCTATTAGTTATTGTGTCCACACTTCTATATGTGTTTTGTTGATGGTTTTCATCTCAGGCGCCAGTCAAGAACTTCCCATAAGTGTTCAGTTAAGTTAATATGTGAAGACTGGAGCCATTAGTGTAAATCATAATAATGAGATACTTTATTAGTCACCATAAGGAAATCCCTCCTCTGATTAAATGGCTGTATCCTTACTCACTTACTACGGTATCCCAGCTGCATAAATGACACAGGTGTTTGTCCGGTTGAATGGCTCTGTCGCCTATATCAGCATCTGTGCTAATGCAATCTCCTGCTATGTAAAGGGCAGGTGTGAGCAGGACATAATGTGGAGGATGGCTGCGTCTCTCACCATATTCTCCACAGTGCGCAGGTACTTGGCACACTGGGAGTGGCCGTTGTACTCGGCCAGGTCCGCTGCTGAGAAGCCGTCCTGGTCCCTGATGCCCAGGTCCACTCCGTTAACGACGAGGATCTGACAGCACTGGAGAGAGAGAGAGAGGGAGGAGGAGGGAGAGGACAGAGGAGAAAGAAAAGAGTGTAGAAGTCAGATATAAAAAGATGGAGGAGACAACCGTTTCAACTGCTGTACTTGAAATTAGCTTCAGTCAGTGAAATGATGATTGATTGAGTGATTAATTCTGCTGGACACGTTTCAGATTGAAAGTGAAAGCGCTGACCTGAAGTTGGGTGATTAGATAAATGGACTGAATCCATCGCTGGTGGAAATTCCCTTACCGATTTTTTGCCAATTTGAACTACCTCGATGTTTGGTAATTTAAAATGCAGACTAGTGGAAGATGCTCAAATGTGGAAGCACACACACAGGGATAGAAATAGTGAAAACAATAATAAAAACATTTCACAGAGCTTTCAGCAGGGTGTGCTTTTGTCCTTGCATGTGATTCGTGTGATTTGAGCCTCTTATTCTACTGCTGGGAATGCACCACCACCTGATACTTGTTCAGCTTTTTTCATGACTGCTTCTACTATAGTTTAAATTCTAAAAATGCCCGTTCCTTGTGCATGTAAACGCTACGTTTCAGTTCAAGTCGTCACGCCTAGACTGTGCACAGGAGGATGTAAAGCATCACCCAGTCCTACACTGACCAGACGAGTCCCACCATCTAATTTACTAATATCAGACAAGCCTTATCAAGGCAGACTTGACAGGAAACAATCTCTCTTATAGATCACTATCATAGAGGACCGGAAACTAAATATCCTTCCCAACAGCAAACTGCCAAACAGCCACCTGCCAAAAGTCCATCAAACAGCTACATTGGAAAGTGTGGGTGTGAAACTTGAGTTTGTTATGAGTCACTTGGTTATTTTGTAAATGATAGAGCAAATCATTGTCTGTTCTGAAACAAATCCTGGCTGTTTGGCAATCAAAGGAACTTGAAAACAGTTCAAAGAGTCCGTTTTGAAACGCTCTGTCAAGTGCCAGGAGGAAGCCGGACTAAAGCTTGCTGTTCTTACCGAGTTTGCAGACTGTGCAAGCTTTGTGTTCCCATACTGACTCATGTTTCAGTTAGCCTCTTAAAATGTTTGCCCCAATCCCCTAAACTTGGACCAGCACTCTGCATGTCAGGGTCGGGGTCAATTCCCTTTCACTTCAACCCCAAACGCTTCTTAAAGAACCGTCATATTTGCTACAATGCAAATATCAGGCAGTAAATGCAGTTCTCTCTACTTTTACGTTTACTACGTCAAGCTAGTGTTGATATTGTTGACTGACCAGACTGGGATACAACTAAACATTAGTCAAAGCAGCAGGTTTGAACAGTGGCAAAACCATCGGCCAGTGGCCATTCATTCAAAACAGATGGTCCAATGTGAAACCAAATATGACAGCGAACCCAGAATCATACTGTGGCAGGTAAAAAGGTATATCTTATAAAACCTATAAGACTTATATAATAATGCTATTTCTAGGCTATCTCAGTATTTGTCTGTGCTATTACTATTACTATTATTAATAATAATAAAGAAAAAGAAAAGGAAACACTACTGAAAGCTAATATTTTGCACAAACAAACTCCCTGGTCTGCTAAAAACTCACTTGATCAAACACAATATCTATACAACAATGTAAAATGCAACATGCTTATACATTCTCATGCCAACATGCTAATACTTAATAATACATTCGTTTTATTAGTTGACTCTACAGATAGATAAATGGCAAACTGATACCAAACCTGGAAGGATTGCATCATGAGCCCAGGATAATTGTACAACCCTTTTCTTCTTGTATTTTTAGGTGATTTAAGGTCCATTTGATCCAAAATATCATGTTTTTGACATAATTAACTCTGAAAGTTTGGACACTGTTTTCATTGAGAGATTATTGCTTCTCACTTTATGCAATTTAGGAGGAACCTCTCCCCCTGGTTGCTTGAGCGTGTTTCTTTCCACTTTTAAACTGAAACTTGGGCTATCTGTGTCTCAGAGTGACCATGAAGTCTGGTTTAACTCTCAACACTGTAGTAGTAAGACAAACACACACACACACACACACACCTCCAGTTCCCCGTTCTCGGCAGCGTCGTGCAGCGGAGTCCCCTCCCAGCTGTCAGTGATGATTTCGCCGCCATGCAGCAGCAGCCAGCTGAGCACCTTGGCGTGGCCGCGGCTGGCGGCGAAGTGCATGGCCGTCGCCCCGTCGCTGTCCCTGTCCGCCAGGCTGATCTCTGTGAAACTCATCTGATGGGCGAGACAAATAACTGTCATATTCTGAACCATCAGGGATAAAAAGAATTCAGCTACTCTTAAAGAACAACTTGATTTATTATTAAAACCCAACACGTTTCAGTCGACAATAATTGCAATAACATCCAAAATGGCTACCTCAGCTTATCTCACGATATGATTCGATATGCGATATGGGTTCACGATTCTATATAATCAAAATACGATGTAATAAATTAAAATTCAATGATAAAAAAGTCTTATGTTTAATGCACAAAGTATGGGATGTCCCGTCTAGATTTTGATCTGTGTATATCTGTCTGCAGATACGTTCCAGCCATTCCAACATACCAGCCAGACGATGACGGTGTTGTGGCCCATCTGGGCGGCAGCATGCAGCGGCGTCATGCCGTCATTGGCTCTGATGCTCGGATCCGCCCCGCAATCCTTGACCAGGTATTGGACGACCTCCAGATGACCCTCCTGGCAGGCCAGGTAGAGGGGTGTGGCACCATTCTTTGTTTGGGAATTGACAACACTGTGGGGAAAAGAAAGAGTAAGGTGAGTAAGAGGAAGATGAGGACCTTATTTCTGTCAAGAAGGTGCTGAGACTGGTAGCATTGCAGCAGGTGTTTAGCGGTTTATCGATCTTATTGTCCAAAGCACCCTGGTTAAACTTGAGTGTGCAATTTAAGTAAGTAAGTAAGTAAGTAAGTAAGTAAGTAAATAAATAAAGTTTATTAATATATCATCTTTCACAGAGCAAAGTCACAAAGTGCTTCACAAGAGTAAAATAGTTAAAATAAGACCAGAAAAAAATCAAGAAATAAGAACGCAATAAGACCAGAAAACAGTAAAAAAAACAACAACAATAAAACATAACAACAATATAACATAAAAACACCCAGAATTACAGACACAGAGGCTAAACAAATGCCAGTCTGAACAGATGAGTCTTTAGCTGCTCTTTGAAAGTGTCAACAGATTCCACAAATCATTTTGTGACAGCAGGTCAAGACTGATCTACAGCCAGTGGTAAAAGTATTGAGGCAGTGGGGTGAAATGCAAAAGTGATCCTAAACAACTTGAAGTATTGTGTTGGGAGATTAAAGGATTTTTACTCGTAATTACGGCCTGGATTTTCAGTCATCTAGTCTTAACCCACGGATTCCACACTCATGTAGAGCACAATCTATCTGCTGGTCACAACCCACTGAGTCACATTCAGTATTTGGGGTTTTGTAGAGTATCTCAAACATACAAGCAAATGAACTGTGAAAATCCATAACTGATTGCCTGTACTTACTTGTACTTGCCAATAATAATAATAAAGTTTGGAGCAGAATGAAATCCTCAATTATTTGCAACTATCCTCCTTTTAGGTCTGAGACACCGAAAAATAAAGCGGAGATGAGGTCACTTATGATGAGATGATCCCAACCCATGATACTGCAACATCTGTGTGGATTGCAAATGACAGCACAGCATGTAAATCGAATGCAAAAACTTTTACACCAAACTTGTCGAAAGAAAGAAAACACCATCTTGCTTCTTTGTTGTTGTGCATGGAAACAGTCAGATAAAACGTATCCATTATCCATCTCCTATTCATAATTAGGGTTCGACTGATACGGGCGTTTGACGGCCAGTACCGATATTTTGTCTCCCAAATTACAAGGCTGCAATGTTTCCCCCTGAATTATATTCTTGTCAGGGTGGAAAAGCCTCTGGAACAACATTTAGACCATGGGACAGTAAAATTCCCCATTGAAAACCATACTAATGAAGGTCTTTTAATTTGGTTATCAGCTCCTTAAGGCAGGGTGAGGCAGGTTTCATTGCAGGTTTGACAAGCTGCCACACCTGAAGCTGCTGAGTAATATCATATCCTCACCTCCATCATATCGGCTTTGGTGAACACTGACTGGCTAATGTCTGGTTTATATTAAAAGGCTTACATCGGCTCTATTCGTTATGACATAGCTTGTAGCAGCAGGAAAGCGTGACAAGAAAACACGCCGCTGTTGAACTCAACATATACAACGGGAGAGCTATTTTGAGCGCAGACAGTAAGGACAGCGAGCCAAATCCAGCTCTCCCTCATATCTAAAGGCCCTTAGCCCCACCTCCTCTGGGAAAGCTCATCCAATGACGGTTCCCCCTCTTGTCCCAGATCTTTCCAGTCACAGCGGGAGGTCAGGGAGTGAACAAGCGCTTCCCCTCTAAATCCCATAAGGCCATGCTTTATTTGGACACTGACAAATGAGCAAAGGAGTCTCCTAAGAGGATTAGCACTCCAGTGGCTTTGCCCGCCTTGCTTTGCGCTTAACGAAGTGTCGTCAATGGCAGAGAGAGAGACTGAGTAGGGTAAAGAGGAAGACCAGCGGAGGGAAGGTGAGGGGGGGGCAGATCCTGCAGACGCAAACATGACCCCGCCAAGTTTTCCCTGAAAAGATTGCAGCTCGAAGCCAAAAACTGCACCGACTAAAGACCCCACATTAAATCTACGTGTGGATGAGGTTACGTTCTGGTCCAAATCCAACACTTTAAGCTGCCTCTGTTTATTTCTGGTGATCAAGTGTTTAGTCCTGGACAGCCACCAGTCGCGTTGGCTTGCTGTCAGAAAGGAGATGCACAGCCTTGAAATAACACGTCTTCTGCAGATACGGTCACACAGAATAAGTTGAATCGGACATGCGGTTGAGGCATGAACAGCCCTGCGTCTTTTGGGGAAAAAGGTTCCAAAAACGTGATGGGTAATGTTTGGGTGAGTGAGGGAAAGGATCCAGCTAAAAACAAGCACATCTTAAATATTTCAAAATAAGAAGGGGAAGTAATCTGCGGTTCTGTCATCAGGAAGTGGGCAGACGGGTTAATTATTCATGAGTGTAACCAAAGTGGGCCCGGGGTTCACCTGCACACTGGGGTCCGTACAGGGGAGAACCTCACATTTATCATTAATACCGACCGCAAAGATAGCGGGAATGACAAAGTCGAGCGTTTTCATGGTCAAACCGATACGATTCTTACAGCAAGTACCACTGTTGTCAGAACAGCACACAGGCTTGAACACTCTTCGCTAAACAAGTGCTTTTGGAGTATAGGTGTAGATTTCAAAGGGCTTAAGAAAGAGGTTAGCCTTGTGTGACGACACGAAGACAAAGTGCCACAATGGCCGATACCTCGTCACTCACTTTGGAGTGTGTGTTTTTTTCCTTTGAGTGACAAAGTAGCAGACATTTGATATATTTCCAGTTCGGCTCCAATGAGTAATTTACCTCAGTAATTGTCTGTACACTGTCCCCTCCCCTCCCCCATGGCCACAGTAACAAAGGCTAAGGTTATCTTCATTACTAGCAAAGTAATTGATGTCGCACTAATGGTCTCCTCGCCTGATAAAGGCTTGTTGCCTCCTTAGTGGCTTTTCCTGTTTCACTAATGAAGAGTGGTATGGGAGAAATTATATGCTTTGCACCAACCACAATCCTCCTTAACAGTCTGACCTAAGTGTGTTTTTGTAGATTCCAATATGGCAATATACTATTTCTCATTTTCTGGTTGGTCTGTATATCTTCCGATTGAGGCTACAATAGTTTAGATAAACAAGGCATACAAAACAGGGGGGATCTCAGAAAATAAAATGAAGATAAAACAAGACATTTGATGTGATCCTCATTGGGTCGAGGGCTGCCAGGGTTAGAGGGATGTTTCTAGCTGATACACGGTACAAGCCTTCGCATCGCCAACACATAAACTTTTCAGGAACTAATGGAAAACGGTCTTGTTTTCACCTTGACGATCATGCATTTTTCAGTGTATCCAGTGGGTTTTGAAAGCGTTTCAAAGACCCAACCGCTGCAGAACTGTCTCAACCCATAGAGGAAAATGTCATCTTTCAGTTTAAGTTAAAATTCCCATTCCTGATGAAGACTGAGATATGCAGTTGGTTTGAATACTGTTGACAAAATGCACTTACTGTAAGTCACTTTGGACAAAAGCGTCTATTAAATGACGTAATGTAATGTAATGTAAAACATTAAAATCACCAAAATTGGCGGTTTTCGCCCAACAACAACGACATTCTAACAAGGTATATGCACTTGTGGCGCTGTAAGGCATTTTGCATAAAAGCAACCATCAACTAGCATGTGTTATGTTGCATTTTATGAGTTTACCCGCCTTGTGAGGGAGAACAGAGCAGGTTTTTTTCCAACTTGTACCAAGACGTTACTAAGAAGATTAGAGCTGAAGGAAATAAGTGCCCACTGTTATCGCTCAGCTGGGAGAAATACTCCCCTCACCTACTTACCCCTTACTCTCCATACTCTTCCAGCTTAAAGCAAAACACCATCCAACTTATGAATTCATATATGCCTATTCCTCTGCTCCTGGGTTAGCTCAGTCCACATTCATAAACTTGAACAACTCTCCCAAAGCTGGAAACAACAGAAACAAGACTCCTTTCTGAGCTGCTACATTATAATAAACAGCAGACTGACTTTATGTATTCATACAATCTTTCTTTTAACCTTTACATCAAAATGAGCTTCATTTTAAAGAAGTGCTAACTCATCTCAAGCAGAAAAAGTACTGACATCCTTAGAAAATTCCCCTAGGTGTTCCAGCTGTCATCTTTATCATCTTTTTCTAATTTTCTATCATTGGAGCATCAGAGGCTTGGATGTAAGATAAACAAACTCCTGTCTCATTTCTGGGAGACTATCTCCTTTTTGAGAGTACAGAAGTAAGTATTTCCTATTACATTACAAACTGTACTATCCTAGAGCATGTGAAGACCATTGGAGTCGGATTCTCCTTTAGGCGGCTGTGCTGTAACTGAGTGTGGTAAAGGAGACGTGGGGAAAGTCCGAGGCTCAATAGGCTAATCCAAATCCTAAGACTGGTGATTTCCCTGCGCAGCTATAGCTCCGACCTGTAAGAAGTTTGTCCAACAATACGGTTTCATCGCCTCACTTTCTAGAATATCCCGCTCCAGAAGTATACCCTTCTCAACCTCATGCTGGAATTATGCCGAGGCCAAAGATCTTAATCTGCACTAATTGATTGCACAACCTGTCTGTATCTCTCTCTCTCTCTCCCTCCCTCTCTTTCTCATTCATTCAACCTTTTGTGTGCCAAGGCTATCGGCGGAGACACAGCACATTAGCCTGTTGGTTTTGCTTCACTGGGATGGACGGGTGAACAAAACACCAATTCAGAAGTGACTCATAAATCGAACAATCGCTATCTGGAAGCAAATCCGCATCTGTGCCGTTCCAATTGTACCGCGAAAAAACAATGACAGCCTAATGAGCAGCACATTGCAGACAGATGAATACTGCGGCATGTTTATGGTGACACACTCCTCGCTGCTCCTGGCTCCTGACTTCACAGAGCGTAGTAAACCTGTCTGCATGCCATTCACAAGAAAAGCCATTACAGCAAGCCAAATTTTCTTTAGCGGCCTTCTCACAAAGAAGCTGTGTAGCATTTTTAATCCTTTGATGCAAATACAATAATTATATGATACAATAATTCGAGTGCAACTCTCTCGGTGGATGTTGCAAGTAGGGTTAGACCGATAATGGCCTTTCATAAACATCAGACATCGGCCAGTTATGGTTATGGTTCGTTAGTCTGTAAAACATGCAATTAAATTTGATTTTGTCATTTAATTCTTCAGTTATGTTTTTTGTAAATTAATTATTCATTTAAAGGCCTAATGTATCCCAGAGTTTCCCCTACTATTGAATGTGTGTGGTTGGTCATTCTGCTTTAAGGAGCTGCTAAAACTAAAAGAATTTCATTCAGTATGGGTTTCGATAGAGAGTTTTAGCGGCTGGGTGGTTTTAGTTGGTCTAAATGCTGTTTTAGAGGCTTTTCCACCTTGTCAAGAATACAGTTATGGGGGAAACACTAAATCCTTGTAATTTTTTGTCATGAAAATGGCTAAATATCGGCTATCGGTGTCTTGATTGATCAAATCCCAGTTTCAAGTGTGAGGTACAGTGTACAAGTCTTTCAGTGTCCTAAGGGTGTGAAAACATGGAAGGAAACCTGTGGGCTCTTAAGCTGCGAACTGAACTTGTTCTAGCTTGTTTACTGTTTTTTCCTCGCTAGCGTATGAGCTGTTACCTCTGTGCAACATCACTCATAATGTTTGTACTGCTATTAGGCCACCAGTCATCAAATTGATGATGTAAGGCAGGAGGTCATGTTATCCTTGTGGTGTCTAAAGTAGAACAATCTCCAAACCATCCAATTACCTCTTAAAACTTAGCGATACAACATTTGCGGCTTGTAATAAACCCTGAAACAAGAAAGCTATCTCCCCGCCGCAAAGTTCCATCCTAAACAAAGCAGGAGCCCGGCGGCGACAAAGCAGCCCCTCTATTCAAACGTATTTGTTTTCCTCATTATCTTATCGCCGGTTGGCGCTACTGTGTGTCGCCGTGGAGATGGTGGTAAACAGCAGCGGAGGGAGGGGAGGTGGAGAGGGGTGAATGGAGCCCAGCTATCAGGGAGCTACCGTGTCCCTCAGGCTCATTAAATTTTCAGCAGCAGTGCAGCTGTCTGGGGTGCAACCCGACAATATTGGAGGTGCGCGGCCCGAGGTTCGCGCCTGGACAAGCTCCTCGTCCTCCTCGGGTCAACAGAGTCAAAGCAATTTAACAAACACGGCTGTTTAGCTCGAAGGTCGTGCAATAAATTAATTACATTTCTGTCTATCTCCATTACTTTATGGCAGCGGTCCGTGATCACTGTTGATAGCTGAAGTACACACCGGCACAGAGAACATCCATCACAGGCTCAACAGTTATCTGTGTAGTTTCCATTTTTATTCTTTTATAACTGACAGGTGTTGCTATCAATAATGCTGAACTGAAAACAAATCAATAGCAATATCCAGTGCCAATAGCCTTGCTTATTTAACACTACTCAGTGGGATCTGTTTCTGTACTGTATTCACTTTAATGTTGCTAAACAAAACCAAGTAATTGAAGTTACAGCAGCATGTTTCTGTCTGTGGGGAGGCGTCCATCAACAGCCTCGCTACTGAAATGTCCTTGACCAAGACACTGAACCCTCCCTGCTCACTCACTGTAAGAAGCTCTGGATAAGAGTATCAGCTACATGCTTCAAGTGTATAATGTATACAGAGGAGGCATTTGCTTAAGTATACAGTGCTGGAGGGCTGCCATGTAACAAAACATATGAACCATAAAACAACATGACAATTACTATATGTATATGTATACTATACTTATTACAGTTTTTAACTTGAAGCTGTTCATGAAATCAAGAGAACAGTTCTCTTTAGAATAAGGGGTAACACTTTCCCTTACAGTGAAGACACCAGTGTATTAACGTGTGTATTAACCTATGGGAAAGCAATGTAAGAAGACAATAATATTCTTAGTCCCTCAAGGAAATTGTATCTGCATTTACAATACTTTTCCACAGCCTAATACACAGGTTAATACACTAGAATAAGGCCATTGTAAAATTAAGTAATACAAAATATTGCATTGTAAGACTGCAACAGAGCTATCATGAAGCAACAGATAATTAGCCTACTTGGCTACTGTCAACAATATGGGGTGGTAGTAACAACTGTGAAACATGCCTGTGAATACTTATTATGTAACCATTGCATCAAGTTTGGGACAATTCACTTTCAGTTCAAAATATAAACCCAAACTTCAATTCACAATAATAAAACAGTATTCCTTCTCATTCATTTCTTTCAAACCGATAGAAGAACCCTTACTCTGCCTGACACAAAAAGATTTCCTATCACTGAGTTCAAATTATACAACAGGATGTATCAGCCATAATTCCCATTAAGTACAGCTAGCTGTGAGTGTCCTGTTGGATCAGTGGGCTAAGTTGCGTACCATGTGATATGACGTCTTGGGTTTGAACCTGGCTTCGTTGTTGCATCATCATACTCGTAATCACAGTAAAGACCAACCTCTCCAGTAGTGAGTTGATTGAAATAAGTGTAAATTGACTATGACCCTGCTTTCCTTTTTACTAGGTAATACCTGCAAACGACCTGGTTGTTACTTATAATGAGTCTGCATCATTAACCAGTCTTCATCCTGTCCTGTCAGCACTGCTGCTGCCTGGTGAAGGACGGCTGCAGCCCCCTAATGCCTCTCTGTGTCTATGGCGATCATATGGGCCATATGGCCAGGTGTTATCTCAATGGGGCACGGACCTCTGACACAGCACTGATTAGCAATGACATTCATCTAGGGGTAATCACTCACACGCAAGCTCAGGCGCATACGAGCACACACACACACACACACACACACAAGCACACATGGATACACACACAAGCACACACAGCCACACAGATATATGCACACAGACACACAGACCTATTTTGGTTACACACAACTCAGTCTGTCACCCACGGACTCTCAAGCACATACACACACACATACTTTGGTAAGACGTAAGACACAGGGCAGTCTGTCACGCATGAATGAATGCGCGCACACACACACACACACACACACACACACACACACACACACACACACACACACAAACACTAGAGAACACCCACTTGTTTTGGTTACACATAATGTACCCACTTTTATCAACATTATGAATATGAAAATTATTCAAATTGTGTGAGAAAAAGAGCAAACTGGGGCTAGGCTGGTGTGCAGCATTTTGGGGAAATTAAACCACAAAGAGGTTATTTCCAAATGGGATTTGAACTGAAGCTATTTAGATTGCTCCACAGCTACCAAAAAAGCAAGGTTCAGATTCCTCGGCACCAATGCAGTATGTAAATCCTCCCTAAGCCCTTTGTATAAACAAAAGCCAATCTACTGACCAAACCTCTGGCTGCAGTGTTCCTGTAACAGTCATGAATTGTTTTGGAAAGCTTAAGAAGCTCCTCGAAAGAAAAAAGAAGCAGTGACTGGTTGACCTTCAAGATCTGACAGTTCAGCTGACAAAGTCAGACTTCTAAAGTGGCAGCAATCTGAAATCTGAATCTTCCAGACCAGCCGATCCACTGCAGCTGGTTTCAGTTACAAATAAATAGGAAAACTGACTAGTGCTGAAGTTAAAGCTGTCATAACCGAAAGGCTCTTTTAAAATCAAATTTGGGCTGGTGTCTTTACGGCTCAAAGCAATGTGTAAGGGCAGAAGCTCACAGAAAGTGAAAAGTGTGGATTTCAGTGGTAACCATGAGAGCAGTGGATTGGTTATCAGGTTCAGGCACAATGAGGAAAACACTGCTGTTATGTAATGATGAGAAACTAAGAAAGTTTAGATTTGTATCATATATGCAATATAAATAACTTAGATAATGTATTTCTATATTTATTTGTTCTGTGTAGCCCAACTCAAAGATGCAGTATGTCAGATATTCTGTTTGATATATTACTGTGACATGGGATGACATATTCTAATGTTATCATAAATCATAAATGTGACGTCTCGACTGCAACAAATCAGCTTCATTTTAGAATTCTACAGTTCAATTAGTCAAAATACTCAAAAAAATCATCAATCAAATCAGATGGAAGATGTACAGAGGCTATAGATTTTAGCACTGATAACATTTACACATTACATAATCCTACAGTACTACATTTGAATAAGGTGTGTTTTGTAAATTTCAATAGCACTTTGTAATCTGCTTTCAAAAAGTGCTTTGTAAATAAAACTATTATTTACATTCCCTGTGCGAATGGATATCAAATCTTACACCAGCCGCAGTTACCCCTATTTGCCTGTAATCATCTCCCTTTCCTCCCAATGTCAATAAAAATGAAACTACCAATGGACAGTGGTGTGTGTGGTGGAGGAATTTCTCCTGAAGAAATCTCCAACAATACAGAGCTCACAATTTTAGTCAGATGAGAATTTGAACATTTATAGCGTCACTAGAATCCTCTCCAAATGAAAAGCGGATTGCAGCCTGTTGGGAGGAGAAAAGCGCCGTGTTGGGCTGCTCTTACTTTGGGCTGTGCCCCAGCAGCAGTCGGAGGGAGGGCAGGTCTCCCTTGGCAGCAGCGTAGTGAACAGGGAGGGCGCCGGTGTCCGTGGAGGACCCGGGGTCCACGTCGCCACTCTTCAGCAGCCAATCGGTGAGCTCATGGTGACTGAAGCGGGACGCGAGGTGGAGAACGGTGGCGCCGGAACTGTCCCTGTCCTGTAAACCAGACAGAGGAGCAACAGAGCTGAAACATCGGCATCTGGAAGTCTATTTCTCCATTCATTTTTCCTATACAGAACTTGATTATTATCCACAATGCTTTAACAGTGTAAGGTAGACTTTCCATGAGCTATCAGAATGTGAAACAACTATATATGTTACTGCAGAAGCTATCAGTCAATCTACCTTCAACTTCATTAAGAAATGTAGTTTTTTTCCGGCTTTTATTCCTGAGTTCCATGTGAAATACAACACTACCCACAAGTTTGAGCGAGTTCCCATCAATCGGAGCCGTCACAGTTACCATAGAAACGTTACCTGTGCCAGAGTTGCACATGGTCAGTAGCCAGACCACAAGGAAGTAACGTTAGCCGGCTAGGAACCTGTATCAGTGATTGGTGCTGCTGGCAATGGTTTTACTGACAGACATGATGCCATTTTTTAGGGATGAGGAGAAGAGTATGAAGTGAAAATCATTACAAAACCGTAATCACTACTATAATATATTATTATTTTGTAGCACTGTTGAAAATGAGGAAAACAGAATCAATGACATCACTTGCAGTGCAGTATGGGAGGAGTAATTCATTCAGAAAACAACTGGCAGCTGGTTGATTTGGTTCAACGATTAAAACTCTTTATATTTGGATTGAAAGTATGGAGGAAATGAACCTGGTCCTTAGCTCATGTGTAACAGCGTCCCTTGTTTGAGAAAAGTGTCCACTCACTTTTCGAGTAAACTTACTGCGTTTCAGACTATTGATGATTGCACCCAAAGTAATGATTGATCTGCAACCAATGTATCCACAAAGGTTAAAGGCCCAAAACTTTTTATGACCACATTACTGATAAAAAAGAAGATAATTCTTTATCTAAAGGAAAGATAGACATACAGCTTTTCACAAGTTTGTCATCCTACTCTTACTCAAAACAGGCATGTTACAGCTTCCGTGTTACTTTGAAACTCATGTTTACCCGTCACATACTGTCAATAGTTGAGCCTTCAAACAACACAGAGGCTAAATTTGTAGTTTGAGGCAGTGGAGCACATCAAATTACTGACTTTTAACAGATAAAATCATGATCAGAGTGTAATAATGAAACAACAAAAAGACACAACGGCAAAAACTGGAAACCGACACAGACCACCCATCAAGTAGATTGCATTGCTATAGTGGTAACTGAGAGGTTTCACTAAATGTCAGCCAAGTATCTTATCAGCTGGTCGGTGGCATGGTGCGCTCTTTGTTGCTCTTCTATCAGGCAGTCAGCCCTTGAAAGTGATGGGGACAAAAAGTAGCTGAAAGAGCTCTTATTACTCCCTGTTTTAAATTTAGAATCACGGACTACAAGAGGGCAGATAGAGTGCCTGATTGATTCTTGGCGCATATCTTGACTCGTGTTGTACTACATCCTCTTTGAGTTAAACAAATATTTTTTTACACTAATCCTATAGCAAAAGCTACTGAAATGGGGCAAACTGGACCACGATGCCAGTAAGGCCTTCTGTGAAATTATTAACCATTCATGGTGGCGACAACTGCTTGGAAATACATGCAGAGAGGCAACAATTCATGGAATGAAAAGCTCTAGATCTGTACTCTTGGGTGCTTTGCTGTACTTTTTTAGTACATTTTGTAGTATTCTGTGAAACTTTCTGAAAGTTTGTGGTACTTTGGGGACTTTGCGGTAAAGTTAATGGTATACTGGGGTTTACTTTGGGGAACACTTTGTAGTACTTTGCAGCTTTTAGTAGGAGCCCTTCAAAGTGCCTGCTGTATTCCTTTACCTAAGTAAATACAGTGTGTGAATACTTTCTATTTTTCAACCAGCAGCAGCATGGGAATGAAGTAACTGAATGATAAGGGCTCATTAGCGTAACTCAGCATGTGAAGTTATCATCATACTACTTTACAAACCCCGCCCCCATCATGCTAAATTGAATTGTTATTATGTATTTCTATTCTTCAAATGCAAAGCCATTTGCATACTTCATTAACATAGGAACATGAGGCAGTGCAACATAGTAGTAACAGTTCAAACTGTTGTCAAAAAGTCTCACAAGTTTCCAAGGGGTGCTTTTACATTTCCAATCCACTGGGTGATCAGTTTGGAAAGGAATTTAGACCTGCCAAATCATTGTTACTCTACAGTGAGAACTATCACACTGTTTATTATGTAGATTAAATATAGTTTGGTGACATTGTTTCACCTGATTTCTCGGTAACAGCAGTCTCAAGTCTTGATGAATGACACTTGATGGTTTATATGCTCAAATTATCATGTTTTGTAATCTGGTGTAAACGATTAATCAACTGTCATCATAATTATCATCATAATATCAGGGTGGGAGTATCCATGGGTATGCTCCCTTTCAAGATGATTAATCAAAATGGCAACAAAAGTTTTAATAATATAGCTGCAATCAGGCTCTTCTGATTTGTAGCATCTTTTATTTGAAAGGCAGCAGTGTGTGTTTGTCAATAAAAACCTACTTATAAGGTCACTACCTAACCACTGTCCTAACAGGTCTGATAAGCTCAACCTGTTATAGGTGAGATGAATTTGGGCTAACTGTTGCTGCCCTCATGGGTGAGGTTAAGCTATTTATTACCCATCTTTTATTACCAGTGAAGAAACTGACTTTCATTCAAGAAAAAGGAAGTCTGACTTTCATTTTTCTTGGCTTTGTTGACTAGAGGCCAGTGAATTAATGAGTGACATGACTAGTGCTAGACCCATATATTGGCCTATTATCATCAGCCAGTCATGTGATCCACTGGCAATATGATGGAGGTTCCTCCCTGACTCCAGCTACATAGAAACAGTCTGTAAAACCTGAAATTAAATTGTATTACCTTGGCACATTTTATTTAGGCCTACACATTTAATTGTTCTGTCATGTTTTTGTAAGTTAATTCTTCATTTAAAGGCAGTAATGTGTCCCACATTAGGCACAGTAGGGTCACCCTGCCTTCAAGAGCTGCCCACCCTGAAAGACTTTCAATAGACTGGATTTCAGTGGAGAGTTTTAGTATCCCATGATGGTGTAAATGCTGTTTCAGAGCCGCCGCCTCCGCCTCCTCCTCCTCCTCCTCCTCCTCCTCCTCCTCCTCCTCCTCCTCCTCCTCCTCCTCCTCCTCCTCCTCCTCCTCCCTGACAAGAATCAAGTTCTGGATACGTTTTTGGCATGAAAACGATCACATGTATCGGCTATTGTCGACTTCAGACCCTACATGATAGCGCCTTTAACAGATGAATGTTGGACAGATAAAGAGGGGATGGG